>NW_028242446.1:0-584280 GCF_964263255.1 Lissotriton vulgaris
GAAGCTTTTGAGTAAGCAAAACTCTAAAAATGGCAATTTTGGTCACTCTGAGGGTTTAAAAAGTGGTTATTCAACATGAGGCACGATCCAATTGACATTTTGAATCATTTTTGGTACAGTCCAAAAAATAAATTTTTGGATGCAAAACGATGACTCCGGACATGTTGAACGATCCCAAAAAGGTCAAAATGGATGAAATTTTAACATTTAATCTTTTGACTGTAAATGACTGTTGGATGTGAATTATGACTTTGTCAACTAAAATAAGTGTGTTTAAAGTCATTTCTGTGCCTCAAAGGGGTCAAAATTGAAGCTTTTGAGTAAGCAAAACTCTGTAAAAATGGCAATTTTGGTCACTGTGAGGGTTTAAAAAGTGGTTATTCAACATGAGGCACGATCCAATTGACATTTTGAATAATTTTTGGTACAGTCCAAAAAATCAATTTTCGGATGAAAAACGATGACTCCGGACATGTGGAACTATCCCAAAATGGTCAATATGGATGAAATTTTAACATTTAATCTTTTGATTCTAAATGACTGTTGGATGTGAATTATGACTTTGTCAACTAAAATAAGTGTGTTTAAAGTCATTTCTGTGCCTCAAAGGGGTCAAAATTGAAGCTTTTGAGTAAGCAAAACTCTGTAAAAATGGCAATTTTGGTCACTCTGAGGGTTTAAAAAGTGGTTATTCAACATGAGGCACGATCCAATTGACATTTTGAATCATTTTTGGTACAGTCCAAAAAATCAATTTTCGAATGAAAAACGATGACTCCGGACATGCCGAACGATCCCAAAAAGGTCAAAATGGATGAAATTTTAACATTTAATCTTTTGACTGTAAATGACTGTTGGATGTGAATTATGACTTTGTCAACTAAAATAAGTGTGTTTAAAGTCATTTCTGTGCCTGAAACGGGTCAAAATTGAAGCTTTTGAGTAAGCAAAACTCTGTAAAAATGGCAATTTTGGTCACTGTGAGGGTTTAAAAAGTGGTTATTCAACATGAGGCACGATCCAATTGACATTTTGAATAATTTTTGGTACAGTCCAAAAAATCAATTTTCGGATGAAAAACGATGACTCCGGACATGTGGAACTATCCCAAAATGGTCAATATGGATGAAATTTTAACATTTAATCTTTTGATTCTAAATGACTGTTGGATGTGAATTATGACTTTGTCAACTAAAATAAGTGTGTTTAAAGTCATTTCTGTGCCTCAAAGGGGTCAAAATTGAAGCTTTTTGAGTAAGCAAAACTCTGTAAAAATGGCAATTTTGGTCACTGTGAGGGTTTAAAAAGTGGTTATTCAACATGAGGCACGATCCAATTGACATTTTGAATCATTTTTGGTACAGTCCAAAAAATCAATTTTCGAATGAAAAACGATGACTCCGGACATGCCGAACGATCCCAAAAAGGTCAAAATGGATGAAATTTTAACATTTAATCTTTTGACTGTAAATGACTGTTGGATGTGAATTATGACTTTGTCAACTAAAATAAGTGTGTTTAAAGTCATTTCTGTGCCTGAAACGGGTCAAAATTGAAGCTTTTGAGTAAGCAAAACTCTGTAAAAATGGCAATTTTGGTCACTGTGAGGGTTTAAAAAGTGGTTATTCAACATGAGGCACGAATCAATTGACATTTTGAATCATTTTTGGTACAGTCCAAAAAATCAATTTTCGGATGAAAAACGATGACTCCGGACATGTCGAACTATCCCAAAATGGTCAATATGGATGAAATTTAAACATTTAATCTTTTGACTGTAAATGACTGTTGGATGTGAATTATGACTTTGTCAACTAAAATAAGTGTGTTTAAAGTCATTTCTGTGCCTGAAACTGGTCAAAATTGAAGCTTTGAGTAAGCAAAACTCTGTAAAAATGGCAATTTTGGTCACTCTGAGGGTTTAAAAAGTGGTTATTCTACATGAGGCACGATCCAATTGACATTTTGAATCATTTTTGGTACAGTCCAAAAAATCAATTTTCGGATGAAAAACGATGACTCCGGACATGTCGAACTATCCCAAAATGGTCAATATGGATGAAATTTTAACATTTAATCTTTTGACTCTAAATGGCTGTTGGATGTGAATTATGACTTTGTCAACTAAAATAAGTGTGTTTAAAGTCATTTCTGTGCCTCAAAGGGGTCAAAATTGAAGCTTTTGAGTAAGCAAAACTCTGTAAAAATGGCAATTTTGGTCACTGTGAGGGTTTAAAAAGTGGTTATTCAACATGAGGCACGATCCAATTGAAATTTTGAATCATTTTTGGTACAGTCCAAAAAATCAATTTTCGAATGAAAAACGATGACTCCGGACATGTCGAACGATCCAAAAAGGTCACAATGGATGAAATTTTAACATTTAATCTTTTGACTGTAAATGACTGTTGGATGTGAATTATGACTTTGTCAACTAAAATAAGTGTGTTTAAAGTCATTTCTGTGCCTGAAACGGGTCAAAATTGAAGCTTTTGAGTAAGCAAAACTCTGTAAAAATGGCAATTTTGGTCACTGTGAGGGTTTAAAAAGTGGCTATTCAACATGAGGCACGATCCAATTGACATTTTGAATCATTTTTGGTACAGTCCAAAAAATCAATTTTCGGATGAAAAACGATGACTCCGGACATTGTCGAACTATCCCAAAATGGTCAATATGGATGAAATTTTAACATTTAATCTTTGGACTGTAAATGACTGTTGGATGTGAATTATGACTTTGTCAACTAAAATAAGTGTGTTTAAAGTCATTTCTGTGCCTGAAACGGGTCAAAATTGAAGCTTTTGAGTAAGCAAAACTCTGTAAAAATGGCAATTTTGGTCACTCTGAGGGTTTAAAAAGTGGTTATTCAACATGAGGCACGATCCAATTGACATTTTGAATCATTTTTGGTACAGTCCAAAAAATCAATTTTCGGATGAAAAACGATGACTCCGGACATGTCGAACGATCCCAAAATGGTCAATATGGATGAAATTTTAACATTTAATCTTTTGACTGTACATGACTGTTGGATGTGAATTATGACTTTGTCAACTAAAATAAGTGTGTTTAAAGTCATTTCTGTGCCTGAAACGGGTCAAAATTGAAGCTTTTGAGTAAGCAAAACTCTGGAAAAATGGCAATTTTGGTCACATAGGGTTTAAAAAGTGGTTATTCAACATGAGGCACGATCCAATTGACATTTTGAATCATTTTTGGTACAGTCCAAAAAAATCAATTTTCGAATGAAAAACGATGACTCCGGACATGTCGAACGATCACAAAAAGGTCAAAATGGATGAAATTTTAACATTTAATCTTTTGACTGTAAATGACTGTTGGATGTGAATTATGACTTTGTCAACTAAAATAAGTGTGTTTAAAGTCATTTCTGTGCCTGAAACGGGTCAAAATTGAAGCTTTTGAGTAAGCAAAACTCTGTAAAAATGGCAATTTTGGTCACTCTGAGGGTTTAAAAAGTGGTTATTCAACATGAGGCACGATCCAATTGACATTTTGAATCATTTTTGGTACAGTCCAAAAAATCAATTTTCGGATGAAAAACGATGACTCCGGACATGTCGAACGATCCCAAAATGGTCAATATGGATGAAATTTTAACATTTAATCTTTTGACTGTACATGACTGTTGGATGTGAATTATGACTTTGTCAACTAAAATAAGTGTGTTTAAAGTCATTTCTGTGCCTGAAACGGGTCAAAATTGAAGCTTTTGAGTAAGCAAAACTCTGGAAAAATGGCAATTTTGGTCACATAGGGTTTAAACAGTGGTTATTCAACATGAGGCACGATCCAATTGACATTTTGAATCATTTTTGGTACAGTCCAAAAAAATCAATTTTCGAATGAAAAACGATGACTCCGGACATGTCGAACGATCCCAAAAAGGTAAAAATGGATGAAATTTTAACATTTAATCTTTTGACTGTAAATGACTGTTGGATGTGAATTATGACTTTGTCAATTAAAATAAGTGTGTTTAAAGTCATTTCTGTGCCTGAAACGGGTCAAAATTGAAGCTTTTGAGTAAGCAAAACTCTGTAAAAATGGCAATTTTGGTCACTCTGAGGGTTTAAAAAGTGGTTATTCAACATGAGGCACGATCCAATTGACATTTTGAATCATTTTTGGTACAGTCCAAAAAATCAATTTTCGGATGAAAAACGATGACTCCGGACATGTCGAACGATCCCAAAATGGTCAATATGGATGAAATTTTAACATTTAATCTTTTGACTGTAAATGACTGTTGGATGTGAATTATGACTTTGTCAACTAAAATAAGTGTGTTTAAAGTCATTTCTGTGCCTGAAACGGGTCAAAATTGAAGCTTTTGAGTAAGCAAAACTCTGTAAAAATGGCAATTTTGGTCACTCTGAGGGTTTAAAAAGTGGTTATTCAACATGAGGCATGATCCAATTGACATTTTGAATCATTTTTGGTACAGTCCAAAAAATCAATTTTCGGATGAAAAACGATGACTCCGGACATGTCGAACGATCCCAAAATGGTCAATATGGATGAAATTTTAACATTTAATCTTTTGACTGTAAATGACTGTTGGATGTGAATTATGACTTTGTCAACTAAAATAAGTGTGTTTAAAGTCATTTCTGTGCCTGAAACGGGTCAAAATTGAAGCTTTTGAGTAAGCAAAACTCTAAAAATGGCAATTTTGGTCACTCTGAGGGTTTAAAAAGTGGTTATTCAACATGAGGCACGATCCAATTGACATTTTGAATCATTTTTGGTACAGTCCAAAAAATTCAATTTTCGAATGAAAAACGATGACTCCGGACATGTCGAACGATCCCAAAAAGGTAAAAATGGATGAAATTTTAACATTTAATCTTTTGACTGTAAATGACTGTTGGATGTGAATTATGACTTTGTCAACTAAAATAAGTGTGTTTAAAGTCATTTCTGTGCCTGAAACGGGTCAAAATTGAAGCTTTTGAGTAAGCAAAACTCTGTAAAAATGGCAATTTTGGTCACTCTGAGGGTTTAAAAAGTGGTTATTCAACATGAGGCACGATCCAATTGACATTTTGAATCATTTTTGGTACAGTCCAAAAAATCAATTTTCGGATGAAAAACGATGACTCCGGACATGTGGAACTATCCCAAAATGGTCAATATGGATGAAATTTTAACATTTAATCTTTTGATTCTAAATGACTGTTGGATGTGAATTATGACTTTGTCAACTAAAATAAGTGTGTTTAAAGTCATTTCTGTGCCTCAAAGGGGTCAAAATTGAAGCTTTTGAGTAAGCAAAACTCTGTAAAAATGGCAATTTTGGTCACTGTGAGGGTTTAAAAAGTGGTTATTCAACATGAGGCACGATCCAATTGAAATTTTGAATCATTTTTGGTACAGTCCAAAAAATCAATTTTTGGATGAAAAACGATGACTCCGGACATGTCGAACGATCCCAAAATGGTCAATATGGATGAAATTTTAACATTTAATCTTTTGACTGTAAATGACTGTTGGATGTGAATTATGACTTTGTCAACTAAAATAAGTGTGTTTAAAGTCATTTCTGTGCCTGAAACGGGTCAAAATTGAAGCTTTTGAGTAAGCAAAACTCTAAAAATGGCAATTTTGGTCACTCTGAGGGTTTAAAAAGTGGTTATTCAACATGAGGCACGATCCAATTGACATTTTGAATCATTTTTGGTACAGTCCAAAAAATCAATTTTCGGATGCAAAACGATGACTCCGGACATGTTGAACGATCCCAAAAAGGTCAAAATGGATGAAATTTTAACATTTAATCTTTTGACTGTAAATGACTGTTGGATGTGAATTATGACTTTGTCAACTAAAATAAGTGTGTTTAAAGTCATTTCTGTGCCTGAAACGGGTCAAAATTGAAGCTTTTGAGTAAGCAAAACTCTGTAAAAATGGCAATTTTGGTCACTGTGAGGGTTTAAAAAGTGGTTATTCAACATGAGGCACGATCCAATTGACATTTTGAATAATTTTTGGTACAGTCCAAAAAATCAATTTTCGGATGAAAAACGATGACTCCGGACATGTGGAACTATCCCAAAATGGTCAATATGGATGAAATTTTAACATTTAATCTTTTGATTCTAAATGACTGTTGGATGTGAATTATGACTTTGTCAACTAAAATAAGTGTGTTTAAAGTCATTTCTGTGCCTCAAAGGGGTCAAAATTGAAGCTTTTGAGTAAGCAAAACTCTGTAAAAATGGCAATTTTGGTCACTGTGAGGGTTTAAAAAGTGGTTATTCAACATGAGGCACGAATCAATTGACATTTTGAATCATTTTTGGTACAGTCCAAAAAATCAATTTTCGGATGAAAAACGATGACTCCGGACATGTCGAACTATCCCAAAATGGTCAATATGGATGAAATTTAAACATTTAATCTTTTGACTGTAAATGACTGTTGGATGTGAATTATGACTTTGTCAACTAAAATAAGTGTGTTTAAAGTCATTTCTGTGCCTGAAACTGGTCAAAATTGAAGCTTTTGAGTAAGCAAAACTCTGTAAAAATGGCAATTTTGGTCACTCTGAGGGTTTAAAAAGTGGTTATTCTACATGAGGCACGATCCAATTGACATTTTGAATCATTTTTGGTACAGTCCAAAAAATCAATTTTCGGATGAAAAACGATGACTCCGGACATGTCGAACTATCCCAAAATGGTCAATATGGATGAAATTTTAACATTTAATCTTTTGACTCTAAATGGCTGTTGGATGTGAATTATGACTTTGTCAACTAAAATAAGTGTGTTTAAAGTCATTTCTGTGCCTCAAAGGGGTCAAAATTGAAGCTTTTGAGTAAGCAAAACTCTGTAAAAATGGCAATTTTGGTCACTGTGAGGGTTTAAAAAGTGGTTATTCAACATGAGGCACGATCCAATTGAAATTTTGAATCATTTTTGGTACAGTCCAAAAAATCAATTTTCGAATGAAAAACGATGACTCCGGACATGTCGAACGATCCCAAAAAGGTCACAATGGATGAAATTTTAACATTTAATCTTTTGACTGTAAATGACTGTTGGATGTGAATTATGACTTTGTCAACTAAAATAAGTGTGTTTAAAGTCATTTCTGTGCCTGAAACGGGTCAAAATTGAAGCTTTTGAGTAAGCAAAACTCTGTAAAAATGGCAATTTTGGTCACTGTGAGGGTTTAAAAAGTGGCTATTCAACATGAGGCACGATCCAATTGACATTTTGAATCATTTTTGGTACAGTCCAAAAAATCAATTTTCGAATGAAAAACGATGACTCCGGACATGTCGAACGATCCCAAAAAGGTAAAAATTGATGAAATTTTAACATTTAATCTTTTGACTGTAAATGACTGTTGGATGTGAATTATGACTTTGTCAACTAAAATAAGTGTGTTTAAAGTCATTTCTGTGCCTGAAACGGGTTAAAATTGAAGCTTTTGAGTAAGCAAAACTCTGTAAAAATGGCAATTTTGGTCACTCTGAGGGTTTAAAAAGTGGTTATTCAACATGAGGCACAATCCAATTGACATTTTGAATCATTTTTGGTACAGTCCAAAAAATCAATTTTCGGATGAAAAACGATGACTCCGGACATGTCGAACGATCCCAAAATGGTCAATATGGATGAAATTTTAACATTTAATCTTTTGACTGTAAATGACTGTTGGATGTGAATTATGACTTTGTCAACTAAAATAAGTGTGTTTAAAGTCATTTCTGTGCCTGAAACGGGTCAAAATTGAAGCTTTTGAGTAAGCAAAACTCTGTAAAAATGGCAATTTTGGTCACTCTGAGGGTTTAAAAAGTGGTTATTCAACATGAGGCACGATCCAATTGACATTTTGAATCATTTTTGGTACAGTCCAAAAAATCAATTTTCGGATGAAAAACGATGACTCCGGACATGTCGAACGATCCCAAAATGGTCAATATGGATGAAATTTTAACATTTAATCTTTTGACTGTAAATGACTGTTGGATGTGAATTGTGACTTTGTCAGCTAAAATAAGTGTGTTTAAAGTCATTTCTGTGCCTGAAACGGGTCAAAATTGAAGCTTTTGAGTAAGCAAAACTCTGTAAAAATGGCAATTTTGGTCACTGTGAGGGTTTAAAAAGTGGTTATTCAACATGAGGCACGATCCAATTGACATTTTGAATCATTTTTGGTACAGTCCAAAAAAATCAATTTTCGAATGAAAAACAATGACTCCGGACATGTCGAACGATCCCAAAAAGGTCAAAATGGATGAAATTTTAACATTTAATCTTTTGACTGTAAATGACTGTTGGATGTGAATTATGACTTTGTCAACTAAAATAAGTGTGTTTAAAGTCATTTCTGTGCCTGAAACGGGTCAAAATTGAAGCTTTTGAGTAAGCAAAACTCTGTAAAAATGGCAATTTTGGTCACTGTGAGGGTTTAAAAAGTGGTTATTCAACATGAGGCACGATCCAATTGACATTTTGAATCATTTTTGGTACAGTCCAAAAAATCAATTTTTGAATGAAAAACGATGACTCCGGACATGTCGAACGATCCCAAAAAGGTAAAAATGGATGAAATTTTAACATTTAATCTTTTGACTGTAAATGACTGTTGGATGTGAATTATGACTTTGTCAACTAAAATAAGTGTGTTTAAAGTCATTTCTGTGCCTGAAACGGGTCAAAATTGAAGCTTTTGAGTAAGCAAAACTCTGTAAAAATGGCAATTTTGGTCACTCTGAGGGTTTAAAAAGTGGTTATTCAACATGAGGCACGATCCAATTGACATTTTGAATCATTTTTGGTACAGTCCAAAAAATCAATTTTCGGATGAAAAACGATGACTCCGGACATGTCGAACGATCCCAAAATGGTCAATATGGATGAAATTTTAACATTTAATCTTTTGACTGTAAATGACTGTTGGATGTGAATTATGACTTTGTCAACTAAAATAAGTGTGTTTAAAGTCATTTCTGTGCCTGAAACGGGTCAAAATTGAAGCTTTTGAGTAAGCAAAACTCTGTAAAAATGGCAATTTTGGTCACTCTGAGGGTTTAAAAAGTGGTTATTCAACATGAGGCACGATCCAATTGACATTTTGAATCATTTTTGGTACAGTCCAAAAAATCAATTTTCGGATGAAAAACGATGACTCCGGACATGTCGAACGATCCCAAAATGGTCAATATGGATGAAATTTTAACATTTAATCTTTTGACTGTACATGACTGTTGGATGTGAATTATGACTTTGTCAACTAAAATAAGTGTGTTTAAAGTCATTTCTGTGCCTGAAACGGGTCAAAATTGAAGCTTTTGAGTAAGCAAAACTCTGGAAAAATGGCAATTTTGGTCACATAGGGTTTAAAAAGTGGTTATTCAACATGAGGCACGATCCAATTGACATTTTGAATCATTTTTGGTACAGTCCAAAAAAATCAATTTTCGAATGAAAAACGATGACTCCGGACATGTCGAACGATCCCAAAAAGGTAAAAATGGATGAAATTTTAACATTTAATCTTTTGACTGTAAATGACTGTTGGATGTGAATTATGACTTTGTCAACTAAAATAAGTGTGTTTAAAGTCATTTCTGTGCCTGAAACGGGTCAAAATTGAAGCTTTTGAGTAAGCAAAACTCTGTAAAAATGGCAATTTTGGTCACTCTGAGGGTTTAAAAAGTGGTTATTCAACATGAGGCACGATCCAATTGACATTTTGAATCATTTTTGGTACAGTCCAAAAAATCAATTTTCGGATGAAAAACGATGACTCCGGACATGTCGAACGATCCCAAAATGGTCAATATGGATGAAATTTTAACATTTAATCTTTTGACTGTAAATGACTGTTGGATGTGAATTATGACTTTGTCAACTAAAATAAGTGTGTTTAAAGTCATTTCTGTGCCTGAAACGGGTCAAAATTGAAGCTTTTGAGTAAGCAAAACTCTGTAAAAATGGCAATTTTGGTCACTCTGAGGGTTTAAAAAGTGGTTATTCAACATGAGGCATGATCCAATTGACATTTTGAATCATTTTTGGTACAGTCCAAAAAATCAATTTTCGGATGAAAAACGATGACTCCGGACATGTCGAACGATCCCAAAATGGTCAATATGGATGAAATTTTAACATTTAATCTTTTGACTGTAAATGACTGTTGGATGTGAATTATGACTTTGTCAACTAAAATAAGTGTGTTTAAAGTCATTTCTGTGCCTGAAACGGGTCAAAATTGAAGCTTTTGAGTAAGCAAAACTCTAAAAATGGCAATTTTGGTCACTCTGAGGGTTTAAAAAGTGGTTATTCAACATGAGGCACGATCCAATTGACATTTTGAATCATTTTTGGTACAGTCCAAAAAATTCAATTTTCGAATGAAAAACGATGACTCCGGACATGTCGAACGATCCCAAAAAGGTCACAATGGATGAAATTTTAACATTTAATCTTTTGACTGTAAATGACTGTTGGATGTGAATTATGACTTTGTCAACTAAAATAAGTGTGTTTAAAGTCATTTCTGTGCCTGAAACGGGTCAAAATTGAAGCTTTTGAGTAAGCAAAACTCTGTAAAAATGGCAATTTTGGTCACTGTGAGGGTTTAAAAAGTGGCTATTCAACATGAGGCACGATCCAATTGACATTTTGAATCATTTTTGGTACAGTCCAAAAAATCAATTTTCGGATGAAAAACGATGACTCCGGACATGTCGAACGATCCCAAAAAGGTAAAAATGGATGAAATTTTAACATTTAATCTTTTGACTGTAAATGACTGTTGGATGTGAATTATGACTTTGTCAACTAAAATAAGTGTGTTTAAAGTCATTTCTGTGCCTGAAACGGGTCAAAATTGAAGCTTTTGAGTAAGCAAAACTCTGTAAAAATGGCAATTTTGGTCAATGTGAGGGTTTAAAAAGTGGTTATTCAACATGAGGCACGATCCAATTGACATTTTGAATCATTTTTGGTACAGTCCAAAAAATCAATTTTCGGATGAAAAACGATGACTCCGGACATGTCGAACTATCCCAAAATGGTCAATATGGATGAAATTTTAACATTTAATCTTTTGACTCTAAATGGCTGTTGGATGTGAATTATGACTTTGTCAACTAAAATAAGTGTGTTTAAAGTCATTTCTGTGCCTCAAAGGGGTCAAAATTGAAGCTTTTGAGTAAGCAAAACTCTGTAAAAATGGCAATTTTGGTCACTGTGAGGGTTTAAAAAGTGGTTATTCAACATGAGGAACGATCCAATTGAAATTTTGAATCATTTTTGGTACAGTCCAAAAAATCAATTTTCGGATGAAAAACGATGACTCCGGACATGTCGAACGATCCCAAAAAGGTAAAAATGGATGAAATTTTAACATTTAATCTTTTGACTGTAAATGACTGTTGGATGTGAATTATGACTTTGTCAACTAAAATAAGTGTGTTTAAAGTCATTTCTGTGCCTGAAACGGGTCAAAATTGAAGCTTTTGAGTAAGCAAAACTCTGTAAAAATGGCAATTTTGGTCAATGTGAGGGTTTAAAAAGTGGTTATTCAACATGAGGCACGATCCAATTGACATTTTGAATCATTTTTGGTACAGTCCAAAAAATCAATTTTCGGATGAAAAACGATGACTCCGGACATGTCGAACTATCCCAAAATGGTCAATATGGATGAAATTTTAACATTTAATCTTTTGACTCTAAATGGCTGTTGGATGTGAATTATGACTTTGTCAACTAAAATAAGTGTGTTTAAAGTCATTTCTGTGCCTCAAAGGGGTCAAAATTGAAGCTTTTGAGTAAGCAAAACTCTGTAAAAATGGCAATTTTGGTCACTGTGAGGGTTTAAAAAGTGGTTATTCAACATGAGGCACGATCCAATTGAAATTTTGAATCATTTTTGGTACAGTCCAAAAAATCAATTTTCGGATGAAAAACGATGACTCCGGACATGTCGAACGATCCCAAAAAGGTCAAAATGGATGAAATTTTAACATTTAATCTTTTGACTGTAAATGACTGTTGGATGTGAATTATGACTTTGTCAACTAAAATAAGTGTGTTTAAAGTCATTTCTGTGCCTGAAACGGGTCAAAATTGAAGCTTTTGAGTAAGCAAAACTCTGTAAAAATGGCAATTTTGGTCACTGTGAGGGTTTAAAAAGTGGTTATTCAACATGAGGCACGATCCAATTGACATTTTGAATCATTTTTGGTACAGTCCAAAAAATCAATTTTCGAATGAAAAACGATGACTCCGGACATGTCGAACGATCCCAAAAAGGTCAAAATGGATTAAATTTTAACATTTAATCTTTTGACTGTAAATGACTGTTGGATGTGAATTATGACTTTGTCAACTAAAATAAGTGTGTTTAAAGTCATTTCTGTGCCTGAAACGGGTCAAAATTGAAGCTTTTGAGTAAGCAAAACTCTGTAAAAATGGCAATTTTGGTCACTCTGAGGGTTTAAAAAGTGGTTATTCAACATGAGGCACGATCCAATTGACATTTTGAATCATTTTTGGTACAGTCCAAAAAATCAATTTTCGGATGAAAAAGGATGACTCCGGACATGTCGAACTATCCCAAAATACTCAATATGGATGAAATTTTAACATTTAACCTTTTGACTGTAAATGACTGTTGGATGTGAATTATGACTTTGTCAACTAAAATAAGTGTGTTTAAAGTCATTTCTGTGCCTCAAAGGGGTCAAAATTGAAGCTTTTGAGTAAGCAAAACTCTGTAAAAATGGCAATTTTGGTCACTGTGAGGGTTTAAAAAGTGGTTATTCAACATGAGGAACGATCCAATTGAAATTTTGAATCATTTTTTGTACAGTCCAAAAAATCAATTTTCGGATGAAAAACAATGACTCCGGACATGTCGAACGATCCCAAAAAGGTCAAAATGGATGAAATTTTAACATTTATTCTTTTGACTGTAAATGACTGTTGGATGTGAATTATGACTTTGTCAACTAAAATAAGTGTGTTTAAAGTCATTTCTGTGCCTGAAACGGGTCAAAATTGAAGCTTTTGAGTAAGCAAAACTCTGTAAAAATGGCAATTTTGGTCAATGTGAGGGTTTAAAAAGTGGTTATTCAACATGAGGCACGATCCAATTGACATTTTGAATCATTTTTGGTACAGTCCAAAAAATCAATTTTCGGATGAAAAACGATGACTCCGGACATGTCGAACTATCCCAAAATGGTCAATATGGATGAAATTTTAACATTTAATCTTTTGACTCTAAATGGCTGTTGGATGTGAATTATGACTTTGTCAACTAAAATAAGTGTGTTTAAAGTCATTTCTGTGCCTCAAAGGGGTCAAAATTGAAGCTTTTGAGTAAGCAAAACTCTGTAAAAATGGCAATTTTGGTCACTGTGAGGGTTTAAAAAGTGGTTATTCAACATGAGGCACGATCCAATTGAAATTTTGAATCATTTTTGGTACAGTCCAAAAAATCAATTTTCGGATGAAAAACGATGACTCCGGACATGTCGAACGATCCCAAAAAGGTCAAAATGGATGAAATTTTAACATTTAATCTTTTGACTGTAAATGACTGTTGGATGTGAATTATGACTTTGTCAACTAAAATAAGTGTGTTTAAAGTCATTTCTGTGCCTGAAACGGGTCAAAATTGAAGCTTTTGAGTAAGCAAAACTCTGTAAAAATGGCAATTTTGGTCACTGTGAAGGTTTAAAAAGTGGTTATTCAACATGAGGCACGATCCAATTGACATTTTGAATCATTTTTGGTACAGTCCAAAAAATCAATTTTCGAATGAAAAACGATGACTCCGGACATGTCGAACGATCCCAAAAAGGTCAAAATGGATTAAATTTTAACATTTAATCTTTTGACTGTAAATGACTGTTGGATGTGAATTATGACTTTGTCAACTAAAATAAGTGTGTTTAAAGTCATTTCTGTGCCTGAAACGGGTCAAAATTGAAGCTTTTGAGTAAGCAAAACTCTGTAAAAATGGCAATTTTGGTCACTCTGAGGGTTTAAAAAGTGGGTATTCAACATGAGGCACGATCCAATTGACATTTTGAATCATTTTTGGTACAGTCCAAAAAATCAATTTTCGGATGAAAAAGGATGACTCCGGACATGTCGAACTATCCCAAAATACTCAATATGGATGAAATTTTAACATTTAACCTTTTGACTGTAAATGACTGTTGGATGTGAATTATGACTTTGTCAACTAAAATAAGTGTGTTTAAAGTCATTTCTGTGCCTCAAAGGGGTCAAAATTGAAGCTTTTGAGTAAGCAAAACTCTGTAAAAATGGCAATTTTGGTCACTGTGAGGGTTTAAAAAGTGGTTATTCAACATGAGGAACGATCCAATTGAAATTTTGAATCATTTTTGGTACAGTCCAAAAAATCAATTTTCGGATGAAAAACAATGACTCCGGACATGTCGAACGATCCCAAAAAGGTCAAAATGGATGAAATTTTAACATTTAATCTTTTGACTGTAAATGACTGTTGGATGTGAATTATGACTTTGTCAACTAAAATAAGTGTGTTTAAAGTCATTTCTGTGCCTGAAACGGGTCAAAATTAAAGCTTTTGAGTAAGCAAAACTCTGTAAAAATGGCAATTTTGGTCACTCTGAGGGTTTAAAAAGTGGTTATTCAACATGAGGCACGATCCAATTGACATTTTGAATCATTTTTGGTACAGTCCAAAAAAATCAATTTTCGAATGAAAAACGATGACTCCGGACATGTCGAACGATCCCAAAAAGGTCAAAATGGATGAAATTTTAACATTTATTCTTTTGACTGTAAATGACTGTTGGATGTGAATTATGACTTTGTCAACTAAAATAAGTGTGTTTAAAGTCATTTCTGTGCCTGAAACGGGTCAAAATTGAACCTTTTGAGTAAGCAAAACTCTGTAAAAATGGCAATTTTGGTCACTGTGAGGGTTTAAAAAGTGGTTATTCAACATGAGGCACGATCCAATTGACATTTTGAATCATTTTTGGTACAGTCCAAAAAATCAATTTTCGGATGAAAAACGATGACTCCGGACATGTCGAACTATCCCAAAATGGTCAATATGGATGAAATTTTAACATTTAATCTTTTGACAGTAAATGACTGTTGGATGTGAATTATGACTTTGTCAACTAAAATAAGTGTGTTTAAAGTCATTTCTGTGCCTGAAACGGGTCAAAATTGAAGCTTTTGAGTAAGCAAAACTCTGTAAAAATGGCAATTTTGGTCACTCTGAGGGTCTAAAAAGTGGTTATTCAACATGAGGCACGATCCAATTGACATTTTGAATCATTTTTGGTACAGTCCAAAAAATCTATTTTCGGATGAAAAACGATGACTCCGGACATGTCGAACTATCCCAAAATGGTCAATTTGGATGAAATTTTAACATTTAATCTTTTGACTCTAAATGGCTGTTGGATGTGAATTATGACTTTGTCAACTAAAATAAGTGTGTTTAAAGTCATTTCTGTGCCTCAAAGGGGTCAAAATTGAAGCTTTTGAGTAAGCAAAACTCTGTAAAAATGGCAATTTTGGTCACTGTGAGGGTTTAAAAAGTGGTTATTCAACATGAGGCACGATCCAATTGAAATTTTGAATCATTTTTTGTACAGTCCAAAAAATCAATTTTCGGATGAAAAACGATGACTCCGGACATGTCGAACGATCCCAAAAAGGTCAAAATGGATGAAATTTTAACATTTAATCTTTTGACTGTAAATGACTGTTGGATGTGAATTATGACTTTGTCAACTAAAATAAGTGTGTTTAAAGTCATTTCTGTGCCTGAAACGGGTCAAAATTGAAGCTTTTGAGTAAGCAAAACTCTGTAAAAATGGCAATTTTGGTCACTGTGAGGGTTTAAAAAGTGGTTATTCAACATGAGGCACGATATAATTGACATTTTGAATCATTTTTGGTACAGTCCAAAAAATCAATTTTCGAATGAAAAACGGTGACTCCGGACATGTCGAACGATCCCAAAAAGGTCAAAATGGATGAAATTTTAACATTTAATCTTTTGACTGTAAATGACTGTTGGATGTGAATTATGACTTTGTCAACTAAAATAAGTGTGTTTTAAAGTCATTTCTGTGCCTGAAACGGGTCAAAATTGAAGCTTTTGAGTAAGCAAAGCTCTGTAAAAATGGCAATTTTGGTCACTCTGAGGGTTTAAAAAGTGGTTATTCAACATGAGGCACGATCCAATTGACATTTTGAATCATTTTTGGTACAGTCCAAAAAATCAATTTTCGGATGAAAAACGATGACTCCGGACATGTCGAACGATCCCAAAATGGTCAATATGGATGAAATTTTAACATTTAATCTTTTGACTGTAAATGACTGTTGGATGTGAATTATGACTTTGTCAACTAAAATAAGTGTGTTTAAAGTCATTTCTGTGCCTGAAACGGGTCGAAATTGAAGCTTTTGAGTAAGCAAAACTCTGTAAAAATGGCAATTTTTGTCACTCTGAGGGTTTAAAAAGTGGTTATTCAACATGAGGCATGATCCAATTGACATTTTGAATCATTTTTGGTACAGTCCAAAAAATCAATTTTCGGATGAAAAACGATGACTCCGGACATGTCGAACTATCCCAAAATGGTCAATATGGAGGAAATTTTAACATTTAAGCTTTTGACTCTAAATGGCTGTTGGATGTGAATTATGACTTTGTCAACTAAAATAAGTGTGTTTAAAGTCATTTCTGTGCCTCAAAGGGGTCAAAATTGAAGCTTTTGAGTAAGCAATCCTCTGTAAAAATGGCAATTTTGGTCACTGTGAGGGTTTAAAAAGTGGTTATTCAACATGAGGCACGATCCAATTGAAATTCTGAATCATTTTTGGTACAGTCCAAAAAATCAATTTTCGGATGTGACATGTCGAACGATCCCAAAAAGGTCAAAATGGATGAAAATGGATGAAATTTTAACATTTAATCTTTTGACTGTAAATGACTGGTGGATGTGAATTATGACTTTGTCAACTAAAATAAGTGTGTTTAAAGTCATTTATGTGCCTGAAACGGGTCAAAATTGAAGCTTTTGAGTAAGCACAACTCTGTACAAATGGCAATTTTGGTCACTCTGAGGGTTTAAAAAGTGGTTATTCAACATGAGGCACGATCCAATTGACATTTTGAATCATTTTTGGTACAGTCCAAAAAATCAATTTTCGGATGAAAAACGATGACTCCGGACATGTCGAACGATCCCAAAATGGTCAATATGGATGAAATTTTAACATTTAATCTTTTGACTGTAAATGACTGTTGGATGTGAATTATGACTTTGTCAACTAAAATAAGTGTGTTTAAAGTCATTTCTGTGCCTGAAACGGGTCAAAATTGAAGCTTTTGAGTAAGCAAAACTCTGTAAAAATGGCAATTTTGGTCACTCTGAGGGTTTAAAAAGTGGTTATTCAACATGAGGCACGATCCAATTGACATTTTGAATCATTTTTGGTACAGTCCAAAAAATCAATTTTCGGATGAAAAAACGATGACTCCGGACATGTCGAACTATCCCAAAATGGTCAATATGGATGAAATTTTAACATTTAATCTTTTGACTCTAAATGACTGTTGGATGTGAATTATGACTTTGTCAACTAAAATAAGTGTGTTTAAAGTCATTTCTGTGCCTCAAAGGGGTCAAAATTGAAGCTTTTGAGTAAGCAAAACTCTGTAAAAATGGCAATTTTGGTCACTGTGAGGGTTTAAAAAGTGGTTATTCAACATGAGGCACGATCCAATTGAAATTTTGAATCATTTTTGGTACAGTCCAAAAAATCAATTTTTGGATGAAAAACGATGACTCTGGACATGTCGAACGATCCCAAAAAGGTCAAAATGGATGACATTTTAACATTTAATCTTTTGACTGTAAATGACTGTTGGATGTGAATTATGACTTTGTCAACTAAAATAAGTGTGTTTAAAGTCATTTCTGTGCCTGAAACGGGTCAAAATTGAAGCTTTTGAGTAAGCAAAACTGTGTAAAAATGGCAATTTTGGTCACTGTGAGGGTTTAAAAAGTGGTTATTCAACATGAGGCACGATCCAATTGACATTTTGAATCATTTTTGGTACAGTCCAAAAAATCAATTTTCGGATGAAAAACGATGACTCCGGACATGTCGAACTATCCCAAAATGGTCAATATGGATGAAATTTTAACATTTAATCTTTGGACTGTAAATGACTGTTGGATGTGAATTATGACTTTGTCAACTAAAATAAGTGTGTTTAAAGTCATTTCTGTGCCTGAAACGGGTCAAAATTGAAGCTTTTGAGTAAGCAAAACTCTGTAAAAATGGCAATTTTGGTCACTCTGAGGGTTTAAAAAGTGGTTATTCAACATGAGGCACGATCCAATTGACATTTTGAATCATTTTTGGTACAGTCCAAAAAATCAATTTTCGGATGAAAAACGATGACTCCGGACATGTCGAACGATCCCAAAATGGTCAATATGGATGAAATTTTAACATTTAATCTTTTGACTGTACATGACTGTTGGATGTGAATTATGACTTTGTCAACTAAAATAAGTGTGTTTAAAGTCATTTCTGTGCCTGAAACGGGTCAAAATTGAAGCTTTTGAGTAAGCAAAACTCTGGAAAAATGGCAATTTTAGTCACATAGGGTTTAAAAAGTGGTTATTCAACATGAGGCACGATCCAATTGACATTTTGAATCATTTTTGGTACAGTCCAAAAAAATCAATTTTCGAATGAAAAACGATGACTCCGGACATGTCGAACGATCCCAAAAAGGTCAAAATGGATGAAATTTTAACATTTAATCTTTTGACTGTAAATGACTGTTGGATGTGAATTATGACTTTGTCAACTAAAATAAGTGTGTTTAAAGTCATTTCTGTGCCTGAAACGGGTCAAAATTGAAGCTTTTGAGTAAGCAAAACTCTGTAAAAATGGCAATTTTGGTCTCTGTGAGGGTTTAAAAAGTGGTTATTCAACATGAGGCACGATCCAATTGACATTTTGAATCATTTTTGGTACAGTCCAAAAAATCAATTTTCGAATGAAAAACGATGACTCTGGACATGTCGAACGATCCCAAAAAGGTAAAAATGGATGAAATTTTAACATTTAATTTTTTGACTGTAAATGACTGTTGGATGTGAATTATGACTTTGTCAACTAAAATAAGTGTGTTTAAAGTCATTTCTGTGCCTGAAACGGGTCAAAATTGAAGCTTTTGAGTAAGCAAAACTCTGTAAAAATGGCAATTTTGGTCACTCTGAGGGTTTAAAAAGTGGTTATTCAACATGAGGCACGATCCAATTGACATTTTGAATCATTTTTGGTACAGTCCAAAAAATCAATTTTCGGATGAAAAACGATGACTCCGGACATGTCGAACGATCCCAAAATGGTCAATATGGATGAAATTTTAACATTTAATCTTTTGACTGTAAATGACTGTTGGATGTGAATTATGACTTTGTCAACTAAAATAAGTGTGTTTAAAGTCATTTCTGTGCCTGAAACGGGTCAAAATTGAAGCTTTTGAGTAAGCAAAACTCTGTAAAAATGGCAATTTTGGTCACTCTGAGGGTTTAAAAAGTGGTTATTCAACATGAGGCATGATCCAATTGACATTTTGAATCATTTTTGGTACAGTCCAAAAAATCAATTTTCGGATGAAAAACGATGACTCCGGACATGTCGAACGATCCCAAAATGGTCAATATGGATGAAATTTTAACATTTAATCTTTTGACTGTAAATGACTGTTGGATGTGAATTATGACTTTGTCAACTAAAATAAGTGTGTTTAAAGTCATTTCTGTGCCTGAAACGGGTCAAAATTGAAGCTTTTGAGTAAGCAAAACTCTAAAAATGGCAATTTTGGTCACTCTGAGGGTTTAAAAAGTGGTTATTCAACATGAGGCACGATCCAATTGACATTTTGAATCATTTTTGGTACAGTCCAAAAAATAAATTTTTGGATGCAAAACGATGACTCCGGACATGTTGAACGATCCCAAAAAGGTCAAAATGGATGAAATTTTAACATTTAATCTTTTGACTGTAAATGACTGTTGGATGTGAATTATGACTTTGTCAACTAAAATAAGTGTGTTTAAAGTCATTTCTGTGCCTCAAAGGGGTCAAAATTGAAGCTTTTGAGTAAGCAAAACTCTGTAAAAATGGCAATTTTGGTCACTGTGAGGGTTTAAAAAGTGGTTATTCAACATGAGGCACGATCCAATTGACATTTTGAATAATTTTTGGTACAGTCCAAAAAATCAATTTTCGGATGAAAAACGATGACTCCGGACATGTGGAACTATCCCAAAATGGTCAATATGGATGAAATTTTAACATTTAATCTTTTGATTCTAAATGACTGTTGGATGTGAATTATGACTTTGTCAACTAAAATAAGTGTGTTTAAAGTCATTTCTGTGCCTCAAAGGGGTCAAAATTGAAGCTTTTGAGTAAGCAAAACTCTGTAAAAATGGCAATTTTGGTCACTCTGAGGGTTTAAAAAGTGGTTATTCAACATGAGGCACGATCCAATTGACATTTTGAATCATTTTTGGTACAGTCCAAAAAATCAATTTTCGAATGAAAAACGATGACTCCGGACATGCCGAACGATCCCAAAAAGGTCAAAATGGATGAAATTTTAACATTTAATCTTTTGACTGTAAATGACTGTTGGATGTGAATTATGACTTTGTCAACTAAAATAAGTGTGTTTAAAGTCATTTCTGTGCCTGAAACGGGTCAAAATTGAAGCTTTTGAGTAAGCAAAACTCTGTAAAAATGGCAATTTTGGTCACTGTGAGGGTTTAAAAAGTGGTTATTCAACATGAGGCACGATCCAATTGACATTTTGAATAATTTTTGGTACAGTCCAAAAAATCAATTTTCGGATGAAAAACGATGACTCCGGACATGTGGAACTATCCCAAAATGGTCAATATGGATGAAATTTTAACATTTAATCTTTTGATTCTAAATGACTGTTGGATGTGAATTATGACTTTGTCAACTAAAATAAGTGTGTTTAAAGTCATTTCTGTGCCTCAAAGGGGTCAAAATTGAAGCTTTTGAGTAAGCAAAACTCTGTAAAAATGGCAATTTTGGTCACTGTGAGGGTTTAAAAAGTGGTTATTCAACATGAGGCACGATCCAATTGACATTTTGAATCATTTTTGGTACAGTCCAAAAAATCAATTTTCGAATGAAAAACGATGACTCCGGACATGCCGAACGATCCCAAAAAGGTCAAAATGGATGAAATTTTAACATTTAATCTTTTGACTGTAAATGACTGTTGGATGTGAATTATGACTTTGTCAACTAAAATAAGTGTGTTTAAAGTCATTTCTGTGCCTGAAACGGGTCAAAATTGAAGCTTTTGAGTAAGCAAAACTCTGTAAAAATGGCAATTTTGGTCACTGTGAGGGTTTAAAAAGTGGTTATTCAACATGAGGCACGAATCAATTGACATTTTGAATCATTTTTGGTACAGTCCAAAAAATCAATTTTCGGATGAAAAACGATGACTCCGGACATGTCGAACTATCCCAAAATGGTCAATATGGATGAAATTTAAACATTTAATCTTTTGACTGTAAATGACTGTTGGATGTGAATTATGACTTTGTCAACTAAAATAAGTGTGTTTAAAGTCATTTCTGTGCCTGAAACTGGTCAAAATTGAAGCTTTTGAGTAAGCAAAACTCTGTAAAAATGGCAATTTTGGTCACTCTGAGGGTTTAAAAAGTGGTTATTCTACATGAGGCACGATCCAATTGACATTTTGAATCATTTTTGGTACAGTCCAAAAAATCAATTTTCGGATGAAAAACGATGACTCCGGACATGTCGAACTATCCCAAAATGGTCAATATGGATGAAATTTTAACATTTAATCTTTTGACTCTAAATGGCTGTTGGATGTGAATTATGACTTTGTCAACTAAAATAAGTGTGTTTAAAGTCATTTCTGTGCCTCAAAGGGGTCAAAATTGAAGCTTTTGAGTAAGCAAAACTCTGTAAAAATGGCAATTTTGGTCACTGTGAGGGTTTAAAAAGTGGTTATTCAACATGAGGCACGATCCAATTGAAATTTTGAATCATTTTTGGTACAGTCCAAAAAATCAATTTTCGAATGAAAAACGATGACTCCGGACATGTCGAACGATCCCAAAAAGGTCACAATGGATGAAATTTTAACATTTAATCTTTTGACTGTAAATGACTGTTGGATGTGAATTATGACTTTGTCAACTAAAATAAGTGTGTTTAAAGTCATTTCTGTGCCTGAAACGGGTCAAAATTGAAGCTTTTGAGTAAGCAAAACTCTGTAAAAATGGCAATTTTGGTCACTGTGAGGGTTTAAAAAGTGGCTATTCAACATGAGGCACGATCCAATTGACATTTTGAATCATTTTTGGTACAGTCCAAAAAATCAATTTTCGGATGAAAAACGATGACTCCGGACATGTCGAACTATCCCAAAATGGTCAATATGGATGAAATTTTAACATTTAATCTTTGGACTGTAAATGACTGTTGGATGTGAATTATGACTTTGTCAACTAAAATAAGTGTGTTTAAAGTCATTTCTGTGCCTGAAACGGGTCAAAATTGAAGCTTTTGAGTAAGCAAAACTCTGTAAAAATGGCAATTTTGGTCACTCTGAGGGTTTAAAAAGTGGTTATTCAACATGAGGCACGATCCAATTGACATTTTGAATCATTTTTGGTACAGTCCAAAAAATCAATTTTCGGATGAAAAACGATGACTCCGGACATGTCGAACGATCCCAAAATGGTCAATATGGATGAAATTTTAACATTTAATCTTTTGACTGTACATGACTGTTGGATGTGAATTATGACTTTGTCAACTAAAATAAGTGTGTTTAAAGTCATTTCTGTGCCTGAAACGGGTCAAAATTGAAGCTTTTGAGTAAGCAAAACTCTGGAAAAATGGCAATTTTGGTCACATAGGGTTTAAAAAGTGGTTATTCAACATGAGGCACGATCCAATTGACATTTTGAATCATTTTTGGTACAGTCCAAAAAAATCAATTTTCGAATGAAAAACGATGACTCCGGACATGTCGAACGATCACAAAAAGGTCAAAATGGATGAAATTTTAACATTTAATCTTTTGACTGTAAATGACTGTTGGATGTGAATTATGACTTTGTCAACTAAAATAAGTGTGTTTAAAGTCATTTCTGTGCCTGAAACGGGTCAAAATTGAAGCTTTTGAGTAAGCAAAACTCTGTAAAAATGGCAATTTTGGTCACTCTGAGGGTTTAAAAAGTGGTTATTCAACATGAGGCACGATCCAATTGACATTTTGAATCATTTTTGGTACAGTCCAAAAAATCAATTTTCGGATGAAAAACGATGACTCCGGACATGTCGAACGATCCCAAAATGGTCAATATGGATGAAATTTTAACATTTAATCTTTTGACTGTACATGACTGTTGGATGTGAATTATGACTTTGTCAACTAAAATAAGTGTGTTTAAAGTCATTTCTGTGCCTGAAACGGGTCAAAATTGAAGCTTTTGAGTAAGCAAAACTCTGGAAAAATGGCAATTTTGGTCACATAGGGTTTAAACAGTGGTTATTCAACATGAGGCACGATCCAATTGACATTTTGAATCATTTTTGGTACAGTCCAAAAAAATCAATTTTCGAATGAAAAACGATGACTCCGGACATGTCGAACGATCCCAAAAAGGTAAAAATGGATGAAATTTTAACATTTAATCTTTTGACTGTAAATGACTGTTGGATGTGAATTATGACTTTGTCAATTAAAATAAGTGTGTTTAAAGTCATTTCTGTGCCTGAAACGGGTCAAAATTGAAGCTTTTGAGTAAGCAAAACTCTGTAAAAATGGCAATTTTGGTCACTCTGAGGGTTTAAAAAGTGGTTATTCAACATGAGGCACGATCCAATTGACATTTTGAATCATTTTTGGTACAGTCCAAAAAATCAATTTTCGGATGAAAAACGATGACTCCGGACATGTCGAACGATCCCAAAATGGTCAATATGGATGAAATTTTAACATTTAATCTTTTGACTGTAAATGACTGTTGGATGTGAATTATGACTTTGTCAACTAAAATAAGTGTGTTTAAAGTCATTTCTGTGCCTGAAACGGGTCAAAATTGAAGCTTTTGAGTAAGCAAAACTCTGTAAAAATGGCAATTTTGGTCACTCTGAGGGTTTAAAAAGTGGTTATTCAACATGAGGCATGATCCAATTGACATTTTGAATCATTTTTGGTACAGTCCAAAAAATCAATTTTCGGATGAAAAACGATGACTCCGGACATGTCGAACGATCCCAAAATGGTCAATATGGATGAAATTTTAACATTTAATCTTTTGACTGTAAATGACTGTTGGATGTGAATTATGACTTTGTCAACTAAAATAAGTGTGTTTAAAGTCATTTCTGTGCCTGAAACGGGTCAAAATTGAAGCTTTTGAGTAAGCAAAACTCTAAAAATGGCAATTTTGGTCACTCTGAGGGTTTAAAAAGTGGTTATTCAACATGAGGCACGATCCAATTGACATTTTGAATCATTTTTGGTACAGTCCAAAAAATTCAATTTTCGAATGAAAAACGATGACTCCGGACATGTCGAACGATCCCAAAAAGGTAAAAATGGATGAAATTTTAACATTTAATCTTTTGACTGTAAATGACTGTTGGATGTGAATTATGACTTTGTCAACTAAAATAAGTGTGTTTAAAGTCATTTCTGTGCCTGAAACGGGTCAAAATTGAAGCTTTTGAGTAAGCAAAACTCTGTAAAAATGGCAATTTTGGTCACTCTGAGGGTTTAAAAAGTGGTTATTCAACATGAGGCACGATCCAATTGACATTTTGAATCATTTTTGGTACAGTCCAAAAAATCAATTTTCGGATGAAAAACGATGACTCCGGACATGTGGAACTATCCCAAAATGGTCAATATGGATGAAATTTTAACATTTAATCTTTTGATTCTAAATGACTGTTGGATGTGAATTATGACTTTGTCAACTAAAATAAGTGTGTTTAAAGTCATTTCTGTGCCTCAAAGGGGTCAAAATTGAAGCTTTTGAGTAAGCAAAACTCTGTAAAAATGGCAATTTTGGTCACTGTGAGGGTTTAAAAAGTGGTTATTCAACATGAGGCACGATCCAATTGAAATTTTGAATCATTTTTGGTACAGTCCAAAAAATCAATTTTTGGATGAAAAACGATGACTCCGGACATGTCGAACGATCCCAAAATGGTCAATATGGATGAAATTTTAACATTTAATCTTTTGACTGTAAATGACTGTTGGATGTGAATTATGACTTTGTCAACTAAAATAAGTGTGTTTAAAGTCATTTCTGTGCCTGAAACGGGTCAAAATTGAAGCTTTTGAGTAAGCAAAACTCTAAAAATGGCAATTTTGGTCACTCTGAGGGTTTAAAAAGTGGTTATTCAACATGAGGCACGATCCAATTGACATTTTGAATCATTTTTGGTACAGTCCAAAAAATCAATTTTCGGATGCAAAACGATGACTCCGGACATGTTGAACGATCCCAAAAAGGTCAAAATGGATGAAATTTTAACATTTAATCTTTTGACTGTAAATGACTGTTGGATGTGAATTATGACTTTGTCAACTAAAATAAGTGTGTTTAAAGTCATTTCTGTGCCTGAAACGGGTCAAAATTGAAGCTTTTGAGTAAGCAAAACTCTGTAAAAATGGCAATTTTGGTCACTGTGAGGGTTTAAAAAGTGGTTATTCAACATGAGGCACGATCCAATTGACATTTTGAATAATTTTTGGTACAGTCCAAAAAATCAATTTTCGGATGAAAAACGATGACTCCGGACATGTGGAACTATCCCAAAATGGTCAATATGGATGAAATTTTAACATTTAATCTTTTGATTCTAAATGACTGTTGGATGTGAATTATGACTTTGTCAACTAAAATAAGTGTGTTTAAAGTCATTTCTGTGCCTCAAAGGGGTCAAAATTGAAGCTTTTGAGTAAGCAAAACTCTGTAAAAATGGCAATTTTGGTCACTGTGAGGGTTTAAAAAGTGGTTATTCAACATGAGGCACGAATCAATTGACATTTTGAATCATTTTTGGTACAGTCCAAAAAATCAATTTTCGGATGAAAAACGATGACTCCGGACATGTCGAACTATCCCAAAATGGTCAATATGGATGAAATTTAAACATTTAATCTTTTGACTGTAAATGACTGTTGGATGTGAATTATGACTTTGTCAACTAAAATAAGTGTGTTTAAAGTCATTTCTGTGCCTGAAACTGGTCAAAATTGAAGCTTTTGAGTAAGCAAAACTCTGTAAAAATGGCAATTTTGGTCACTCTGAGGGTTTAAAAAGTGGTTATTCTACATGAGGCACGATCCAATTGACATTTTGAATCATTTTTGGTACAGTCCAAAAAATCAATTTTCGGATGAAAAACGATGACTCCGGACATGTCGAACTATCCCAAAATGGTCAATATGGATGAAATTTTAACATTTAATCTTTTGACTCTAAATGGCTGTTGGATGTGAATTATGACTTTGTCAACTAAAATAAGTGTGTTTAAAGTCATTTCTGTGCCTCAAAGGGGTCAAAATTGAAGCTTTTGAGTAAGCAAAACTCTGTAAAAATGGCAATTTTGGTCACTGTGAGGGTTTAAAAAGTGGTTATTCAACATGAGGCACGATCCAATTGAAATTTTGAATCATTTTTGGTACAGTCCAAAAAATCAATTTTCGAATGAAAAACGATGACTCCGGACATGTCGAACGATCCCAAAAAGGTCACAATGGATGAAATTTTAACATTTAATCTTTTGACTGTAAATGACTGTTGGATGTGAATTATGACTTTGTCAACTAAAATAAGTGTGTTTAAAGTCATTTCTGTGCCTGAAACGGGTCAAAATTGAAGCTTTTGAGTAAGCAAAACTCTGTAAAAATGGCAATTTTGGTCACTGTGAGGGTTTAAAAAGTGGCTATTCAACATGAGGCACGATCCAATTGACATTTTGAATCATTTTTGGTACAGTCCAAAAAATCAATTTTCGGATGAAAAACGATGACTCCGGACATGTCGAACTATCCCAAAATGGTCAATATGGATGAAATTTTAACATTTAATCTTTGGACTGTAAATGACTGTTGGATGTGAATTATGACTTTGTCAACTAAAATAAGTGTGTTTAAAGTCATTTCTGTGCCTGAAACGGGTCAAAATTGAAGCTTTTGAGTAAGCAAAACTCTGTAAAAATGGCAATTTTGGTCACTCTGAGGGTTTAAAAAGTGGTTATTCAACATGAGGCACGATCCAATTGACATTTTGAATCATTTTTGGTACAGTCCAAAAAAATCAATTTTCGAATAAAAAACGATGACTCCGGACATGTCGAACGATCCCAAAAAGGTCAAAATGGATGAAATTTTAACATTTAATCTTTTGACTGTAAATGACTGTTGGATGTGAATTATGACTTTGTCAACTAAAATAAGTGTGTTTAAAGTCATTTCTGTGCCTGAAACGGGTCAAAATTGAAGCTTTTGAGTAAGCAAAACTCTGTAAAAATGGCAATTTTGGTCACTGTGAGGGTTTAAAAAGTGGTTATTCAACATGAGGCACGATCCAATTGACATTTTGAATCATTTTTGGTACAGTCCAAAAAATCAATTTTCGAATGAAAAACGATGACTCCGGACATGTCGAACGATCCCAAAAAGGTAAAAATTGATGAAATTTTAACATTTAATCTTTTGACTGTAAATGACTGTTGGATGTGAATTATGACTTTGTCAACTAAAATAAGTGTGTTTAAAGTCATTTCTGTGCCTGAAACGGGTTAAAATTGAAGCTTTTGAGTAAGCAAAACTCTGTAAAAATGGCAATTTTGGTCACTCTGAGGGTTTAAAAAGTGGTTATTCAACATGAGGCACAATCCAATTGACATTTTGAATCATTTTTGGTACAGTCCAAAAAATCAATTTTCGGATGAAAAACGATGACTCCGGACATGTCGAACGATCCCAAAATGGTCAATATGGATGAAATTTTAACATTTAATCTTTTGACTGTAAATGACTGTTGGATGTGAATTGTGACTTTGTCAGCTAAAATAAGTGTGTTTAAAGTCATTTCTGTGCCTGAAACGGGTCAAAATTGAAGCTTTTGAGTAAGCAAAACTCTGTAAAAATGGCAATTTTGGTCACTGTGAGGGTTTAAAAAGTGGTTATTCAACATGAGGCACGATCCAATTGACATTTTGAATCATTTTTGGTACAGTCCAAAAAAATCAATTTTCGAATGAAAAACAATGACTCCGGACATGTCGAACGATCCCAAAAAGGTCAAAATGGATGAAATTTTAACATTTAATCTTTTGACTGTAAATGACTGTTGGATGTGAATTATGACTTTGTCAACTAAAATAAGTGTGTTTAAAGTCATTTCTGTGCCTGAAACGGGTCAAAATTGAAGCTTTTGAGTAAGCAAAACTCTGTAAAAATGGCAATTTTGGTCACTGTGAGGGTTTAAAAAGTGGTTATTCAACATGAGGCACGATCCAATTGACATTTTGAATCATTTTTGGTACAGTCCAAAAAATCAATTTTTGAATGAAAAACGATGACTCCGGACATGTCGAACGATCCCAAAAAGGTAAAAATGGATGAAATTTTAACATTTAATCTTTTGACTGTAAATGACTGTTGGATGTGAATTATGACTTTGTCAACTAAAATAAGTGTGTTTAAAGTCATTTCTGTGCCTGAAACGGGTCAAAATTGAAGCTTTTGAGTAAGCAAAACTCTGTAAAAATGGCAATTTTGGTCACTCTGAGGGTTTAAAAAGTGGTTATTCAACATGAGGCACGATCCAATTGACATTTTGAATCATTTTTGGTACAGTCCAAAAAATCAATTTTCGGATGAAAAACGATGACTCCGGACATGTCGAACGATCCCAAAATGGTCAATATGGATGAAATTTTAACATTTAATCTTTTGACTGTAAATGACTGTTGGATGTGAATTATGACTTTGTCAACTAAAATAAGTGTGTTTAAAGTCATTTCTGTGCCTGAAACGGGTCAAAATTGAAGCTTTTGAGTAAGCAAAACTCTGTAAAAATGGCAATTTTGGTCACTCTGAGGGTTTAAAAAGTGGTTATTCAACATGAGGCACGATCCAATTGACATTTTGAATCATTTTTGGTACAGTCCAAAAAATCAATTTTCGGATGAAAAACGATGACTCCGGACATGTCGAACGATCCCAAAATGGTCAATATGGATGAAATTTTAACATTTAATCTTTTGACTGTACATGACTGTTGGATGTGAATTATGACTTTGTCAACTAAAATAAGTGTGTTTAAAGTCATTTCTGTGCCTGAAACGGGTCAAAATTGAAGCTTTTGAGTAAGCAAAACTCTGGAAAAATGGCAATTTTGGTCACATAGGGTTTAAAAAGTGGTTATTCAACATGAGGCACGATCCAATTGACATTTTGAATCATTTTTGGTACAGTCCAAAAAAATCAATTTTCGAATGAAAAACGATGACTCCGGACATGTCGAACGATCCCAAAAAGGTAAAAATGGATGAAATTTTAACATTTAATCTTTTGACTGTAAATGACTGTTGGATGTGAATTATGACTTTGTCAACTAAAATAAGTGTGTTTAAAGTCATTTCTGTGCCTGAAACGGGTCAAAATTGAAGCTTTTGAGTAAGCAAAACTCTGTAAAAATGGCAATTTTGGTCACTCTGAGGGTTTAAAAAGTGGTTATTCAACATGAGGCACGATCCAATTGACATTTTGAATCATTTTTGGTACAGTCCAAAAAATCAATTTTCGGATGAAAAACGATGACTCCGGACATGTCGAACGATCCCAAAATGGTCAATATGGATGAAATTTTAACATTTAATCTTTTGACTGTAAATGACTGTTGGATGTGAATTATGACTTTGTCAACTAAAATAAGTGTGTTTAAAGTCATTTCTGTGCCTGAAACGGGTCAAAATTGAAGCTTTTGAGTAAGCAAAACTCTGTAAAAATGGCAATTTTGGTCACTCTGAGGGTTTAAAAAGTGGTTATTCAACATGAGGCATGATCCAATTGACATTTTGAATCATTTTTGGTACAGTCCAAAAAATCAATTTTCGGATGAAAAACGATGACTCCGGACATGTCGAACGATCCCAAAATGGTCAATATGGATGAAATTTTAACATTTAATCTTTTGACTGTAAATGACTGTTGGATGTGAATTATGACTTTGTCAACTAAAATAAGTGTGTTTAAAGTCATTTCTGTGCCTGAAACGGGTCAAAATTGAAGCTTTTGAGTAAGCAAAACTCTAAAAATGGCAATTTTGGTCACTCTGAGGGTTTAAAAAGTGGTTATTCAACATGAGGCACGATCCAATTGACATTTTGAATCATTTTTGGTACAGTCCAAAAAATTCAATTTTCGAATGAAAAACGATGACTCCGGACATGTCGAACGATCCCAAAAAGGTCACAATGGATGAAATTTTAACATTTAATCTTTTGACTGTAAATGACTGTTGGATGTGAATTATGACTTTGTCAACTAAAATAAGTGTGTTTAAAGTCATTTCTGTGCCTGAAACGGGTCAAAATTGAAGCTTTTGAGTAAGCAAAACTCTGTAAAAATGGCAATTTTGGTCACTGTGAGGGTTTAAAAAGTGGCTATTCAACATGAGGCACGATCCAATTGACATTTTGAATCATTTTTGGTACAGTCCAAAAAATCAATTTTCGGATGAAAAACGATGACTCCGGACATGTCGAACTATCCCAAAATGGTCAATATGGATGAAATTTTAACATTTAATCTTTGGACTGTAAATGACTGTTGGATGTGAATTATGACTTTGTCAACTAAAATAAGTGTGTTTAAAGTCATTTCTGTGCCTGAAACGGGTCAAAATTGAAGCTTTTGAGTAAGCAAAACTCTGTAAAAATGGCAATTTTGGTCACTCTGAGGGTTTAAAAAGTGGTTATTCAACATGAGGCACGATCCAATTGACATTTTGAATCATTTTTGGTACAGTCCAAAAAAATCAATTTTCGAATAAAAAACGATGACTCCGGACATGTCGAACGATCCCAAAAAGGTAAAAATGGATGAAATTTTAACATTTAATCTTTTGACTGTAAATGACTGTTGGATGTGAATTATGACTTTGTCAACTAAAATAAGTGTGTTTAAAGTCATTTCTGTGCCTGAAACGGGTCAAAATTGAAGCTTTTGAGTAAGCAAAACTCTGTAAAAATGGCAATTTTGGTCACTCTGAGGGTTTAAAAAGTGGTTATTCAACATGAGGCACGATCCAATTGAAATTTTGAATCATTTTTGGTACAGTCCAAAAAATCAATTTTTGGATGAAAAACGATGACTCCGGACATGTCGAACGATCCCAAAATGGTCAATATGGATGAAATTTTAACATTTAATCTTTTGACTGTAAATGACTGTTGAATGTGAATTATGACTTTGTCAACTAAAATAAGTGTGTTTAAAGTCATTTCTGTGCCTGAAACGGGTCAAAATTGAAGCTTTTGAGTAAGCAAAACTCTAAAAATGGCAATTTTGGTCACTCTGAGGGTTTAAAAAGTGGTTATTCAACATGAGGCACGATCCAATTGACATTTTGAATCATTTTTGGTACAGTCCAAAAAATCAATTTTCGGATGCAAAACGATGACTCCGGACATGTTGAACGATCCCAAAAAGGTCAAAATGGATGAAATTTTAACATTTAATCTTTTGACTGTAAATGACTGTTGGATGTGAATTATGACTTTGTCAACTAAAATAAGTGTGTTTAAAGTCATTTCTGTGCCTGAAACGGGTCAAAATTGAAGCTTTTGAGTAAGCAAAACTCTGTAAAAATGGCAATTTTGGTCACTGTGAGGGTTTAAAAAGTGGTTATTCAACATGAGGCACGATCCAATTGACATTTTGAATAATTTTTGGTACAGTCCAAAAAATCAATTTTCGGATGAAAAACGATGACTCCGGACATGTGGAACTATCCCAAAATGGTCAATATGGATGAAATTTTAACATTTAATCTTTTGATTCTAAATGACTGTTGGATGTGAATTATGACTTTGTCAACTAAAATAAGTGTGTTTAAAGTCATTTCTGTGCCTCAAAGGGGTCAAAATTGAAGCTTTTGAGTAAGCAAAACTCTGTAAAAATGGCAATTTTGGTCACTGTGAGGGTTTAAAAAGTGGTTATTCAACATGAGGCACGAATCAATTGACATTTTGAATCATTTTTGGTACAGTCCAAAAAATCAATTTTCGGATGAAAAACGATGACTCCGGACATGTCGAACTATCCCAAAATGGTCAATATGGATGAAATTTAAACATTTAATCTTTTGACTGTAAATGACTGTTGGATGTGAATTATGACTTTGTCAACTAAAATAAGTGTGTTTAAAGTCATTTCTGTGCCTGAAACTGGTCAAAATTGAAGCTTTTGAGTAAGCAAAACTCTGTAAAAATGGCAATTTTGGTCACTCTGAGGGTTTAAAAAGTGGTTATTCAACATGAGGCATGATCCAATTGACATTTTGAATCATTTTTGGTACAGTCCAAAAAAATCAATTTTCGGATGAAAAACGATGACTCCGGACATGTCGAACGATCCCAAAATGGTCAATATGGATGAAATTTTAACATTTAATCTTTTGACTGTAAATGACTGTTGGATGTGAATTATGACTTTGTCAACTAAAATAAGTGTGTTTAAAGTCATTTCTGTGCCTGAAACGGGTCAAAATTGAAGCTTTTGAGTAAGCAAAACTCTAAAAATGGCAATTTTGGTCACTCTGAGGGTTTAAAAAGTGGTTATTCAACATGAGGCACGATCCAATTGACATTTTGAATCATTTTTGGTACAGTCCAAAAAATTCAATTTTCGAATGAAAAACGATGACTCCGGACATGTCGAACGATCCCAAAAAGGTAAAAATGGATGAAATTTTAACATTTAATCTTTTGACTGTAAATGACTGTTGGATGTGAATTATGACTTTGTCAACTAAAATAAGTGTGTTTAAAGTCATTTCTGTGCCTGAAACGGGTCAAAATTGAAGCTTTTGAGTAAGCAAAACTCTGTAAAAATGGCAATTTTGGTCACTCTGAGGGTTTAAAAAGTGGTTATTCAACATGAGGCACGATCCAATTGACATTTTGAATCATTTTTGGTACAGTCCAAAAAATCAATTTTCGGATGAAAAACGATGACTCCGGACATGTGGAACTATCCCAAAATGGTCAATATGGATGAAATTTTAACATTTAATCTTTTGATTCTAAATGACTGTTGGATGTGAATTATGACTTTGTCAACTAAAATAAGTGTGTTTAAAGTCATTTCTGTGCCTCAAAGGGGTCAAAATTGAAGCTTTTGAGTAAGCAAAACTCTGTAAAAATGGCAATTTTGGTCACTGTGAGGGTTTAAAAAGTGGTTATTCAACATGAGGCACGATCCAATTGAAATTTTGAATCATTTTTGGTACAGTCCAAAAAATCAATTTTTGGATGAAAAACGATGACTCCGGACATGTCGAACGATCCCAAAATGGTCAATATGGATGAAATTTTAACATTTAATCTTTTGACTGTAAATGACTGTTGGATGTGAATTATGACTTTGTCAACTAAAATAAGTGTGTTTAAAGTCATTTCTGTGCCTGAAACGGGTCAAAATTGAAGCTTTTGAGTAAGCAAAACTCTAAAAATGGCAATTTTGGTCACTCTGAGGGTTTAAAAAGTGGTTATTCAACATGAGGCACGATCCAATTGACATTTTGAATCATTTTTGGTACAGTCCAAAAAATCAATTTTCGGATGCAAAACGATGACTCCGGACATGTTGAACGATCCCAAAAAGGTCAAAATGGATGAAATTTTAACATTTAATCTTTTGACTGTAAATGACTGTTGGATGTGAATTATGACTTTGTCAACTAAAATAAGTGTGTTTAAAGTCATTTCTGTGCCTGAAACGGGTCAAAATTGAAGCTTTTGAGTAAGCAAAACTCTGTAAAAATGGCAATTTTGGTCACTGTGAGGGTTTAAAAAGTGGTTATTCAACATGAGGCACGATCCAATTGACATTTTGAATAATTTTTGGTACAGTCCAAAAAATCAATTTTCGGATGAAAAACGATGACTCCGGACATGTGGAACTATCCCAAAATGGTCAATATGGATGAAATTTTAACATTTAATCTTTTGATTCTAAATGACTGTTGGATGTGAATTATGACTTTGTCAACTAAAATAAGTGTGTTTAAAGTCATTTCTGTGCCTCAAAGGGGTCAAAATTGAAGCTTTTGAGTAAGCAAAACTCTGTAAAAATGGCAATTTTGGTCACTGTGAGGGTTTAAAAAGTGGTTATTCAACATGAGGCACGAATCAATTGACATTTTGAATCATTTTTGGTACAGTCCAAAAAATCAATTTTCGGATGAAAAACGATGACTCCGGACATGTCGAACTATCCCAAAATGGTCAATATGGATGAAATTTAAACATTTAATCTTTTGACTGTAAATGACTGTTGGATGTGAATTATGACTTTGTCAACTAAAATAAGTGTGTTTAAAGTCATTTCTGTGCCTGAAACTGGTCAAAATTGAAGCTTTTGAGTAAGCAAAACTCTGTAAAAATGGCAATTTTGGTCACTCTGAGGGTTTAAAAAGTGGTTATTCTACATGAGGCACGATCCAATTGACATTTTGAATCATTTTTGGTACAGTCCAAAAAATCAATTTTCGGATGAAAAACGATGACTCCGGACATGTCGAACTATCCCAAAATGGTCAATATGGATGAAATTTTAACATTTAATCTTTTGACTCTAAATGGCTGTTGGATGTGAATTATGACTTTGTCAACTAAAATAAGTGTGTTTAAAGTCATTTCTGTGCCTCAAAGGGGTCAAAATTGAAGCTTTTGAGTAAGCAAAACTCTGTAAAAATGGCAATTTTGGTCACTGTGAGGGTTTAAAAAGTGGTTATTCAACATGAGGCACGATCCAATTGAAATTTTGAATCATTTTTGGTACAGTCCAAAAAATCAATTTTCGAATGAAAAACGATGACTCCGGACATGTCGAACGATCCCAAAAAGGTCACAATGGATGAAATTTTAACATTTAATCTTTTGACTGTAAATGACTGTTGGATGTGAATTATGACTTTGTCAACTAAAATAAGTGTGTTTAAAGTCATTTCTGTGCCTGAAACGGGTCAAAATTGAAGCTTTTGAGTAAGCAAAACTCTGTAAAAATGGCAATTTTGGTCACTGTGAGGGTTTAAAAAGTGGCTATTCAACATGAGGCACGATCCAATTGACATTTTGAATCATTTTTGGTACAGTCCAAAAAATCAATTTTCGGATGAAAAACGATGACTCCGGACATGTCGAACTATCCCAAAATGGTCAATATGGATGAAATTTTAACATTTAATCTTTGGACTGTAAATGACTGTTGGATGTGAATTATGACTTTGTCAACTAAAATAAGTGTGTTTAAAGTCATTTCTGTGCCTGAAACGGGTCAAAATTGAAGCTTTTGAGTAAGCAAAACTCTGTAAAAATGGCAATTTTGGTCACTCTGAGGGTTTAAAAAGTGGTTATTCAACATGAGGCACGATCCAATTGACATTTTGAATCATTTTTGGTACAGTCCAAAAAAATCAATTTTCGAATAAAAAACGATGACTCCGGACATGTCGAACGATCCCAAAAAGGTCAAAATGGATGAAATTTTAACATTTAATCTTTTGACTGTAAATGACTGTTGGATGTGAATTATGACTTTGTCAACTAAAATAAGTGTGTTTAAAGTCATTTCTGTGCCTGAAACGGGTCAAAATTGAAGCTTTTGAGTAAGCAAAACTCTGTAAAAATGGCAATTTTGGTCACTGTGAGGGTTTAAAAAGTGGTTATTCAACATGAGGCACGATCCAATTGACATTTTGAATCATTTTTGGTACAGTCCAAAAAATCAATTTTCGAATGAAAAACGATGACTCCGGACATGTCGAACGATCCCAAAAAGGTAAAAATTGATGAAATTTTAACATTTAATCTTTTGACTGTAAATGACTGTTGGATGTGAATTATGACTTTGTCAACTAAAATAAGTGTGTTTAAAGTCATTTCTGTGCCTGAAACGGGTTAAAATTGAAGCTTTTGAGTAAGCAAAACTCTGTAAAAATGGCAATTTTGGTCACTCTGAGGGTTTAAAAAGTGGTTATTCAACATGAGGCACGATCCAATTGACATTTTGAATCATTTTTGGTACAGTCCAAAAAATCAATTTTCGGATGAAAAACGATGACTCCGGACATGTCGAACGATCCCAAAATGGTCAATATGGATGAAATTTTAACATTTAATCTTTTGACTGTAAATGACTGTTGGATGTGAATTATGACTTTGTCAACTAAAATAAGTGTGTTTAAAGTCATTTCTGTGCCTGAAACGGGTCAAAATTGAAGCTTTTGAGTAAGCAAAACTCTGTAAAAATGGCAATTTTGGTCACTCTGAGGGTTTAAAAAGTGGTTATTCAACATGAGGCACGATCCAATTGACATTTTGAATCATTTTTGGTACAGTCCAAAAAATCAATTTTCGGATGAAAAACGATGACTCCGGACATGTCGAACGATCCCAAAATGGTCAATATGGATGAAATTTTAACATTTAATCTTTTGACTGTAAATGACTGTTGGATGTGAATTGTGACTTTGTCAGCTAAAATAAGTGTGTTTAAAGTCATTTCTGTGCCTGAAACGGGTCAAAATTGAAGCTTTTGAGTAAGCAAAACTCTGTAAAAATGGCAATTTTGGTCACTGTGAGGGTTTAAAAAGTGGTTATTCAACATGAGGCACGATCCAATTGACATTTTGAATCATTTTTGGTACAGTCCAAAAAAATCAATTTTCGAATGAAAAACAATGACTCCGGACATGTCGAACGATCCCAAAAAGGTCAAAATGGATGAAATTTTAACATTTAATCTTTTGACTGTAAATGACTGTTGGATGTGAATTATGACTTTGTCAACTAAAATAAGTGTGTTTAAAGTCATTTCTGTGCCTGAAACGGGTCAAAATTGAAGCTTTTGAGTAAGCAAAACTCTGTAAAAATGGCAATTTTGGTCACTGTGAGGGTTTAAAAAGTGGTTATTCAACATGAGGCACGATCCAATTGACATTTTGAATCATTTTTGGTACAGTCCAAAAAATCAATTTTTGAATGAAAAACGATGACTCCGGACATGTCGAACGATCCCAAAAAGGTAAAAATGGATGAAATTTTAACATTTAATCTTTTGACTGTAAATGACTGTTGGATGTGAATTATGACTTTGTCAACTAAAATAAGTGTGTTTAAAGTCATTTCTGTGCCTGAAACGGGTCAAAATTGAAGCTTTTGAGTAAGCAAAACTCTGTAAAAATGGCAATTTTGGTCACTCTGAGGGTTTAAAAAGTGGTTATTCAACATGAGGCACGATCCAATTGACATTTTGAATCATTTTTGGTACAGTCCAAAAAATCAATTTTCGGATGAAAAACGATGACTCCGGACATGTCGAACGATCCCAAAATGGTCAATATGGATGAAATTTTAACATTTAATCTTTTGACTGTAAATGACTGTTGGATGTGAATTATGACTTTGTCAACTAAAATAAGTGTGTTTAAAGTCATTTCTGTGCCTGAAACGGGTCAAAATTGAAGCTTTTGAGTAAGCAAAACTCTGTAAAAATGGCAATTTTGGTCACTCTGAGGGTTTAAAAAGTGGTTATTCAACATGAGGCACGATCCAATTGACATTTTGAATCATTTTTGGTACAGTCCAAAAAATCAATTTTCGGATGAAAAACGATGACTCCGGACATGTCGAACGATCCCAAAATGGTCAATATGGATGAAATTTTAACATTTAATCTTTTGACTGTACATGACTGTTGGATGTGAATTATGACTTTGTCAACTAAAATAAGTGTGTTTAAAGTCATTTCTGTGCCTGAAACGGGTCAAAATTGAAGCTTTTGAGTAAGCAAAACTCTGGAAAAATGGCAATTTTGGTCACATAGGGTTTAAAAAGTGGTTATTCAACATGAGGCACGATCCAATTGACATTTTGAATCATTTTTGGTACAGTCCAAAAAAATCAATTTTCGAATGAAAAACGATGACTCCGGACATGTCGAACGATCCCAAAAAGGTAAAAATGGATGAAATTTTAACATTTAATCTTTTGACTGTAAATGACTGTTGGATGTGAATTATGACTTTGTCAACTAAAATAAGTGTGTTTAAAGTCATTTCTGTGCCTGAAACGGGTCAAAATTGAAGCTTTTGAGTAAGCAAAACTCTGTAAAAATGGCAATTTTGGTCACTCTGAGGGTTTAAAAAGTGGTTATTCAACATGAGGCACGATCCAATTGACATTTTGAATCATTTTTGGTACAGTCCAAAAAATCAATTTTCGGATGAAAAACGATGACTCCGGACATGTCGAACGATCCCAAAATGGTCAATATGGATGAAATTTTAACATTTAATCTTTTGACTGTAAATGACTGTTGGATGTGAATTATGACTTTGTCAACTAAAATAAGTGTGTTTAAAGTCATTTCTGTGCCTGAAACGGGTCAAAATTGAAGCTTTTGAGTAAGCAAAACTCTGTAAAAATGGCAATTTTGGTCACTCTGAGGGTTTAAAAAGTGGTTATTCAACATGAGGCATGATCCAATTGACATTTTGAATCATTTTTGGTACAGACCAAAAAATCAATTTTCGGATGAAAAACGATGACTCCGGACATGTCGAACGATCCCAAAATGGTCAATATGGATGAAATTTTAACATTTAATCTTTTGACTGTAAATGACTGTTGGATGTGAATTATGACTTTGTCAACTAAAATAAGTGTGTTTAAAGTCATTTCTGTGCCTGAAACGGGTCAAAATTGAAGCTTTTGAGTAAGCAAAACTCTAAAAATGGCAATTTTGGTCACTCTGAGGGTTTAAAAAGTGGTTATTCAACATGAGGCACGATCCAATTGACATTTTGAATCATTTTTGGTACAGTCCAAAAAATTCAATTTTCGAATGAAAAACGATGACTCCGGACATGTCGAACGATCCCAAAAAGGTAAAAATGGATGAAATTTTAACATTTAATCTTTTGACTGTAAATGACTGTTGGATGTGAATTATGACTTTGTCAACTAAAATAAGTGTGTTTAAAGTCATTTCTGTGCCTGAAACGGGTCAAAATTGAAGCTTTTGAGTAAGCAAAACTCTGTAAAAATGGCAATTTTGGTCACTCTGAGGGTTTAAAAAGTGGTTATTCAACATGAGGCACGATCCAATTGACATTTTGAATCATTTTTGGTACAGTCCAAAAAATCAATTTTCGGATGAAAAACGATGACTCCGGACATGTGGAACTATCCCAAAATGGTCAATATGGATGAAATTTTAACATTTAATCTTTTGATTCTAAATGACTGTTGGATGTGAATTATGACTTTGTCAACTAAAATAAGTGTGTTTAAAGTCATTTCTGTGCCTCAAAGGGGTCAAAATTGAAGCTTTTGAGTAAGCAAAACTCTGTAAAAATGGCAATTTTGGTCACTGTGAGGGTTTAAAAAGTGGTTATTCAACATGAGGCACGATCCAATTGAAATTTTGAATCATTTTTGGTACAGTCCAAAAAATCAATTTTTGGATGAAAAACGATGACTCCGGACATGTCGAACGATCCCAAAATGGTCAATATGGATGAAATTTTAACATTTAATCTTTTGACTGTAAATGACTGTTGGATGTGAATTATGACTTTGTCAACTAAAATAAGTGTGTTTAAAGTCATTTCTGTGCCTGAAACTGGTCAAAATTGAAGCTTTTGAGTAAGCAAAACTCTAAAAATGGCAATTTTGGTCACTCTGAGGGTTTAAAAAGTGGTTATTCAACATGAGGCACGATCCAATTGACATTTTGAATCATTTTTGGTACAGTCCAAAAAATCAATTTTCGGATGCAAAACGATGACTCCGGACATGTTGAACGATCCCAAAAAGGTCAAAATGGATGAAATTTTAACATTTAATCTTTTGACTGTAAATGACTGTTGGATGTGAATTATGACTTTGTCAACTAAAATAAGTGTGTTTAAAGTCATTTCTGTGCCTGAAACGGGTCAAAATTGAAGCTTTTGAGTAAGCAAAACTCTGTAAAAATGGCAATTTTGGTCACTGTGAGGGTTTAAAAAGTGGTTATTCAACATGAGGCACGATCCAATTGACATTTTGAATAATTTTTGGTACAGTCCAAAAAATCAATTTTCGGATGAAAAACGATGACTCCGGACATGTGGAACTATCCCAAAATGGTCAATATGGATGAAATTTTAACATTTAATCTTTTGATTCTAAATGACTGTTGGATGTGAATTATGACTTTGTCAACTAAAATAAGTGTGTTTAAAGTCATTTCTGTGCCTCAAAGGGGTCAAAATTGAAGCTTTTGAGTAAGCAAAACTCTGTAAAAATGGCAATTTTGGTCACTGTGAGGGTTTAAAAAGTGGTTATTCAACATGAGGCACGAATCAATTGACATTTTGAATCATTTTTGGTACAGTCCAAAAAATCAATTTTCGGATGAAAAACGATGACTCCGGACATGTCGAACTATCCCAAAATGGTCAATATGGATGAAATTTAAACATTTAATCTTTTGACTGTAAATGACTGTTGGATGTGAATTATGACTTTGTCAACTAAAATAAGTGTGTTTAAAGTCATTTCTGTGCCTGAAACTGGTCAAAATTGAAGCTTTTGAGTAAGCAAAACTCTGTAAAAATGGCAATTTTGGTCACTCTGAGGGTTTAAAAAGTGGTTATTCTACATGAGGCACGATCCAATTGACATTTTGAATCATTTTTGGTACAGTCCAAAAAATCAATTTTCGGATGAAAAACGATGACTCCGGACATGTCGAACTATCCCAAAATGGTCAATATGGATGAAATTTTAACATTTAATCTTTTGACTCTAAATGGCTGTTGGATGTGAATTATGACTTTGTCAACTAAAATAAGTGTGTTTAAAGTCATTTCTGTGCCTCAAAGGGGTCAAAATTGAAGCTTTTGAGTAAGCAAAACTCTGTAAAAATGGCAATTTTGGTCACTGTGAGGGTTTAAAAAGTGGTTATTCAACATGAGGCACGATCCAATTGAAATTTTGAATCATTTTTGGTACAGTCCAAAAAATCAATTTTCGAATGAAAAACGATGACTCCGGACATGTCGAACGATCCCAAAAAGGTCACAATGGATGAAATTTTAACATTTAATCTTTTGACTGTAAATGACTGTTGGATGTGAATTATGACTTTGTCAACTAAAATAAGTGTGTTTAAAGTCATTTCTGTGCCTGAAACGGGTCAAAATTGAAGCTTTTGAGTAAGCAAAACTCTGTAAAAATGGCAATTTTGGTCACTGTGAGGGTTTAAAAAGTGGCTATTCAACATGAGGCACGATCCAATTGACATTTTGAATCATTTTTGGTACAGTCCAAAAAATCAATTTTCGGATGAAAAACGATGACTCCGGACATGTCGAACTATCCCAAAATGGTCAATATGGATGAAATTTTAACATTTAATCTTTGGACTGTAAATGACTGTTGGATGTGAATTATGACTTTGTCAACTAAAATAAGTGTGTTTAAAGTCATTTCTGTGCCTGAAACGGGTCAAAATTGAAGCTTTTGAGTAAGCAAAACTCTGTAAAAATGGCAATTTTGGTAACTCTGAGGGTTTAAAAAGTGGTTATTCAACATGAGGCACGATCCAATTGACATTTTGAATCATTTTTGGTACAGTCCAAAAAAATCAATTTTCGAATAAAAAACGATGACTCCGGACATGTCGAACGATCCCAAAAAGGTCAAAATGGATGAAATTTTAACATTTAATCTTTTGACTGTAAATGACTGTTGGATGTGAATTATGACTTTGTCAACTAAAATAAGTGTGTTTAAAGTCATTTCTGTGCCTGAAACGGGTCAAAATTGAAGCTTTTGAGTAAGCAAAACTCTGTAAAAATGGCAATTTTGGTCACTGTGAGGGTTTAAAAAGTGGTTATTCAACATGAGGCACGATCCAATTGACATTTTGAATCATTTTTGGTACAGTCCAAAAAATCAATTTTCGAATGAAAAACGATGACTCCGGACATGTCGAACGATCCCAAAAAGGTAAAAATTGATGAAATTTTAACATTTAATCTTTTGACTGTAAATGACTGTTGGATGTGAATTATGACTTTGTCAACTAAAATAAGTGTGTTTAAAGTCATTTCTGTGCCTGAAACGGGTTAAAATTGAAGCTTTTGAGTAAGCAAAACTCTGTAAAAATGGCAATTTTGGTCACTCTGAGGGTTTAAAAAGTGGTTATTCAACATGAGGCACGATCCAATTGACATTTTGAATCATTTTTGGTACAGTCCAAAAAATCAATTTTCGGATGAAAAACGATGACTCCGGACATGTCGAACGATCCCAAAATGGTCAATATGGATGAAATTTTAACATTTAATCTTTTGACTGTAAATGACTGTTGGATGTGAATTATGACTTTGTCAACTAAAATAAGTGTGTTTAAAGTCATTTCTGTGCCTGAAACGGGTCAAAATTGAAGCTTTTGAGTAAGCAAAACTCTGTAAAAATGGCAATTTTGGTCACTCTGAGGGTTTAAAAAGTGGTTATTCAACATGAGGCACGATCCAATTGACATTTTGAATCATTTTTGGTACAGTCCAAAAAATCAATTTTCGGATGAAAAACGATGACTCCGGACATGTCGAACGATCCCAAAATGGTCAATATGGATGAAATTTTAACATTTAATCTTTTGACTGTAAATGACTGTTGGATGTGAATTGTGACTTTGTCAGCTAAAATAAGTGTGTTTAAAGTCATTTCTGTGCCTGAAACGGGTCAAAATTGAAGCTTTTGAGTAAGCAAAACTCTGTAAAAATGGCAATTTTGGTCACTGTGAGGGTTTAAAAAGTGGTTATTCAACATGAGGCACGATCCAATTGACATTTTGAATCATTTTTGGTACAGTCCAAAAAAATCAATTTTCGAATGAAAAACAATGACTCCGGACATGTCGAACGATCCCAAAAAGGTCAAAATGGATGAAATTTTAACATTTAATCTTTTGACTGTAAATGACTGTTGGATGTGAATTATGACTTTGTCAACTAAAATAAGTGTGTTTAAAGTCATTTCTGTGCCTGAAACGGGTCAAAATTGAAGCTTTTGAGTAAGCAAAACTCTGTAAAAATGGCAATTTTGGTCACTGTGAGGGTTTAAAAAGTGGTTATTCAACATGAGGCACGATCCAATTGACATTTTGAATCATTTTTGGTACAGTCCAAAAAATCAATTTTTGAATGAAAAACGATGACTCCGGACATGTCGAACGATCCCAAAAAGGTAAAAATGGATGAAATTTTAACATTTAATCTTTTGACTGTAAATGACTGTTGGATGTGAATTATGACTTTGTCAACTAAAATAAGTGTGTTTAAAGTCATTTCTGTGCCTGAAACGGGTCAAAATTGAAGCTTTTGAGTAAGCAAAACTCTGTAAAAATGGCAATTTTGGTCACTCTGAGGGTTTAAAAAGTGGTTATTCAACATGAGGCACGATCCAATTGACATTTTGAATCATTTTTGGTACAGTCCAAAAAATCAATTTTCGGATGAAAAACGATGACTCCGGACATGTCGAACGATCCCAAAATGGTCAATATGGATGAAATTTTAACATTTAATCTTTTGACTGTAAATGACTGTTGGATGTGAATTATGACTTTGTCAACTAAAATAAGTGTGTTTAAAGTCATTTCTGTGCCTGAAACGGGTCAAAATTGAAGCTTTTGAGTAAGCAAAACTCTAAAAATGGCAATTTTGGTCACTCTGAGGGTTTAAAAAGTGGTTATTCAACATGAGGCACGATCCAATTGACATTTTGAATCATTTTTGGTACAGTCCAAAAAATCAATTTTCGGATGCAAAACGATGACTCCGGACATGTTGAACGATCCCAAAAAGGTCAAAATGGATGAAATTTTAACATTTAATCTTTTGACTGTAAATGACTGTTGGATGTGAATTATGACTTTGTCAACTAAAATAAGTGTGTTTAAAGTCATTTCTGTGCCTGAAACGGGTCAAAATTGAAGCTTTTGAGTAAGCAAAACTCTGTAAAAATGGCAATTTTGGTCACTGTGAGGGTTTAAAAAGTGGTTATTCAACATGAGGCACGATCCAATTGACATTTTGAATAATTTTTGGTACAGTCCAAAAAATCAATTTTCGGATGAAAAACGATGACTCCGGACATGTGGAACTATCCCAAAATGGTCAATATGGATGAAATTTTAACATTTAATCTTTTGATTCTAAATGACTGTTGGATGTGAATTATGACTTTGTCAACTAAAATAAGTGTGTTTAAAGTCATTTCTGTGCCTCAAAGGGGTCAAAATTGAAGCTTTTGAGTAAGCAAAACTCTGTAAAAATGGCAATTTTGGTCACTGTGAGGGTTTAAAAAGTGGTTATTCAACATGAGGCACGAATCAATTGACATTTTGAATCATTTTTGGTACAGTCCAAAAAATCAATTTTCGGATGAAAAACGATGACTCCGGACATGTCGAACTATCCCAAAATGGTCAATATGGATGAAATTTAAACATTTAATCTTTTGACTGTAAATGACTGTTGGATGTGAAATATGACTTTGTCAACTAAAATAAGTGTGTTTAAAGTCATTTCTGTGCCTGAAACTGGTCAAAATTGAAGCTTTTGAGTAAGCAAAACTCTGTAAAAATGGCAATTTTGGTCACTCTGAGGGTTTAAAAAGTGGTTATTCTACATGAGGCACGATCCAATTGACATTTTGAATCATTTTTGGTACAGTCCAAAAAATCAATTTTCGGATGAAAAACGATGACTCCGGACATGTCGAACTATCCCAAAATGGTCAATATGGATGAAATTTTAACATTTAATCTTTTGACTCTAAATGGCTGTTGGATGTGAATTATGACTTTGTCAACTAAAATAAGTGTGTTTAAAGTCATTTCTGTGCCTCAAAGGGGTCAAAATTGAAGCTTTTGAGTAAGCAAAACTCTGTAAAAATGGCAATTTTGGTCACTGTGAGGGTTTAAAAAGTGGTTATTCAACATGAGGCACGATCCAATTGAAATTTTGAATCATTTTTGGTACAGTCCAAAAAATCAATTTTCGAATGAAAAACGATGACTCCGGACATGTCGAACGATCCCAAAAAGGTCACAATGGATGAAATTTTAACATTTAATCTTTTGACTGTAAATGACTGTTGGATGTGAATTATGACTTTGTCAACTAAAATAAGTGTGTTTAAAGTCATTTCTGTGCCTGAAACGGGTCAAAATTGAAGCTTTTGAGTAAGCAAAACTCTGTAAAAATGGCAATTTTGGTCACTGTGAGGGTTTAAAAAGTGGCTATTCAACATGAGGCACGATCCAATTGACATTTTGAATCATTTTTGGTACAGTCCAAAAAATCAATTTTCGGATGAAAAACGATGACTCCGGACATGTCGAACTATCCCAAAATGGTCAATATGGATGAAATTTTAACATTTAATCTTTGGACTGTAAATGACTGTTGGATGTGAATTATGACTTTGTCAACTAAAATAAGTGTGTTTAAAGTCATTTCTGTGCCTGAAACGGGTCAAAATTGAAGCTTTTGAGTAAGCAAAACTCTGTAAAAATGGCAATTTTGGTCACTCTGAGGGTTTAAAAAGTGGTTATTCAACATGAGGCACGATCCAATTGACATTTTGAATCATTTTTGGTACAGTCCAAAAAAATCAATTTTCGAATGAAAAACGATGACTCCGGACATGTCGAACGATCCCAAAAAGGTCAAAATGGATGAAATTTTAACATTTAATCTTTTGACTGTAAATGACTGTTGGATGTGAATTATGACTTTGTCAACTAAAATAAGTGTGTTTAAAGTCATTTCTGTGCCTGAAACGGGTCAAAATTGAAGCTTTTGAGTAAGCAAAACTCTGTAAAAATGGCAATTTTGGTCACTGTGAGGGTTTAAAAAGTGGTTATTCAACATGAGGCACGATCCAATTGACATTTTGAATCATTTTTGGTACAGTCCAAAAAATCAATTTTCGAATGAAAAACGATGACTCCGGACATGTCGAACGATCCCAAAAAGGTAAAAATTGATGAAATTTTAACATTTAATCTTTTGACTGTAAATGACTGTTGGATGTGAATTATGACTTTGTCAACTAAAATAAGTGTGTTTAAAGTCATTTCTGTGCCTGAAACGGGTTAAAATTGAAGCTTTTGAGTAAGCAAAACTCTGTAAAAATGGCAATTTTGGTCACTCTGAGGGTTTAAAAAGTGGTTATTCAACATGAGGCACGATCCAATTGACATTTTGAATCATTTTTGGTACAGTCCAAAAAATCAATTTTCGGATGAAAAACGATGACTCCGGACATGTCGAACGATCCCAAAATGGTCAATATGGATGAAATTTTAACATTTAATCTTTTGACTGTAAATGACTGTTGGATGTGAATTATGACTTTGTCAACTAAAATAAGTGTGTTTAAAGTCATTTCTGTGCCTGAAACGGGTCAAAATTGAAGCTTTTGAGTAAGCAAAACTCTAAAAATGGCAATTTTGGTCACTCTGAGGGATTAAAAAGTGGTTATTCAACATGAGGCACGATCCAATTGACATTTTGAATCATTTTTGGTACAGTCCAAAAAATCAATTTTCGGATGAAAAACGATGACTCCGGACATGTCGAACGATCCCAAAATGGTCAATATGGATGAAATTTTAACATTTAATCTTTTGACTGTAAATGACTGTTGGATGTGAATTATGACTTTGTCAACTAAAATAAGTGTGTTTAAAGTCATTTCTGTGCCTGAAACGGGTCAAAATTGAAGCTTTTGAGTAAGCAAAACTCTAAAAATGGCAATTTTGGTCACTCTGAGGGTTTAAAAAGTGGTTATTCAACATGAGGCACGATCCAATTGACATTTTGAATCATTTTTGGTACAGTCCAAAAAATCAATTTTCGGATGCAAAACGATGACTCCGGACATGTTGAACGATCCCAAAAAGGTCAAAATGGATGAAATTTTAACATTTAATCTTTTGACTGTAAATGACTGTTGGATGTGAATTATGACTTTGTCAACTAAAATAAGTGTGTTTAAAGTCATTTCTGTGCCTGAAACTGGTCAAAATTGAAGCTTTTGAGTAAGCAAAACTCTGTAAAAATGGCAATTTTGGTCACTGTGAGGGTTTAAATAGTGGTTATTCAACATGAGGCACGATCCAATTGACATTTTGAATAATTTTTGGTACAGTCCAAAAAATCAATTTTCGGATGAAAAACGATGACTCCGGACATGTGGAACTATCCCAAAATGGTCAATATGGATGAAATTTTAACATTTAATCTTTTGATTCTAAATGACTGTTGGATGTGAATTATGACTTTGTCAAATAAAATAAGTGTGTTTAAAGTCATTTCTGTGCCTCAAAGGGGTCAAAATTGAAGCTTTTGAGTAAGCAAAACTCTGTAAAAATGGCAATTTTGGTCACTGTGAGGGTTTAAAAAGTGGTTATTCAACATGAGGCACGATCCAATTGACATTTTGAATCATTTTTGGTACAGTCCAAAAAATCAATTTTCGAATGAAAATCGATGACTCCGGACATGCCGAACGATCCCAAAAAGGTCAAAATGGATGAAATTTTAACATTTAATCTTTTGACTGTAAATGACTGTTGGATGTGAATTATGACTTTGTCAACTAAAATAAGTGTGTTTAAAGTCATTTCTGTGCCTGAAACGGGTCAAAATTGAAGCTTTTGAGTAAGCAAAACTCTGTAAAAATGGCAATTTTGGTCACTGTGAGGGTTTAAAAAGTGGTTATTCAACATGAGGCACGAATCAATTGACATTTTGAATCATTTTTGGTACAGTCCAAAAAATCAATTTTCGGATGAAAAACGATGACTCCGGACATGTCGAACGATCCCAAAATGGTCAATATGGATGAAATTTAAACATTTAATCTTTTGACTGTAAATGACTGTTGGATGTGAATTATGACTTTGTCAACTAAAATAAGTGTGTTTAAAGTCATTTCTGTGCCTGAAACGGGTCAAAATTGAAGCTTTTGAGTAAGCAAAACTCTGTAAAAATGGCAATTTTGGTCACTCTGAGGGTTTAAAAAGTGGTTATTCAACATGAGGCACGATCCAATTGACATTTTGAATCATTTTTGGTACAGTCCAAAAAAATCAATTTTCGAATGAAAAACGATGACTCCGGACATGTCGAACGATCCCAAAAAGGTCAAAATGGATGAAATTTTAACATTTAATCTTTTGACTGTAAATGACTGTTGGATGTGAATTATGACTTTGTCAACTAAAATAAGTGTGTTTAAAGTCATTTCTGTGCCTGAAACGGGTCAAAATTGAAGCTTTTGAGTAAGCAAAACTCTGTAAAAATGGCAATTTTGGTCACTCTGAGGGTTTAAAAAGTGGTTATTCAACATGAGGCATGATCCAATTGACATTTTGAATCATTTTTGGTACAGTCCAAAAAATCAATTTTCGGATGAAAAACGATGACTCCGGACATGTCGAACGATCCCAAAATGGTCAATATGGATGAAATTTTAACATTTAATCTTTTGACTGTAAATGACTGTTGGATGTGAATTATGACTTTGTCAACTAAAATAAGTGTGTTTAAAGTCATTTCTGTGCCTGAAACGGGTCAAAATTGAAGCTTTTGAGTAAGCAAAACTCTGTAAAAATGGCAATTTTGGTCACTGTGAGGGTTTAAAAAGTGGTTATTCAACATGAGGCACGAATCAATTGACATTTTGAATCATTTTTGGTACAGTCCAAAAAATCAATTTTCGGATGAAAAACGATGACTCCGGACATGTCGAACTATCCCAAAATGGTCAATATGGATGAAATTTAAACATTTAATCTTTTGACTGTAAATGACTGTTGGATGTGAATTATGACTTTGTCAACTAAAATAAGTGTGTTTAAAGTCATTTCTGTGCCTGAAACTGGTCAAAATTGAAGCTTTTGAGTAAGCAAAACTCTGTAAAAATGGCAATTTTGGTCACTCTGAGGGTTTAAAAAGTGGTTATTCTACATGAGGCACGATCCAATTGACATTTTGAATCATTTTTGGTACAGTCCAAAAAATCAATTTTCGGATGAAAAACGATGACTCCGGACATGTCGAACTATCCCAAAATGGTCAATATGGATGAAATTTTAACATTTAATCTTTTGACTCTAAATGGCTGTTGGATGTGAATTATGACTTTGTCAACTAAAATAAGTGTGTTTAAAGTCATTTCTGTGCCTCAAAGGGGTCAAAATTGAAGCTTTTGAGTAAGCAAAACTCTGTAAAAATGGCAATTTTGGTCACTGTGAGGGTTTAAAAAGTGGTTATTCAACATGAGGCACGATCCAATTGAAATTTTGAATCATTTTTGGTACAGTCCAAAAAATCAATTTTCGAATGAAAAACGATGACACCGGACATGTCGAACGATCCCAAAAAGGTCACAATGGATGAAATTTTAACATTTAATCTTTTGACTGTAAATGACTGTTGGATGTGAATTATGACTTTGTCAACTAAAATAAGTGTGTTTAAAGTCATTTCTGTGCATGAAACGGGTCAAAATTGAAGCTTTTGAGTAAGCAAAACTCTGTAAAAATGGCAATTTTGGTCACTGTGAGGGTTTAAAAAGTGGCTATTCAACATGAGGCACGATCCAATTGACATTTTGAATCATTTTTGGTACAGTCCAAAAAATCAATTTTCGGATGAAAAACGATGACTACCGACATGTCGAACTATCCCAAAATGGTCAATATGGATGAAATTTTAACATTTAATCTTTGGACTGTAAATGACTGTTGGATGTGAATTATGACTTTGTCAACTAAAATAAGTGTGTTTAAAGTCATTTCTGTGCCTGAAACGGGTCAAAATTGAAGCTTTTGAGTGAGCAAAACTCTGGAAAAATGGCAATTTTGGTCACATAGGGTTTAAAAAGTGGTTATTCAACATGAGGCACGATCCAATTGACATTTTGAATCATTTTTGGTACAGTCCAAAAAAATCAATTTTCGAATGAAAAACGATGACTCCGGACATGTCGAACGATCCCAAAAAGGTCAAAATGGATGAAATTTTAACATTTAATCTTTTGACTGTAAATGACTGTTGGATGTGAATTATGACTTTGTCAACTAAAATAAGTGTGTTTAAAGTCATTTCTGTGCCTGAAACGGGTCAAAATTGAAGCTTTTGAGTAAGCAAAACTCTGTAAAAATGGCAATTTTGGTCACTCTGAGGGTTTAAAAAGTGGTTATTCAACATGAGGCATGATCTAATTGACATTTTGAATCATTTTTGGTACAGTCCAAAAAATCAATTTTCGGATGAAAAACGATGACTCCGGACAAGTCGAACGATCCCAAAATGGTCAATATGGATGAAATTTTAACATTTAATCTTTTGACTGTAAATGACTGTTGGATGTGAATTATGACTTTGTCAACTAAAATAAGTGTGTTTAAAGTCATTTCTGTGCCTGAAACGGGTCAAAATTGAAGCTTTTGAGTAAGCAAAACTCTGGAAAAATGGCAATTTTGGTCACATAGGGTTTAAAAAGTGGTTATTCAACATGAGGCACGATCCAATTGACATTTTGAATCATTTTTGGTACAGTCCAAAAAATCAATTTTCGGATGAAAAACGATGACTCCGGACATGTCGAACTATCCCAAAATGGTCAATATGGATGAAATTTTAACATTTAATCTTTTGACTCTAAATGGCTGTTGGATGTGAATTATGACTTTGTCAACTAAAATAAGTGTGTTTAAAGTCATTTCTGTGCCTCAAAGGGGTCAAAATTGAAGCTTTTGAGTAAGCAAAACTCTGTAAAAATGGCAATTTTGGTCACTGTGAGGGTTTAAAAAGTGGATATTCAACATGAGGCACGATCCAATTGAAATTTTGAATCATTTTTGGTACAGTCCAAAAAATCAATTTTCGAATGAAAAACGATGACTCTGGACATGTCGAACAATCCCAAAAAGGTCACAGTGGATGAAATTTTAACATTTAATCTTTTGACTGTAAATGACTGTTGGATGTGAATTATGACTTTGTCAACTAAAATAATTGTGTTTAAAGTCATTTCTGTGCCTGAAACGGGTCAAAATTGAAGCTTTTGAGTAAGCAAAACTCTGTAAAAATGGCAATTTTGGTCACTCTGAGGGTTTAAAAAGTGGTTATTCAACATGAGGCACGATCCAATTGATATTTTGAATCATTTTTGGTACAGTCCAAAAAATCAATTTTCGGATGAAAAACGATGACTCCGGACATGTCGAACTATCCCAAAATGGTCAATATGGATGAAATTTTAACATTTAATCTTTTGACTCTAAATGGCTGTTGGATGTGAATTATGACTTTGTCAACTAAAATAAGTGTGTTTAAAGTCATTTCTGTGCCTCAAAGGGGTCAAAATTGAAGCTTTTGAGTAAGCAATCCTCTGTAAAAATGGCAATTTTGGTCACTGTGAGGGTTTAAAAAGTGGTTATTCAACATGAGGCACGATCCAATTGAAATTTTGAATCATTTTTGGTACAGTCCAAAAAATCAATTTTCGGATGAAAAACGATGACTCCGGACATGTCGAACGATCCCAAAATGGTCAATATGGATGAAATTTTAACATTTAATCTTTTGACTGTAAATGACTGTTGGATGTGAATTATGACTTTGTCAACTAAAATAAGTGTGTTTAAAGTCATTTCTGTGCCTGAAACAGGTCAAAATTGAAGCTTTTGAGTAAGCAAAACTCTGTAAAAATGGCAATTTTGGTCACTCTGAGGGTTTAAAAAGTGGCTATTCAACATGAGGCACGATCCAATTGACATTTTGAATCATTTTTGGTACAGTCCAAAAAATCAATTTTCGGATGAAAAACGATGACTCCGGACATGTCGAACGATCCCAAAATGGTCAATATGGATGAAATGTTAACATTTAATCTTTTGACTGTAAATGACTGTTGGATGTGAATTATGACTTTGTCAACTAAAATAAGTGTGTTTAAAGTCATTTCTGTGCCTGAAACGGGTCAAAATTGAAGCTTTTGAGTAAGCAAAACTCTGTAAAAATGGCAATTTTGGTCACTCTGAGGGTTTAAAAAGTGGTTATTCAACATGAGGCACGATCCAATTGACATTTTGAATCATTTTTGGTACAGTCCAAAAAATCAATTTTCGGATGAAAAACGATGACTCCGGACATGTCGAACGATCCCAAAATGGTCAATATGGATGAAATTTTAACATTTAATCTTTTGACTGTAAATTACTGTTGGATGTGAATTATGACTTTGTCAACTAAAATAAGTGTGTTTAAAGTCATTTCTGTGCCTGAAACGGGTCAAAATTGAAGCTTTTGAGTAAGCAAAACTCTGTAAAAATGGCAATTTTGGTCACTCTGAGGGTTTAAAAAGTGGTTATTCAACATGAGGCACGATCCAATTGACATTTTGAATCATTTTTGGTACAGTCCAAAAAATCAATTTTCGGATGAAAAACGATGACTCCGGACATGTCGAACTATCCCAAAATGGTCAATATGGATGAAATTTTAACATTTAATCTTTTGACTCTAAATGACTGTTGGATGTGAATTATGACTTTGTCAACTAAAATAAGTGTGTTTAAAGTCATTTCTGTGCCTCAAAGGGGTCAAAATTGAAGCTTTTGAGTAAGCAAAACTCTGTAAAAATGGCAATTTTGTTCACTGTGAGGGTTTAAAAAGTGGTTATTCAACATGAGGCACGATCCAATTGAAATTTTGAATAATTTTTGGTACAGTCCAAAAAATCAATTTTCGGATAAAAAACGATGACTCCGGACATGTCGAACGATCCCAAAAAGGTCAAAATGGATGAAATTTTAACATTTAATATTTTGACTGTAAATGACTGTTGGATGTGAATTATGACTTTGTCAACTAAAATAAGTGTGTTTAAAGTCATTTCTGTGCCTGAAACGGGTCAAAATTGAAGCTTTTGAGTAAGCAAAACTCTGTAAAAATGGCAATTTTGGTCACTGTGAGGGTTTAAAAAGTGGTTATTCAACATGAGGCACGATCCAATTGACATTTTGAATCATTTTTGGTACAGTCCAAAAAATCAATTTTCGGATGAAAAACGATGACTCCGGACATGTCGAACGATCCCAAAATGGTCAATATGGATGAAATTTTAACATTTAATCTTTTGACTGTAAATGACTGTTGGATGTGAATTATGACTTTGTCAACTAAAATAAGTGTGTTTAAAGTCATTTCTGTGCCTGAAACAGGTCAAAATTGAAGCTTTTGAGTAAGCAAAACTCTGTAAAAATGGCAATTTTGGTCACTCTGAGGGTTTAAAAAGTGGCTATTCAACATGAGGCACGATCCAATTGACATTTTGAATCATTTTTGGTACAGTCCAAAAAATCAATTTTCGGATGAAAAACGATGACTCCGGACATGTCGAACGATCCCAAAATGGTCAATATGGATGAAATGTTAACATTTAATCTTTTGACTGTAAATGACTGTTGGATGTGAATTATGACTTTGTCAACTAAAATAAGTGTGTTTAAAGTCATTTCTGTGCCTGAAACGGGTCAAAATTGAAGCTTTTGAGTAAGCAAAACTCTGTAAAAATGGCAATTTTGGTCACTCTGAGGGTTTAAAAAGTGGTTATTCAACATGAGGCACGATCCAATTGACATTTTGAATCATTTTTGGTACAGTCCAAAAAATCAATTTTCGGATGAAAAACGATGACTCCGGACATGTCGAACGATCCCAAAATGGTCAATATGGATGAAATTTTAACATTTAATCTTTTGACTGTAAATTACTGTTGGATGTGAATTATGACTTTGTCAACTAAAATAAGTGTGTTTAAAGTCATTTCTGTGCCTGAAACGGGTCAAAATTGAAGCTTTTGAGTAAGCAAAACTCTGTAAAAATGGCAATTTTGGTCACTCTGAGGGTTTAAAAAGTGGTTATTCAACATGAGGCACGATCCAATTGACATTTTGAATCATTTTTGGTACAGTCCAAAAAATCAATTTTCGGATGAAAAACGATGACTCCGGACATGTCGAACTATCCCAAAATGGTCAATATGGATGAAATTTTAACATTTAATCTTTTGACTCTAAATGACTGTTGGATGTGAATTATGACTTTGTCAACTAAAATAAGTGTGTTTAAAGTCATTTCTGTGCCTCAAAGGGGTCAAAATTGAAGCTTTTGAGTAAGCAAAACTCTGTAAAAATGGCAATTTTGTTCACTGTGAGGGTTTAAAAAGTGGTTATTCAACATGAGGCACGATCCAATTGAAATTTTGAATAATTTTTGGTACAGTCCAAAAAATCAATTTTCGGATAAAAAACGATGACTCCGGACATGTCGAACGATCCCAAAAAGGTCAAAATGGATGAAATTTTAACATTTAATATTTTGACTGTAAATGACTGTTGGATGTGAATTATGACTTTGTCAACTAAAATAAGTGTGTTTAAAGTCATTTCTGTGCCTGAAACGGGTCAAAATTGAAGCTTTTGAGTAAGCAAAACTCTGTAAAAATGGCAATTTTGGTCACTGTGAGGGTTTAAAAAGTGGTTATTCAACATGAGGCACGATCCAATTGACATTTTGAATCATTTTTGGTACAGTCCAAAAAATCAATTTTCGGATGAAAAACGATGACTCCGGACATGTCGAACGATCCCAAAATGGTCAATATGGATGAAATTTTAACATTTAATCTTTTGACTGTAAATGACTGTTGGATGTGAATTATGACTTTGTCAACTAAAATAAGTGTGTTTAAAGTCATTTCTGTGCCTGAAACAGGTCAAAATTGAAGCTTTTGAGTAAGCAAAACTCTGTAAAAATGGCAATTTTGGTCACTCTGAGGGTTTAAAAAGTGGCTATTCAACATGAGGCACGATCCAATTGACATTTTGAATCATTTTTGGTACAGTCCAAAAAATCAATTTTCGGATGAAAAACGATGACTCCGGACATGTCGAACGATCCCAAAATGGTCAATATGGATGAAATGTTAACATTTAATCTTTTGACTGTAAATGACTGTTGGATGTGAATTATGACTTTGTCAACTAAAATAAGTGTGTTTAAAGTCATTTCTGTGCCTGAAACGGGTCAAAATTGAAGCTTTTGAGTAAGCAAAACTCTGTAAAAATGGCAATTTTGGTCACTCTGAGGGTTTAAAAAGTGGTTATTCAACATGAGGCACGATCCAATTGACATTTTGAATCATTTTTGGTACAGTCCAAAAAATCAATTTTCGGATGAAAAACGATGACTCCGGACATGTCGAACGATCCCAAAATGGTCAATATGGATGAAATTTTAACATTTAATCTTTTGACTGTAAATTACTGTTGGATGTGAATTATGACTTTGTCAACTAAAATAAGTGTGTTTAAAGTCATTTCTGTGCCTGAAACGGGTCAAAATTGAAGCTTTTGAGTAAGCAAAACTCTGTAAAAATGGCAATTTTGGTCACTCTGAGGGTTTAAAAAGTGGTTATTCAACATGAGGCACGATCCAATTGACATTTTGAATCATTTTTGGTACAGTCCAAAAAATCAATTTTCGGATGAAAAACGATGACTCCGGACATGTCGAACTATCCCAAAATGGTCAATATGGATGAAATTTTAACATTTAATCTTTTGACTCTAAATGACTGTTGGATGTGAATTATGACTTTGTCAACTAAAATAAGTGTGTTTAAAGTCATTTCTGTGCCTCAAAGGGGTCAAAATTGAAGCTTTTGAGTAAGCAAAACTCTGTAAAAATGGCAATTTTGTTCACTGTGAGGGTTTAAAAAGTGGTTATTCAACATGAGGCACGATTCAATTGAAATTTTGAATAATTTTTGGTACAGTCCAAAAAATCAATTTTCGGATAAAAAACGATGACTCCGGACATGTCGAACGATCCCAAAAAGGTCAAAATGGATGAAATTTTAACATTTAATATTTTGACTGTAAATGACTGTTGGATGTGAATTATGACTTTGTCAACTAAAATAAGTGTGTTTAAAGTCATTTCTGTGCCTGAAACGGGTCAAAATTGAAGCTTTTGAGTAAGCAAAACTCTGTAAAAATGGCAATTTTGGTCACTGTGAGGGTTTAAAAAGTGGTTATTCAACATGAGGCACGATCCAATTGACATTTTGAATCATTTTTGGTACAGTCCAAAAAATCAATTTTCGGATGAAAAACGATGACTCCGGACATGTCGAACGATCCCAAAATGGTCAATATGGATTAAATTTTAACATTTAATCTTTTGACTGTAAATGACTGTTGGATGTGAATTATGACTTTGTCAACTAAAATAAGTGTGTTTAAAGTCATTTCTGTGCCTGAAACGGGTCAAAATTGAAGCTTTTGAGTAAGCAACACTCTTTAAAAATGGCAATTTTGGTCACTCTGAGGGTTTAAAAAGTGGTTATTCAACATGAGGCACGATCCAATTGACATTTTGAATAATTTTTGGTACAGTCCAAAAAATCAATTTTCGGATGAAAAACGATGACTCCGGACATGTCGAACTATCCCAAAATGGTCAATATGGATGAAATTTTAACATTTAATCTTTTGATTCTAAATGACTGTTGGATGTGAATTATGACTTTGTCAACTAAAATAAGTGTGTTTAAAGTCATTTCTGTGCCTCATAGGGGTCAAAATTGAAGCTTTTGAGTAAGCAAAACTCTGTAAAAATTGCAATTTTGGTCACTGTGAGGGTTTAAAAAGTGGTTATTCAACATGAGGCACGATCCAATTGAAATTTTGAATCATTTTTGGTACAGTCCAAAAAATCAATTTTCGAATGAAAAACGATGACTCTGGACATGTCGAACAATCCCAAAAAGGTCACAGTGGATGAAATTTTAACATTTAATCTTTTGACTGTAAATGACTGTTGGATGTGAATTATGACTTTGTCAACTAAAATAGGTGTGTTTAAAGTCATTTCTGTGCCTGAAACGGGTCAAAATTGAAGCTTTTGAGTAAGCAAAACTCTGTAAAAATGGCAATTTTGGTCACTCTGAGGGTTTAAAAAGTGGTTATTCAACATGAGGCACGATCCAATTGATATTTTGAATCATTTTTGGTACAGTCCAAAAAATCAATTTTCGGATGAAAAACGATGACTCCGGACATGTCGAACGATCCCAAAAAGGTCAATATGGATGAAATTTTAACATTTAATCTTTTGACTGTAAATGACTGTTGGATGTGAATTATGACTTTGTCAACTAAAATAAGTGTGTTTAAAGTCATTTCTGTGCCTGAAACGGGTCAAAATTGAAGCTTTTGAGTAAGCAAAACTCTGTAAAAATGGCAATTTTGGTCACTGTGAGGGTTTAAAAAGTGGTTATTCAACATGAGGCACGATCCAATTGACATTTTGAATCATTTTTGGTACAGTCCAAAAAATCAATTTTCGGATGAAAAACGATGACTCCGGACATGTCGAACTATCCCAAAATGGTCAATATGGATGAAATTTTAACATTTAATCTTTTGACTCTAAATGGCTGTTGGATGTGAATTATGACTTTGTCAACTAAAATAAGTGTGTTTAAAGTCATTTCTGTGCCTCAAAGGGGTCAAAATTGAAGCTTTTGAGTAAGCAATCCTCTGTAAAAATGGCAATTTTGGTCACTGTGAGGGTTTAAAAAGTGGTTATTCAACATGAGGCACGATCCAATTGAAATTTTAAATCATTTTTGGTACAGTCCAAAAAAATCAATTTTCGGATGAAAAACGATGACTCCGGACATGTCGAACGATCCCAAAAAGGTCAAAATGGATGAAATTTTAACATTTAATCTTTTGACTGTAAATGACTGTTGGATGTGAATTATGACTTTGTCAACTAAAATAAGTGTGTTTAAAGTCATTTCTGTGCCTGAAACGGGTCAAAATTGAAGCTTTTGAGTAAGCAAAACTCTGTAAAAATGGCAATTTTGGTCACTCTGAGGGTTTAAAAAGTGGTTATTCAACATGAGGCACGATCCAATTGACATTTTGAATCATTTTTGGTACAGTCCAAAAAATCAATTTTCGGATGAAAAACGATGACTCCGGACATGTCGAACGATCCCAAAATGGTCAATATGGATGAAATTTTAACATTTAATCTTTTGACTGTAAATGACTGTTGGATGTGAATTATGACTTTGTCAACTAAAATAAGTGTGTTTAAAGTCATTTCTGTGCCTGAAACAGGTCAAAATTGAAGCTTTTGAGTAAGCAAAACTCTGTAAAAATGGCAATTTTGGTCACTCTGAGGGTTTAAAAAGTGGCTATTCAACATGAGGCACGATCCAATTGACATTTTGAATCATTTTTGGTACAGTCCAAAAAATCAATTTTCGGATGAAAAACGATGACTCCGGACATGTCGAACGATCCCAAAATGGTCAATATGGATGAAATGTTAACATTTAATCTTTTGACTGTAAATGACTGTTGGATGTGAATTATGACTTTGTCAACTAAAATAAGTGTGTTTAAAGTCATTTCTGTGCCTGAAACGGGTCAAAATTGAAGCTTTTGAGTAAGCAAAACTCTGTAAAAATGGCAATTTTGGTCACTCTGAGGGTTTAAAAAGTGGTTATTCAACATGAGGCACGATCCAATTGACATTTTGAATCATTTTTGGTACAGTCCAAAAAATCAATTTTCGGATGAAAAACGATGACTCCGGACATGTCGAACGATCCCAAAATGGTCAATATGGATGAAATTTTAACATTTAATCTTTTGACTGTAAATTACTGTTGGATGTGAATTATGACTTTGTCAACTAAAATAAGTGTGTTTAAAGTCATTTCTGTGCCTGAAACGGGTCAAAATTGAAGCTTTTGAGTAAGCAAAACTCTGTAAAAATGGCAATTTTGGTCACTCTGAGGGTTTAAAAAGTGGTTATTCAACATGAGGCACGAATCAATTGACATTTTGAATCATTTTTGGTACAGTCCAAAAAATCAATTTTCGGATGAAAAACGATGACTCCGGACATGTCGAACTATCCCAAAATGGTCAATATGGATGAAATTTAAACATTTAATCTTTTGACTGTAAATGACTGTTGGATGTGAATTATGACTTTGTCAACTAAAATAAGTGTGTTTAAAGTCATTTCTGTGCCTGAAACTGGTCAAAATTGAAGCTTTTGAGTAAGCAAAACTCTGTAAAAATGGCAATTTTGGTCACTCTGAGGGTTTAAAAAGTGGTTATTCTACATGAGGCACGATCCAATTGACATTTTGAATCATTTTTGGTACAGTCCAAAAAATCAATTTTCGGATGAAAAACGATGACTCCGGACATGTCGAACTATCCCAAAATGGTCAATATGGATGAAATTTTAACATTTAATCTTTTGACTCTAAATGGCTGTTGGATGTGAATTATGACTTTGTCAACTAAAATAAGTGTGTTTAAAGTCATTTCTGTGCCTCAAAGGGGTCAAAATTGAAGCTTTTGAGTAAGCAAAACTCTGTAAAAATGGCAATTTTGTTCACTGTGAGGGTTTAAAAAGTGTTTATTCAACATGAGGCACGATCCAATTGAAATTTTGAATAATTTTTGGTACAGTCCAAAAAATCAATTTTCGGATAAAAAACGATGACTCCGGACATGTCGAACTATCCCAAAATGGTCAATATGGATGAAATTTTAACATTTAATCTTTGGACTGTAAATGACTGTTGGATGTGAATTATGACTTTGTCAACTAAAATAAGTGTGTTTAAAGTCATTTCTGTGCCTGAAACGGGTCAAAATTGAAGCTTTTGAGTAAGCAAAACTCTGTAAAAATGGCAATTTTGGTCACTCTGAGGGTTTAAAAAGTGGTTATTCAACATGAGGCACGATCCAATTGAAATTTTGAATCATTTTTGGTACAGTCCAAAAAATCAATTTTCGAATGAAAAACGATGACTCCGGACATGTCGAACGATCCCAAAAAGGTCACAATGGATGAAATTTTAACATTTAATCTTTTGACTGTAAATGACTGTTGGATGTGAATTATGACTTTGTCAACTAAAATAAGTGTGTTTAAAGTCATTTCTGTGCCTGAAACGGGTCAAAATTGAAGCTTTTGAGTAAGCAAAACTCTGTAAAAATGGCAATTTTGGTCACTGTGAGGGTTTAAAAAGTGGCTATTCAACATGAGGCACGATCCAATTGACATTTTGAATCATTTTTGGTACAGTCCAAAAAATCAATTTTCGGATGAAAAACGATGACTACGGACATGTCGAACTATCCCAAAATGGTCAATATGGATGAAATTTTAACATTTAATCTTTGGACTGTAAATGACTGTTGGATGTGAATTATGACTTTGTCAACTAAAATAAGTGTGTTTAAAGTCATTTCTGTGCCTGAAACGGGTCAAAATTGAAGCTTTTGAGTGAGCAAAACTCTGGAAAAATGGCAATTTTGGTCACATAGGGTTTAAAAAGTGGTTATTCAACATGAGGCACGATCCAATTGACATTTTGAATCATTTTTGGTACAGTCCAAAAAAATCAATTTTCGAATGAAAAACGATGACTCCGGACATGTCGAACGATCCCAAAAAGGTCAAAATGGATGAAATTTTAACATTTAATCTTTTGACTGTAAATGACTGTTGGATGTGAATTATGACTTTGTCAACTAAAATAAGTGTGTTTAAAGTCATTTCTGTGCCTGAAACGGGTCAAAATTGAAGCTTTTGAGTAAGCAAAACTCTGTAAAAATGGCAATTTTGGTCACTGTGAGGGTTTAAAAAGTGGTTATTCAACATGAGGCACGATCCAATTGACATTTTGAATCATTTTTGGTACAGTCCAAAAAATCAATTTTCGAATGAAAAACGATGACTCCGGACATGTCGAACGATCCCAAAAAGGTCAAAATGGATGAAATTTTAACATTTAATCTTTTGACTGTAAATGACTGTTGGATGTGAATTATGACTTTGTCAACTAAAATAAGTGTGTTTAAAGTCATTTCTGTGCCTGAAACGGGTCAAAATTGAAGCTTTTGAGTAAGCAAAACTCTGTAAAAATGGCAATTTTGGTCACTGTGAGGGTTTAAAAAGTGGTTATTCAACATGAGGCACGATCCAATTGAAATTTTGAATCATTTTTGGTACAGTCCAAAAAATCAATTTTCGAATGAAAAACGATGACTCCGGACATGTCGAACGATCCCAAAAAGGTCAAAATGGATGAAATTTTAACATTTAATCTTTTGACTGTAAATGACTGTTGGATGTGAATTATGACTTTGTCAACTAAAATAAGTGTGTTTAAAGTCATTTCTGTGCCTGAAACGGGTCAAAATTGAAGCTTTTGAGTAAGCAAAACTCTGTAAAAATGGCAATTTTGGTCACTGTGAGGGTTTAAAAAGTGGTTATTCAACATGAGGCACGATCCAATTGACATTTTGAATCATTTTTGGTACAGTCCAAAAAATCAATTTTCGAATGAAAAACGATGACTCCGGACATGTCGAACGATCCCAAAAAGGTCAAAATGGATGAAATTTTAACATTTAATCTTTTGACTGTAAATGACTGTTGGATGTGAATTATGACTTTGTCAACTAAAATAAGTGTGTTTAAAGTCATTTCTGTGCCTGAAACGGGTCAAAATTGAAGCTTTTGAGTAAGCAAAACTCTGTAAAAATGGCAATTTTGGTCACTCTGAGGGTTTAAAAAGTGGTTATTCAACATGAGGCATGATCTAATTGACATTTTGAATCATTTTTGGTACAGTCCAAAAAATCAATTTTCGGATGAAAAACGATGACTCCGGACAAGTCGAACGATCCCAAAATGGTCAATATGGATGAAATTTTAACATTTAATCTTTTGACTGTAAATGACTGTTGGATGTGAATTATGACTTTGTCAACTAAAATAAGTGTGTTTAAAGTCATTTCTGTGCCTGAAACGGGTCAAAATTGAAGCTTTTGAGTAAGCAAAACTCTGGAAAAATGGCAATTTTGGTCACATAGGGTTTAAAAAGTGGTTATTCAACATGAGGCACGATCCAATTGACATTTTGAATCATTTTTGGTACAGTCCAAAAAATCAATTTTCGGATGAAAAACGATGACTCCGGACATGTCGAACTATCCCAAAATGGTCAATATGGATGAAATTTTAACATTTAATCTTTGACTCTAAATGGCTGTTGGATGTGAATTATGACTTTGTCAACTAAAATAAGTGTGTTTAAAGTCATTTCTGTGCCTCAAAGGGGTCAAAATTGAAGCTTTTGAGTAAGCAAAACTCTGTAAAAATGGCAATTTTGGTCACTGTGAGGGTTTAAAAAGTGGTTATTCAACATGAGGCACGATCCAATTGAAATTTTGAATCATTTTTGGTACAGTCCAAAAAATCAATTTTCGAATGAAAAACGATGACTCCGGACATGTCGAACGATCCCAAAAAGGTCACAATGGATGAAATTTTAACATTTAATCTTTTGACTGTAAATGACTGTTGGATGTGAATTATGACTTTGTCAACTAAAATAAGTGTGTTTAAAGTCATTTCTGTGCCTGAAACGGGTCAAAATTGAAGCTTTTGAGTAAGCAAAACTCTGTAAAAATGGCAATTTTGGTCACTGTGAGGGTTTAAAAAGTGGCTATTCAACATGAGGCACGATCCAATTGACATTTTGAATCATTTTTGGTACAGTCCAAAAAATCAATTTTCGGATGAAAAACGATGACTACGGACATGTCGAACTATCCCAAAATGGTCAATATGGATGAAATTTTAACATTTAATCTTTGGACTGTAAATGACTGTTGGATGTGAATTATGACTTTGTCAACTAAAATAAGTGTGTTTAAAGTCATTTCTGTGCCTGAAACGGGTCAAAATTGAAGCTTTTGAGTGAGCAAAACTCTGGAAAAATGGCAATTTTGGTCACATAGGGTTTAAAAAGTGGTTATTCAACATGAGGCACGATCCAATTGACATTTTGAATCATTTTTGGTACAGTCCAAAAAAATCAATTTTCGAATGAAAAACGATGACTCCGGACATGTCGAACGATCCCAAAAAGGTCAAAATGGATGAAATTTTAACATTTAATCTTTTGACTGTAAATGACTGTTGGATGTGAATTATGACTTTGTCAACTAAAATAAGTGTGTTTAAAGTCATTTCTGTGCCTGAAACGGGTCAAAATTGAAGCTTTTGAGTAAGCAAAACTCTGTAAAAATGGCAATTTTGGTCACTGTGAGGGTTTAAAAAGTGGTTATTCAACATGAGGCACGATCCAATTGACATTTTGAATCATTTTTGGTACAGTCCAAAAAATCTATTTTCGAATGAAAAACGATGACTCCGGACATGTCGAACGATCCCAAAAAGGTCAAAATGGATGAAATTTTAACATTTAATCTTTTGACTGTAAATGACTGTTGGATGTGAATTATGACTTTGTCAACTAAAATAAGTGTGTTTAAAGTCATTTCTGTGCCTGAAACGGGTCAAAATTGAAGCTTTTGAGTAAGCAAAACTCTGTAAAAATGGCAATTTTGGTCACTCTGAGGGTTTAAAAAGTGGTTATTCAACATGAGGCATGATCTAATTGACATTTTGAATCATTTTTGGTACAGTCCAAAAAATCAATTTTCGGATGAAAAACGATGACTCCGGACAAGTCGAACGATCCCAAAATGGTCAATATGGATGAAATTTTAACATTTAATCTTTTGACTGTAAATGACTGTTGGATGTGAATTATGACTTTGTCAACTAAAATAAGTGTGTTTAAAGTCATTTCTGTGCCTGAAACGGGTCAAAATTGAAGCTTTTGAGTAAGCAAAACTCTGGAAAAATGGCAATTTTGGTCACATAGGGTTTAAAAAGTGGTTATTCAACATGAGGCACGATCCAATTGACATTTTGAATCATTTTTGGTACAGTCCAAAAAATCAATTTTCGGATGAAAAACGATGACTCCGGACATGTCGAACTATCCCAAAATGGTCAATATGGATGAAATTTTAACATTTAATCTTTTGACTCTAAATGGCTGTTGGATGTGAATTATGACTTTGTCAACTAAAATAAGTGTGTTTAAAGTCATTTCTGTGCCTCAAAGGGGTCAAAATTGAAGCTTTTGAGTAAGCAAAACTCTGTAAAAATGGCAATTTTGGTCACTGTGAGGGTTTAAAAAGTGGATATTCAACATGAGGCACGATCCAATTGAAATTTTGAATCATTTTTGGTACAGTCCAAAAAATCAATTTTCGAATGAAAAACGATGACTCTGGACATGTCGAACAATCCCAAAAAGGTCACAGTGGATGAAATTTTAACATTTAATCTTTTGACTGTAAATGACTGTTGGATGTGAATTATGACTTTGTCAACTAAAATAAGTGTGTTTAAAGTCATTTCTGTGCCTGAAACGGGTCAAAATTGAAGCTCTTGAGTAAGCAAAACTCTGTAAAAATGGCAATTTTGGTCACTCTGAGGGTTTAAAAAGTGGTTATTCAACATGAGGCACGATCCAATTGATATTTTGAATCATTTTTGGTACAGTCCAAAAAATCAATTTTCGGATGAAAAACGATGACTCCGGACATGTCGAACTATCCCAAAATGGTCAATATGGATGAAATTTTAACATTTAATCTTTTGACTCTAAATGGCTGTTGGATGTGAATTATGACTTTGTCAACTAAAATAAGTGTGTTTAAAGTCATTTCTGTGCCTCAAAGGGGTCAAAATTGAAGCTTTTGAGTAAGCAATCCTCTGTAAAAATGGCAATTTTGGTCACTGTGAGGGTTTAAAAAGTGGTTATTCAACATGAGGCACGATCCAATTGAAATTTTGAATCATTTTTGGTACAGTCCAAAAAATCAATTTTCGGATGAAAAACGATGACTCCGGACATGTCGAACGATCCCAAAAAGGTCAAAATGGATGAAATTTTAACATTTAATCTTTTGACTGTAAATGACTGTTGGATGTGAATTATGACTTTGTCAACTAAAATAAGTGTGTTTAAAGTCATTTCTGTGCCTGAAACGGGTCAAAATTGAAGCTTTTGAGTAAGCAAAACTCTGTAAAAATGGCAATTTTGGTCACTCTGAGGGTTTAAAAAGTGGTTATTCAACATGAGGCACGATCCAATTGACATTTTGAATCATTTTTGGTACAGTCCAAAAAATCAATTTTCGGATGAAAAACGATGACTCCGGACATGTCGAACGATCCCAAAATGGTCAATATGGATGAAATTTTAACATTTAATCTTTTGACTGTAAATGACTGTTGGATGTGAATTATGACTTTGTCAACTAAAATAAGTGTGTTTAAAGTCATTTCTGTGCCTGAAACAGGTCAAAATTGAAGCTTTTGAGTAAGCAAAACTCTGTAAAAATGGCAATTTTGGTCACTCTGAGGGTTTAAAAAGTGGCTATTCAACATGAGGCACGATCCAATTGACATTTTGAATCATTTTTGGTACAGTCCAAAAAATCAATTTTCGGATGAAAAACGATGACTCCGGACATGTCGAACGATCCCAAAATGGTCAATATGGATGAAATGTTAACATTTAATCTTTTGACTGTAAATGACTGTTGGATGTGAATTATGACTTTGTCAACTAAAATAAGTGTGTTTAAAGTCATTTCTGTGCCTGAAACGGGTCAAAATTGAAGCTTTTGAGTAAGCAAAACTCTGTAAAAATGGCAATTTTGGTCACTCTGAGGGTTTAAAAAGTGGTTATTCAACATGAGGCACGATCCAATTGACATTTTGAATCATTTTTGGTACAGTCCAAAAAATCAATTTTCGGATGAAAAACGATGACTCCGGACATGTCGAACGATCCCAAAATGGTCAATATGGATGAAATTTTAACATTTAATCTTTTGACTGTAAATTACTGTTGGATGTGAATTATGACTTTGTCAACTAAAATAAGTGTGTTTAAAGTCATTTCTGTGCCTGAAACGGGTCAAAATTGAAGCTTTTGAGTAAGCAAAACTCTGTAAAAATGGCAATTTTGGTCACTCTGAGGGTTTAAAAAGTGGTTATTCAACATGAGGCACGATCCAATTGACATTTTGAATCATTTTTGGTACAGTCCAAAAAATCAATTTTCGGATGAAAAACGATGACTCCGGACATGTCGAACTATCCCAAAATGGTCAATATGGATGAAATTTTAACATTTAATCTTTTGACTCTAAATGACTGTTGGATGTGAATTATGACTTTGTCAACTAAAATAAGTGTGTTTAAAGTCATTTCTGTGCCTCAAAGGGGTCAAAATTGAAGCTTTTGAGTAAGCAAAACTCTGTAAAAATGGCAATTTTGTTCACTGTGAGGGTTTAAAAAGTGGTTATTCAACATGAGGCACGATCCAATTGAAATTTTGAATAATTTTTGGTACAGTCCAAAAAATCAATTTTCGGATAAAAAACGATGACTCCGGACATGTCGAACGATCCCAAAAAGGTCAACATGGATGAAATTTTAACATTTAATATTTTGACTGTAAATGACTGTTGGATGTGAATTATGACTTTGTCAACTAAAATAAGTGTGTTTAAAGTCATTTCTGTGCCTGAAACGGGTCAAAATTGAAGCTTTTGAGTAAGCAAAACTCTGTAAAAATGGCAATTTTGGTCACTGTGAGGGTTTAAAAAGTGGTTATTCAACATGAGGCACGATCCAATTGACATTTTGAATCATTTTTGGTACAGTCCAAAAAATCAATTTTCGGATGAAAAACGATGACTCCGGACATGTCGAACGATCCCAAAATGGTCAATATGGATTAAATTTTAACATTTAATCTTTTGACTGTAAATGACTGTTGGATGTGAATTATGACTTTGTCAACTAAAATAAGTGTGTTTAAAGTCATTTCTGTGCCTGAAACGGGTCAAAATTGAAGCTTTTGAGTAAGCAACACTCTTTAAAAATGGCAATTTTGGTCACTCTGAGGGTTTAAAAAGTGGTTATTCAACATGAGGCACGATCCAATTGACATTTTGAATAATTTTTGGTACAGTCCAAAAAATCAATTTTCGGATGAAAAACGATGACTCCGGACATGTCGAACTATCCCAAAATGGTCAATATGGATGAAATTTTAACATTTAATCTTTTGATTCTAAATGACTGTTGGATGTGAATTATGACTTTGTCAACTAAAATAAGTGTGTTTAAAGTCATTTCTGTGCCTCATAGGGGTCAAAATTGAAGCTTTTGAGTAAGCAAAACTCTGTAAAAATTGCAATTTTGGTCACTGTGAGGGTTTAAAAAGTGGTTATTCAACATGAGGCACGATCCAATTGAAATTTTGAATCATTTTTGGTACAGTCCAAAAAATCAATTTTCGAATGAAAAACGATGACTCTGGACATGTCGAACAATCCCAAAAAGGTCACAGTGGATGAAATTTTAACATTTAATCTTTTGACTGTAAATGACTGTTGGATGTGAATTATGACTTTGTCAACTAAAATAGGTGTGTTTAAAGTCATTTCTGTGCCTGAAACGGGTCAAAATTGAAGCTTTTGAGTAAGCAAAACTCTGTAAAAATGGCAATTTTGGTCACTCTGAGGGTTTAAAAAGTGGTTATTCAACATGAGGCACGATCCAATTGATATTTTGAATCATTTTTGGTACAGTCCAAAAAATCAATTTTCGGATGAAAAACGATGACTCCGGACATGTCGAACGATCCCAAAAAGGTCAATATGGATGAAATTTTAACATTTAATCTTTTGACTGTAAATGACTGTTGGATGTGAATTATGACTTTGTCAACTAAAATAAGTGTGTTTAAAGTCATTTCTGTGCCTGAAACTGGTCAAAATTGAAGCTTTTGAGTAAGCAAAACTCTGTAAAAATGGCAATTTTGGTCACTGTGAGGGTTTAAAAAGTGGTTATTCAACATGAGGCACGATCCAATTGACATTTTGAATCATTTTTGGTACAGTCCAAAAAATCAATTTTCGGATGAAAAACGATGACTCCGGACATGTCGAACTATCCCAAAATGGTCAATATGGATGAAATTTTAACATTTAATCTTTTGACTCTAAATGGCTGTTGGATGTGAATTATGACTTTGTCAACTAAAATAAGTGTGTTTAAAGTCATTTCTGTGCCTCAAAGGGGTCAAAATTGAAGCTTTTGAGTAAGCAATCCTCTGTAAAAATGGCAATTTTGGTCACTGTGAGGGTTTAAAAAGTGGTTATTCAACATGAGGCACGATCCAATTGAAATTTTAAATCATTTTTGGTACAGTCCAAAAAAATCAATTTTCGGATGAAAAACGATGACTCCGGACATGTCGAACGATCCCAAAAAGGTCAAAATGGATGAAATTTTAACATTTAATCTTTTGACTGTAAATGACTGTTGGATGTGAATTATGACTTTGTCAACTAAAATAAGTGTGTTTAAAGTCATTTCTGTGCCTGAAACGGGTCAAAATTGAAGCTTTTGAGTAAGCAAAACTCTGTAAAAATGGCAATTTTGGTCACTCTGAGGGTTTAAAAAGTGGTTATTCAACATGAGGCACGATCCAATTGACATTTTGAATCATTTTTGGTACAGTCCAAAAAATCAATTTTCAGATGAAAAACGATGACTCCGGACATGTCGAACGATCCCAAAATGGTCAATATGGATGAAATTTTAACATTTAATCTTTTGACTGTAAATGACTGTTGGATGTGAATTATGACTTTGTCAACTAAAATAAGTGTGTTTAAAGTCATTTCTGTGCCTGAAACAGGTCAAAATTGAAGCTTTTGAGTAAGCAAAACTCTGTAAAAATGGCAATTTTGGTCACTCTGAGGGTTTAAAAAGTGGCTATTCAACATGAGGCACGATCCAATTGACATTTTGAATCATTTTTGGTACAGTCCAACAAATCAATTTTCGGATGAAAAACGATGACTCCGGACATGTCGAACGATCCCAAAATGGTCAATATGGATGAAATGTTAACATTTAATCTTTTGACTGTAAATGACTGTTGGATGTGAATTATGACTTTGTCAACTAAAATAAGTGTGTTTAAAGTCATTTCTGTGCCTGAAACGGGTCAAAATTGAAGCTTTTGAGTAAGCAAAACTCTGTAAAAATGGCAATTTTGGTCACTCTGAGGGTTTAAAAAGTGGTTATTCAACATGAGGCACGATCCAATTGACATTTTGAATCATTTTTGGTACAGTCCAAAAAATCAATTTTCGGATGAAAAACGATGACTCCGGACATGTCGAACGATCCCAAAATGGTCAATATGGATGAAATTTTAACATTTAATCTTTTGACTGTAAATTACTGTTGGATGTGAATTATGACTTTGTCAACTAAAATAAGTGTGTTTAAAGTCATTTCTGTGCCTGAAACGGGTCAAAATTGAAGCTTTTGAGTAAGCAAAACTCTGTAAAAATGGCAATTTTGGTCACTCTGAGGGTTCAAAAAGTGGTTATTCAACATGAGGCACGATCCAATTGACATTTTGAATCATTTTTGGTACAGTCCAAAAAAATCAATTTTCGGATGAAAAACGATGACTCCGGACATGTCGAACTATCCCAAAATGGTCAATATGGATGAAATTTTAACATTTAATCTTTTGACTCTAAATGACTGTTGGATGTGAATTATGACTTTGTCAACTAAAATAAGTGTGTTTAAAGTCATTTCTGTGCCTCAAAGGGGTCAAAATTGAAGCTTTTGAGTAAGCAAAACTCTGTAAAAATGGCAATTTTGTTCACTGTGAGGGTTTAAAAAGTGGTTATTCAACATGAGGCACGATCCAATTGAAATTTTGAATAATTTTTGGTACAGTCCAAAAAATCAATTTTCGGATAAAAAACGATGACTCCGGACATGTCGAACGATCCCAAAAAGGTCAAAATGGATGAAATTTTAACATTTAATATTTTGACTGTAAATGACTGTTGGATGTGAATTATGACTTTGTCAACTAAAATAAGTGTGTTTAAAGTCATTTCTGTGCCTGAAACGGGTCAAAATTGAAGCTTTTGAGTAAGCAAAACTCTGTAAAAATGGCAATTTTGGTCACTGTGAGGGTTTAAAAAGTGGTTATTCAACATGAGGCACGATCCAATTGACATTTTGAATCATTTTTGGTACAGTCCAAAAAATCAATTTTCGGATGAAAAACGATGACTCCGGACATGTCGAACTATCCCAAAATGGTCAATATGGATGAAATTTTAACATTTAATCTTTGGACTGTAAATGACTGTTGGATGTGAATTATGACTTTGTCAACTAATATAAGTGTGTTTAAAGTCATTTCTGTGCCTGAAACGGGTCAAAATTGAAGCTTTTGAGTAAGCAAAACTCTGTAAAAATGGCAATTTTGGTCACTCTGAGGGTTTAAAAAGTGGTTATTCAACATGAGGCACGATCCAATTGACATTTTGAATCATTTTTGGTACAGTCCAAAAAATCAATTTTCGGATGAAAAACGATGACTCCGGACATGCCGAACGATCCCAAAAAGGTCAAAATGGATGAAATTTTAACATTTAATCTTTTGACTGTAAATGACTGTTGGATGTGAATTATGACTTTGTCAACTAAAATAAGTGTGTTTAAAGTCATTTCTGTGCCTGAAACGGGTCAAAATTAAAGCTTTTGAGTAAGCAAAACTCTGTAAAAATGGCAATTTTGGTCACTCTGAGGGTTTAAAAAGTGGTTATTCAACATGAGGCACGATCCAATTGACATTTTGAATCATTTTTGGTACAGTCCAAAAAATCAATTTTCGGATGAAAAACGATGACTCCGGACATGTCGAACGATCCCAAAATGGTCAATATGGATGAAATTTTAACATTTAATCTTTTGACTGTAAATGACTGTTGGATGTGAATTATGACTTTGTCAACTAAAATAAGTGTGTTTAAAGTCATTTCTGTGCCTGAAACAGGTCAAAATTGAAGCTTTTGAGTAAGCAAAACTCTGTAAAAATGGCAATTTTGGTCACTCTGAGGGTTTAAAAAGTGGCTATTCAACATGAGGCACGATCCAATTGACATTTTGAATCATTTTTGGTACAGTCCAAAAAATCAATTTTCGGATGAAAAACGATGACTCCGGACATGTCGAACGATCCCAAAATGGTCAATATGGATGAAATGTTAACATTTAATCTTTTGACTGTAAATGACTGTTGGATGTGAATTATGACTTTGTCAACTAAAATAAGTGTGTTTAAAGTCATTTCTGTGCCTGAAACGGGTCAAAATTGAAGCTTTTGAGTAAGCAAAACTCTGTAAAAATGGCAATTTTGGTCACTCTGAGGGTTTAAAAAGTGGTTATTCAACATGAGGCACGATCCAATTGACATTTTGAATCATTTTTGGTACAGTCCAAAAAATCAATTTTCGGATGAAAAACGTTGACTCCGGACATGTCGAACGATCCCAAAATGGTCAATATGGATGAAATTTTAACATTTAATCTTTTGACTGTAAATTACTGTTGGATGTGAATTATGACTTTGTCAACTAAAATAAGTGTGTTTAAAGTCATTTCTGTGCCTGAAACGGGTCAAAATTGAAGCTTTTGAGTAAGCAAAACTCTGTAAAAATGGCAATTTTGGTCACTCTGAGGGTTCAAAAAGTGGTTATTCAACATGAGGCACGATCCAATTGACATTTTGAATCATTTTTGGTACAGTCCAAAAAAATCAATTTTCGGATGAAAAACGATGACTCCGGACATGTCGAACTATCCCAAAATGGTCAATATGGATGAAATTTTAACATTTAATCTTTTGACTCTAAATGACTGTTGGATGTGAATTATGACTTTGTCAACTAAAATAAGTGTGTTTAAAGTCATTTCTGTGCCTCAAAGGGGTCAAAATTGAAGCTTTTGAGTAAGCAAAACTCTGTAAAAATGGCAATTTTGTTCACTGTGAGGGTTTAAAAAGTGGTTATTCAACATGAGGCACGATCCAATTGAAATTTTGAATAATTTTTGGTACAGTCCAAAAAATCAATTTTCGGATAAAAAACGATGACTCCGGACATGTCGAACGATCCCAAAAAGGTCAAAATGGATGAAATTTTAACATTTAATATTTTGACTGTAAATGACTGTTGGATGTGAATTATGACTTTGTCAACTAAAATAAGTGTGTTTAAAGTCATTTCTGTGCCTGAAACGGGTCAAAATTGAAGCTTTTGAGTAAGCAAAACTCTGTAAAAATGGCAATTTTGGTCACTGTGAGGGTTTAAAAAGTGGTTATTCAACATGAGGCACGATCCAATTGACATTTTGAATCATTTTTGGTACAGTCCAAAAAATCAATTTTCGGATGAAAAACGATGACTCCGGACATGTCGAACTATCCCAAAATGGTCAATATGGATGAAATTTTAACATTTAATCTTTGGACTGTAAATGACTGTTGGATGTGAATTATGACTTTGTCAACTAATATAAGTGTGTTTAAAGTCATTTCTGTGCCTGAAACGGGTCAAAATTGAAGCTTTTGAGTAAGCAAAACTCTGTAAAAATGGCAATTTTGGTCACTGTGAGGGTTTAAAAAGTGGTTATTCAACATGAGGCACGATCCAATTGACATTTTGAATCATTTTTGGTACAGTCCAAAAAATCAATTTTCGGATGAAAAACGATGACTCCGGACATGTCGAACGATCCCAAAATGGTCAATATGGATGAAATTTTAACATTTAATCTTTTGACTGTAAATGACTGTTGGATGTGAATTATGACTTTGTCAACTAAAATAAGTGTGTTTAAAGTCATTTCTGTGCCTGAAACGGGTCAAAATTGAAGCTTTTGAGTAAGCAAAACTCTTTAAAAATGGCAATTTTGGTCACTCTGAGGGTTTAAAAAGTGGTTATTCAACATGAGGCACGATCCAATTGACATTTTGAATAATTTTTGGTACAGTCCAAAAAATCAATTTTCGGATGAAAAACGATGACTCCGGACATGTCGAACTATCCCAAAATGGTCAATATGGATGAAATTTAAACATTTAATCTTTTGACTGTAAATGACTGTTGGATTTGAATTATGACTTTGTCAACTAAAATAAGTGTGTTTAAAGTCATTTCTGTGCCTGAAACTGGTCAAAATTGAAGCTTTTGAGTAAGCAAAACTCTGTAAAAATGGCAATTTTGGTCACTCTGAGGGTTTAAAAAGTGGTTATTCTACATGAGGCACGATCCAATTGACATTTTGAATCATTTTTGGTACAGTCCAAAAAATCAATTTTCGAATGAAAAACGATGACTCCGGACATGCTGAACGATCCCAAAAAGGTCAAAATGGATGAAATTTTAACATTTAATCTTTTGACTGTAAATGACTGTTGGATGTGAATTATGACTTTGTCAACTAAAATAAGTGTGTTTAAAGTCATTTCTGTGCCTGAAACGGGTCAAAATTGAAGCTTTTGAGTAAGCAAAACTCTGTAAAAATGGCAATTTTGGTCACTGTGAGGGTTTAAAAAGTGGTTATTCAACATGAGGCACGAATCAATTGACATTTTGAATCATTTTTGGTACAGTCCAAAAAATCAATTTTCGGATGAAAAACGATGACTCCGGACATGTCGAACTATCCCAAAATGGTCAATATGGATGAAATTTAAACATTTAATCTTTTGACTGTAAATGACTGTTGGATGTGAATTATGACTTTGTCAACTAAAATAAGTGTGTTTAAAGTCATTTCTGTGCCTGAAACTGGTCAAAATTGAAGCTTTTGAGTAAGCAAAACTATGTAAAAATGGCAATTTTGGTCACTCTGAGGGTTTAAAAAGTGGTTATTCTACATGAGGCACGATCCAATTGACATTTTGAATCATTTTTGGTACAGTCCAAAAAATCAATTTTCGGATGAAAAACAATGACTCCGGACATGTCGAACTATCCCAAAATGGTCAATATGGATGAAATTTTAACATTTAATCTTTTGACTCTAAATGGCTGTTGGATGTGAATTATGACTTTGTCAACTAAAATAAGTGTGTTTAAAGTCATTTCTGTGCCTCAAAGGGGTCAAAATTGAAGCATTTGAGTAAGCAAAACTCTGTAAAAATGGCAATTTTGGTCACTGTGAGGGTTTAAAAAGTGGTTATTCAACATGAGGCACGATCCAATTGAAATTTTGAATCATTTTTGGTACAGTCCAAAAAATCAATTTTCGAATGAAAAACGATGACTCCGGACATGTCGAACGATCCCAAAAAGGTCACAATGGATGAAATTTTAACATTTAATCTTTTGACTGTAAATGACTGTTGGATGTGAATTATGACTTTGTCAACTAAAATAAGTGTGTTTAAAGTCATTTCTGTGCCTGAAACGGGTCAAAATTGAAGCTTTTGAGTAAGCAAAACTCTGTAAAAATGGCAATTTTGGTCACTGTGAGGGTTTAAAAAGTGGCTATTCAACATGAGGCACGATCCAATTGACATTTTGAATCATTTTTGGTACAGTCCAAAAAATCAATTTTCGGATGAAAAACGATGACTCCGGACATGTCGAACTATCCCAAAATGGTCAATATGGATGAAATTTTAACATTTAATCTTTGGACTGTAAATGACTGTTGGATGTGAATTATGACTTTGTCAACTAAAATAAGTGTGTTTAAAGTCATTTCTGTGCCTGAAACGGGTCAAAATTGAAGCTTTTGAGTAAGCAAAACTCTGTAAAAATGGCAATTTTGGTCACTCTGAGGGTTTAAAAAGTGGTTATTCAACATGAGGCACGATCCAATTGACATTTTGAATCATTTTTGGTACAGTCCAAAAAATCAATTTTCGGATGAAAAACGATGACTCCGGACATGTCGAACGATCCCAAAATGGTCAATATGGATGAAATTTTAACATTTAATCTTTTGACTGTACATGACTGTTGGATGTGAATTATGACTTTGTCAACTAAAATAAGTGTGTTTAAAGTCATTTCTGTGCCTGAAACGGGTCAAAATTGAAGCTTTTGAGTAAGCAAAACTCTGGAAAAATGGCAATTTTGGTCACATAGGGTTTAAAAAGTGGTTATTCAACATGAGGCACGATCCAATTGACATTTTGAATCATTTTTGGTACAGTCCAAAAAAATCAATTTTCGAATGAAAAACGATGACTCCGGACATGTCGAACGATCCCAAAAAGGTCAAAATGGATGAAATTTTAACATTTAATCTTTTGACTGTAAATGACTGTTGGATGTGAATTATGACTTTGTCAACTAAAATAAGTGTGTTTAAAGTCATTTCTGTGCCTGAAACGGGTCAAAATTGAAGCTTTTGAGTAAGCAAAACTCTGTAAAAATGGCAATTTTGGTCACTGTGAGGGTTTAAAAAGTGGTTATTCAACATGAGGCACGATCCAATTGACATTTTGAATCATTTTTGGTACAGTCCAAAAAATCAATTTTCGAATGAAAAACGATGACTCCGGACATGTCGAACGATCCCAAAAAGGTCAAAATGGATGAAATTTTAACATTTAATCTTTTGACTGTAAATGACTGTTGGATGTGAATTATGACTTTGTCAACTAAAATAAGTGTGTTTAAAGTCATTTCTGTGCCTGAAACGGGTCAAAATTGAAGCTTTTGAGTAAGCAAAACTCTGTAAAAATGGCAATTTTGGTCACTCTGAGGGTTTAAAAAGTGGTTATTCAACATGAGGCATGATCTAATTGACATTTTGAATCATTTTTGGTACAGTCCAAAAAATCAATTTTCGGATGAAAAACGATGACTCCGGACAAGTCGAACGATCCCAAAATGGTCAATATGGATGAAATTTTAACATTTAATCTTTTGACTGTAAATGACTGTTGGATGTGAATTATGACTTTGTCAACTAAAATAAGTGTGTTTAAAGTCATTTCTGTGCCTGAAACGGGTCAAAATTGAAGCTTTTGAGTAAGCAAAACTCTGTAAAAATGGCAATTTTGGTCACTGTGAGGGTTTAAAAAGTGGTTATTCAACATGAGGCACGATCCAATTGACATTTTGAATAATTTTTGGTACAGTCCAAAAAATCAATTTTCGGATGAAAAACGATGACTCCGGACATGTCGAACTATCCCAAAATGGTCAATATGGATGAAATTTTAACATTTAATCTTTTGATTCTAAATGACTGTTGGATGTGAATTATGACTTTGTCAACTAAAATAAGTGTGTTTAAAGTCATTTCTGTGCCTCAAAGGGGTCAAAATTGAAGCTTTTGAGTAAGCAAATCTCTGTAAAAATGGCAATTTTGGTCACTGTGAGGGTTTAAAAAGTGGTTATTCAACATGAGGCACGATCCAATTGACATTTTGAATCATTTTTGGTACAGTCCAAAAAATCAATTTTCGAATGAAAAACGATGACTCCGGACATGCCGAACGATCCCAAAAAGGTCAAAATGGATGAAATTTTAACATTTAATCTTTTGACTGTAAATGACTGTTGGATGTGAATTATGACTTTGTCAACTAAAATAAGTGTGTTTAAAGTCATTTCTGTGCCTGAAACTGGTCAAAATTGAAGCTTTTGAGTAAGCAAAACTCTGTAAAAATGGCAATTTTGGTCACTCTGAGGGTTTAAAAAGTGGTTATTCTACATGAGGCACGATCCAATTGACATTTTGAATCATTTTTGGTACAGTCCAAAAAATCAATTTTCGGATGAAAAACGATGACTCCGGACATGTCGAACGATCCCAAAATGGTCAATATGGATGAAATTTTAACATTTAATCTTTTGACTGTAAATTACTGTTGGATGTGAATTATGACTTTGTCAACTAAAATAAGTGTGTTTAAAGTCATTTCTGTGCCTGAAACGGGTCAAAATTGAAGCTTTTGAGTAAGCAAAACTCTGTAGAAATGGCAATTTTGGTCACTCTGAGGGTTTAAAAAGTGGTTATTCAACATGAGGCACGATCCAATTGACATTTTGAATCATTTTTGGTACAGTCCAAAAAATCAATTTTCGGATGAAAAACGATGACTCCGGACATGTCGAACTATCCCAAAATGGTCAATATGGATGAAATTTTAACATTTAATCTTTTGACTCTAAATGACTGTTGGATGTGAATTATGACTTTGTCAACTGAAATAAGTGTGTTTAAAGTCATTTCTGTGCCTCAAAGGGGTCAAAATTGAAGCTTTTGAGTAAGCAAAACTCTGTAAAAATGGCAATTTTGTTCACTGTGAGGGTTTAAAAAGTGTTTATTCAACATGAGGCACGATCCAATTGAAATTTTGAATAATTTTTGGTACAGTCCAAAAAATCAATTTTCGGATAAAAAACGATGACTCCGGACATGTCGAACTATCCCAAAATGGTCAATATGGATGAAATTTTAACATTTAATCTTTGGACTGTAAATGACTGTTGGATGTGAATTATGACTTTGTCAACTAAAATAAGTGTGTTTAAAGTCATTTCTGTGCCTGAAACGGGTCAAAATTGAAGCTTTTGAGTAAGCAAAACTCTGTAAAAATGGCAATTTTGGTCACTCTGAGGGTTTAAAAAGTGGTTATTCAACATGAGGCACGATCCAATTGACATTTTGAATCATTTCTGGTACAGTCCAAAAAATTAATTTTCGAATGAAAAACGATGACTCCGGACATGTCGAACGATCCCAAAAAGGTCAAAATGGATGAAATTTTAACATTTAATCTTTTGACTGTAAATGACTGTTGGATGTGAATTATGACTTTGTCAACTAAAATAAGTGTGTTTAAAGTCATTTCTGTGCCTGAAACGGGTCAAAATTGAAGCTTTTGAGTAAGCAAAACTCTGTAAAAATGGCAATTTTGGTCACTCTGAGGGTTTAAAAAGTGGTTATTCAACATGAGGCATGATCCAATTGACATTTTGAATAATTTTTGGTACAGTCCAAAAAATCAATTTTCGGATGAAAAACGATGACTCCGGACAAGTCGAACGATCCCAAAATGGTCAATATGGATGAAATTTTAACATTTAATCTTTTGACTGTAAATGACTGTTGGATGTGAATTATGACTTTGTCAACTAAAATAAGTGTGTTTAAAGTCATTTCTGTGCCTGAAACGGGTCAAAATTGAAGCTTTTGAGTAAGCAAAACTCTGTAAAAATGGCAATTTTGGTCACTGTGAGGGTTTATAAAGTGGTTATTCAACATGAGGCACGATCCAATTGACATTTTGAATTATTTTTGGTACAGTCCAAAAAATCAATTTTCGGATGAAAAACGATGACTCCGGACATGTCGAACTATCCCAAAATGGTCAATATGGATGAAATTTTAACATTTAATCTTTGGACTGTAAATGACTGTTGGATGTGAATTATGACTTTGTCAACTAAAATAAGTGTGTTTAAAGTCATTTCTGTGCCTGAAACGGGTCAAAATTGAAGCTTTTGAGTAAGCAAAACTCTTTAAAAATGGCAATTTTGGTCACTCTGAGGGTTTAAAAAGTGGTTATTCAACATGAGGCACGATCCAATTGACATTTTGAATCATTTTTGGTACAGTCCAAAAAATCAATTTTCGGATGAAAAACGATGACTCCGGACATGTCGAACGATCCCAAAAAGGTCAAAATGGATGAAATTTTAACATTTAATCTTTTGACTGTAAATGACTGTTGGATGTGAATTATGACTTTGTCAACTAAAATAAGTGTGTTTAAAGTCATTTCTGTGCCTGAAACGGGTCAAAATTGAAGCTTTTGAGTAAGCAAAACTCTTTAAAAATGGCAATTTTGGTCACTCTGAGGGTTTAAAAAGTGGTTATTCAACATGAGGCACGATCCAATTGACATTTTGAATCATTTTTGGTACAGTCCAAAAAATCAATTTTCGGATGAAAAACGATGACTCCGGACATGTCGAACGATCCCAAAAAGGTCAAAATGGATGAAATTTTAACATTTAATCTTTTGACTGTAAATGACTGTTGGATGTGAATTATGACTTTGTCAACTAAAATAAGTGTGTTTAAAGTCATTTCTGTGCCTGAAACGGGTCAAAATTGAAGCTTTTGAGTAAGCAAAACTCTGTAAAAATGGCAATTTTGGTCACTCTGAGGGTTTAAAAAGTGGTTATTCAACATGAGGCACGATCCAATTGACATTTTGAATCATTTTTGGTACAGTCCAAAAAATCAATTTTCGGATGAAAAACGATGACTCCGGACATGTCGAACGATCCCAAAATGGTCAATATGGATGAAATTTTAACATTTAATATTTTGACTGTAAATGACTGTTGGATGTGAATTATGACTTTGTCAACTAAAATAAGTGTGTTTAAAGTCATTTCTGTGCCTGAAACGGGTCAAAATTGAAGCTTTTGAGTAAGCAAAACTCTGTAAAAATGGCAATTTTGGTCACTGTGAGGGTTTAAAAAGTGGTTATTCAACATGAGGCACGATCCAATTGACATTTTGAATCATTTTTGGTACAGTCCAAAAAATCAATTTTCGGATGAAAAACGATGACTCCGGACATGTCGAACTATCCCAAAATGGTCAATATGGATGAAATTTTAACATTTAATCTTTGGACTGTAAATGACTGTTGGATGTGAATTATGACTTTGTCAACTAAAATAAGTGTGTTTAAAGTCATTTCTGTGCCTGAAACGGGTCAAAATTGAAGCTTTTGAGTAAGCAAAACTCTTTAAAAATGGCAATTTTGGTCACTCTGAGGGTTTAAAAAGTGGTTATTCAACATGAGGCACGATCCAATTGACATTTTGAATCATTTTTGGTACAGTCCAAAAAATCAATTTTCGGATGAAAAACGATGACTCCGGACATGTCGAACGATCCCAAAAAGGTCAAAATGGATGAAATTTTAACATTTAATCTTTTGACTGTAAATGACTGTTGGATGTGAATTATGACTTTGTCAACTAAAATAAGTGTGTTTAAAGTCATTTCTGTGCCTGAAACGGGTCAAAATTGAAGCTTTTGAGTAAGCAAAACTCTGTAAAAATGGCAATTTTGGTCACTCTGAGGGTTTAAAAAGTGGTTATTCAACATGAGGCACGATCCAATTGACATTTTGAATAATTTTTGGTACAGTCCAAAAAATCAATTTTCGGATGAAAAACGATGACTCCGGACATGTCGAACTATCCCAAAATGGTCAATATGGATGAAATTTTAACATTTAATCTTTTGATTCTAAATGACTGTTGGATGTGAATTATGACTTTGTCAACTAAAATAAGTGTGTTTAAAGTCATTTCTGTGCCTCAAAGGGGTCAAAATTGAAGCTTTTGAGTAAGCAAAACTCTGTAAAAATGGCAATTTTGGTCACTGTGAGGGTTTAAAAAGTGGTTATTCAACATGAGGCACGATCCAATTGACATTTTGAATCATTTTTGGTACAGTCCAAAAAATCAATTTTCGAATGAAAAACGATGACTCCGGACATGCCGAACGATCCCAAAAAGGTCAAAATGGATGAAATTTTAACATTTAATCTTTTGACTGTAAATGACTGTTGGATGTGAATTATGACTTTGTCAACTAAAATAAGTGTGTTTAAAGTCATTTCTGTGCCTGAAACGGGTCAAAATTGAAGCTTTTGAGTAAGCAAAACTCTGTAAAAATGGCAATTTTGGTCACTGTGAGGGTTTAAAAAGTGGTTATTCAACATGAGGCACGATCCAATTGACATTTTGAATCATTTTTGGTACAGTCCAAAAAATCAATTTTCGGATGAAAAACGATGACTCCGGACATGTCGAACTATCCCAAAATGGTCAATATGGATGAAATTTAAACATTTAATCTTTTGACTGTAAATGACTGTTGGATGTGAATTATGACTTTGTCAACTAAAATAAGTGTGTTTAAAGTCATTTCTGTGCCTGAAACTGGTCAAAATTGAAGCTTTTGAGTAAGCAAAACTCTGTAAAAATGGCAATTTTGGTCACTCTGAGGGTTTAAAAAGTGGTTATTCTACATGAGGCACGATCCAATTGACATTTTGAATCATTTTTGGTACAGTCCAAAAAATCAATTTTCGAATGAAACACGATGACTCCGGACATGTCGAACGATCCCAAAAAGGTCACAATGGATGAAATTTTAACATTTAATCTTTTGACTGTAAATGACTGTTGGATGTGAATTATGACTTTGTCAACTAAAATAAGTGTGTTTAAAGTCATTTCTGTGCCTGAAACGGGTCAAAATTGAAGCTTTTGAGTAAGCAAAACTCTGTAAAAATGGCAATTTTGGTCACTCTGAGGGTTTAAAAAGTGGTTATTCAACATGAGGCACGATCCAATTGACATTTTGAATCATTTTTGGTACAGTCCAAAAAATCAATTTTCGGATGAAAAACGATGACTCCGGACATGTCGAACGATCCCAAAAAGGTCAATATGGATGAAATTTTAACATTTAATCTTTTGACTGTAAATGACTGTTGGATGTGAATTATGACTTTGTCAACTAAAATAAGTGTGTTTAAAGTCATTTCTGTGCCTGAAACTGGTCAAAATTGAAGCTTTTGAGTAAGCAAAACTCTGTAAAAATGGCAATTTTGGTCACTGTGAGGGTTTAAAAAGTGGTTATTCAACATGAGGCACAATCCAATTGAAATTTTGAATCATTTTTGGTACAGTCCAAAAAATCAATTTTCGGATGAAAAACGATGACTCCGGACATGTCAAACGATCCCAAAAAGGTCAAAATGGATGAAATTTTAACATTTAATCTTTTGACTGTAAATGACTGTTGGATGTGAATTATGACTTTGTCAACTAAAATAAGTGTGTTTAAAGTCATTTCTGTGCCTGAAACGGGTCAAAATTGAAGCTTTTGAGTAAGCAAAACTCTGTAAAAATGGCAATTTTGGTCACTCTGAGGGTTTAAAAAGTGGTTATTCAACATGAGGCACGATCCAATTGACATTTTGAATCATTTTTGGTACAGTCCAAAAAATCAATTTTCGGATGAAAAACGATGACTCCGGACATGTCGAACGATCCCAAAATGGTCAATATGGATGAAATTTTAACATTTAATCTTTTGACTGTAAATGACTGTTGGATGTGAATTATGACTTTGTCAACTAAAATAAGTGTGTTTAAAGTCATTTCTGTGCCTGAAACAGGTCAAAATTGAAGCTTTTGAGTAAGCAAAACTCTGTAAAAATGGCAATTTTGGTCACTCTGAGGGTTTAAAAAGTGGTTATTCAACATGAGGCACGATCCAATTGACATTTTGAATCATTTTTGGTACAGTCCAAAAAATCAATTTTCGGATGAAAAACGATGACTCCGGACATGTCGAACTATCCCAAAATGGTCAATATGGATGAAATTTTAACATTTAATCTTTTGACTCTAAATGACTGTTGGATGTGAATTATGACTTTGTCAACTAAAATAAGTGTGTTTAAAGTCATTTCTGTGCCTCAAAGGGGTCAAAATTGAAGCTTTTGAGTAAGCAAAACTCTGTAAAAATGGCAATTTTGTTCACTGTGAGGGTTTAAAAAGTGGTTATTCAACATGAGGCACGATCCAATTGAAATTTTGAATAATTTTTGGTACAGTCCAAAAAATCAATTTTCGGATGAAAAACGATGACTCCGGACATGTCGAACGATCCCAAAAAGGTCAAAATGGATGAAATTTTAACATTTAATCTTTTGACTGTAAATGACTGTTGGATGTGAATTATGACTTTGTCAACTAAAATAAGTGTGTTTAAAGTCATTTCTGTGCCTGAAACGGGTCAAAATTGAAGCTTTTGAGTAAGGAAAACTCTGTAAAAATGGCAATTTTGGTCACTCTGAGGGTTTAAAAAGTGGTTATTCAACATGAGGCACGATCCAATTGACATTTTGAATCATTTTTGGTACAGTCCAAAAAATAAATTTTCGGATGAAAAACGATGACTCCGGACATGTCGAACTATCCCAAAATGGTCAATATGGATGAAATTTTAACATTAATCTTTTGATTCTAAATGACTGTTGGATGTGAATTATGACTTTGTCAACTAAAATAAGTGTGTTTAAAGTCATTTCTGTGCCTCAAAGGGGTCAAAATTGAAGCTTTTGAGTAAGCAAAACTCTGTAAAAATGGCAATTTTGGTCACTGTGAGGGTTTAAAAAGTGGTTATTCAACATGAGGCACGATCCAATTGACATTTTGAATCATTTTTGGTACAGTCCAAAAAATCAATTTTCGGATGAAAAACGATGACTCCGGACATGTCGAACTATCCCAAAATGGTCAATATGGATGAAATTTTAACATTTAATCTTTTGACTCTAAATGGCTGTTGGATGTGAATTATGACTTTGTCAACTAAAATAAGTGTGTTTAAAGTCATTTCTGTGCCTCAAAGGGGTCAAAATTGAAGCTTTTGAGTAAGCAAAACTCTGTAAAAATGGCAATTTTGGTCACTGTGAGGGTTTAAAAAGTGGTTATACAACATGAGGCACGATCCAATTGACATTTTGAATCATTTTTGGTACAGTCCAAAAAATCAATTTTCGGATGAAAAACGATGACTCCGGACATGTCGAACGATCCCAAAATGGTCAATATGGATGAAATTTTAACATTTAATCTTTTGACTGTAACTGACTGTTGGATGTGAATTATGACTTTGTCAACTAAAATAAGTGTGTTTAAAGTCATTTCTGTGCCTGAAACGGGTCAAAATTGAAGCTTTTGAGTAAGCAAAACTCTGTAAAAATGGCAATTTTGGTCACTCTGAGGGTTTAAAAAGTGGTTATTCAACATGAGGCACGATCCAATTGACATTTTGAATCATTTTTGGTACAGTCCAAAAAATCAATTTTCGAATGAAACACGATGACTCCGGACATGTCGAACGATCCCAAAAAGGTCACAATGGATGAAATTTTAACATTTAATCTTTTGACTGTAAATGACTGTTGGATGTGAATTATGACTTTGTCAACTAAAATAAGTGTGTTTAAAGTCATTTCTGTGCCTGAAACGGGTCAAAATTGAAGCTTTTGAGTAAGCAAAACTCTGTAAAAATGGCAATTTTGGTCACTCTGAGGTTTTAAAAAGTGGTTATTCAACATGAGGCACGATCCAATTGACATTTTGAATCATTTTTGGTACAGTCCAAAAAATCAATTTTCGGATGAAAAACGATGACTCCGGACATGTCGAACGATCCCAAAAAGGTCAATATGGATGAAATTTTAACATTTAATCTTTTGACTGTAAATGACTGTTGGATGTGAATTATGACTTTGTCAACTAAAATAAGTGTGTTTAAAGTCATTTCTGTGCCTGAAACTGGTCAAAATTGAAGCTTTTGAGTAAGCAAAACTCTGTAAAAATGGCAATTTTGGTCACTGTGAGGGTTTAAAAAGTGGGGTTTCAACATGAGGCACGATCCAATTGACATTTTGAATCATTTTTGGTACAGTCCAAAAAATCAATTTGCGGATGAAAAACGATGACTCCGGACATGTCGAACTATCCCAAAATGGTCAATATGGATGAAATTTTAACATTTAATCTTTTGACTCTAAATGGCTGTTGGATGTGAATTATGACTTTGTCAACTAAAATAAGTGTGTTTAAAGTCATTTCTGTGCCTCAAAGGGGTCAAAATTGAAGCTTTTGAGTAAGCAATCCTCTGTAAAAATGGCAATTTTGGTCACTGTGAGGGTTTAAAAAGTGGTTATTCAACATGAGGCACGATCCAATTGAAATTTTGAATCATTTTTGGTACAGTCCAAAAAATCAATTTTCGGATGAAAAACGATGACTCCGGACATGTCGAACGATCCCAAAAAGGTCAAAATGGATGAAATTTTAACATTTAATCTTTTGACTGTAAATGACTGTTGGATGTGAATTATGACTTTGTCAACTAAAATAAGTGTGTTTAAAGTCATTTCTGTGCCTGAAACGGGTCAAAATTGAAGCTTTTGAGTAAGCAAAACTCTGTAAAAATGGCAATTTTGGTCACTCTGAGGGTTTAAAAAGTGGTTATTCAACATGAGGCACGATCCAATTGACATTTTGAATCATTTTTGGTACAGTCCAAAAAATCAATTTTCGGATGAAAAACGATGACTCCGGACATGTCGAACGATCCCAAAATGGTCAATATGGATGAAATTTTAACATTTAATCTTTTGACTGTAAATGACTGTTGGATGTGAATTATGACTTTGTCAACTAAAATAAGTGTGTTTAAAGTCATTTCTGTGCCTGAAACAGGTCAAAATTGAAGCTTTTGAGTAAGCAAAACTCTGTAAAAATGGCAATTTTGGTCACTCTGAGGGTTTAAAAAGTGGTTATTCAACATGAGGCACGATCCAATTGACATTTTGAATCATTTTTGGTACAGTCCAAAAAATCAATTTTCGGATGAAAAACGATGACTCCGGACATGTCGAACGATCCCAAAATGGTCAATATGGATGAAATTTTAACATTTAATCTTTTGACTGTAAATGACTGTTGGATGTGAATTATGACTTTGTCAACTAAAATAAGTGTGTTTAAAGTCATTTCTGTGCCTGAAACGGGTCAAAATTGAAGCTTTTGAGTAAGCAAAACTCTGTAAAAATGGCAATTTTGGTCACTCTGAGGGTTTAAAAAGTGGTTATTCAACATGAGGCACGATCCAATTGACATTTTGAATCATTTTTGGTACAGTCCAAAAAATCAATTTTCGGATGAAAAACGATGACTCCGGACATGTCGAACGATCCCAAAATGGTCAATATGGATGAAATTTTAACATTTAATCTTTTTACTGTAAATTACTGTTGGATGTGAATTATGACTTTGTCAACTAAAATAAGTGTGTTTAAAGTCATTTCTGTGCCTGAAACGGGTCAAAATTGAAGCTTTTGAGTAAGCAAAACTCTGTAAAAATGGCAATTTTGGTCACTCTGAGGGTTTAAAAAGTGGTTATTCAACATGAGGCACGATCCAATTGACATTTTGAATCATTTTTGGTACAGTCCAAAAAATCAATTTTCGGATGAAAAACGATGACTCCGGACATGTCGAACTATCCCAAAATGGTCAATATGGATGAAATTTTAACATTTAATCTTTTGACTCTAAATGACTGTTGGATGTGAATTATGACTTTGTCAACTAAAATAAGTGTGTTTAAAGTCATTTCTGTGCCTCAAAGGGGTCAAAATTGAAGCTTTTGAGTAAGCAAAACTCTGTAAAAATGGCAATTTTGTTCACTGTGAGGGTTTAAAAAGTGGTTATTCAACATGAGGCACGATCCAATTGAAATTTTGAATAATTTTTGGTACAGTCCAAAAAATCAATTTTCGGATGAAAAACGATGACTCCGGACATGTCGAACGATCCCAAAAAGGTCAAAATGGATGAAATTTTAACATTTAATATTTTGACTGTAAATGACTGTTGGATGTGAATTATGACTTTGTCAACTAAAATAAGTGTGTTTAAAGTCATTTCTGTGCCTGAAACGGGTCAAAATTGAAGCTTTTGAGTAAGCAAAACTCTGTAAAAATGGCAATTTTGGTCACTGTGAGGGTTTAAAAAGTGGTTATTCAACATGAGGCACGATCCAATTGACATTTTGAATCATTTTTGGTACAGTCCAAAAAATCAATTTTCGGATGAAAAACAATGACTCCGGACATGTCGAACGATCCCAAAATGGTCAATATGGATGAAATTTTAACATTTAATCTTTTGACTGTACATGACTGTTGGATGTGAATTATGACTTTGTCAACTAAAATAAGTGTGTTTAAAGTCATTTCTGTGCCTGAAACGGGTCAAAATTGAAGCTTTTGAGTAAGCAAAACTCTGGAAAAATGGCAATTTTGGTCACATAGGGTTTAAAAAGTGGTTATTCAACATGAGGCACGATCCAATTGACATTTTGAATCATTTTTGGTACAGTCCAAAAAAATCAATTTTCGGATGAAAAACGATGACTCCGGACATGTCGAACGATCCCAAAAAGGTCAAAATGGATGAAATGTTAACATTTAATATTTTGACTGTAAATGACTGTTGGATGTGAATTATGACTTTGTCAACTAAAATAAGTGTGTTTAAAGTCATTTCTGTGCCTGAAACGGGTCAAAATTGAAGCTTTTGAGTAAGCAAAACTCTGTAAAAATGGCAATTTTGGTCACTGTGAGGGTTTAAAAAGTGGTTATTCAACATGAGGCACGATCCAATTGACATTTTGAAACATTTTTGGTACAGTCCAAAAAATCAATTTTCGGATGAAAAACGATGACTCCGGACATGTCGAACTATCCCAAAATGGTCAATATGGATGAAATTTTAACATTTAATCTTTGGACTGTAAATGACTGTTGGATGTGAATTATGACTTTGTCAACTAAAATAAGTGTGTTTAAAGTCATTTCTGTGCCTGAAACGGGTCAAAATTGAAGCTTTTGAGTAAGCAAAACTCTTTAAAAATGGCAATTTTGGTCACTCTGAGGGTTTAAAAAGTGGTTATTCAACATGAGGCACGATCCAATTGACATTTTGAATCATTTTTGGTACAGTCCAAAAAATCAATTTTCGGATGAAAAACGATGACTCCGGACATGTCGAACGATCCCAAAAAGGTCAAAATGGATGAAATTTTAACATTTAATCTTTTGACTGTAAATGACTGTTGGATGTGAATTATGACTTTGTCAACTAAAATAAGTGTGTTTAAAGTCATTTCTGTGCCTGAAACGGGTCAAAATTGAAGCTTTTGAGTAAGCAAAACTCTGTAAAAATGGCAATTTTGGTCACTCTGAGGGTTTAAAAAGTGGTTATTTAACATGAGGCACGATCCAATTGACATTTTGAATAATTTTTGGTACAGTCCAAAAAATCAATTTTCGGATGAAAAACGATGACTCCGGACATGTCGAACTATCCCAAAATGGTCAATATGGATGAAATTTTAACATTTAATCTTTTGATTCTAAATGACTGTTGGATGTGAATTATGACTTTGTCAACTAAAATAAGTGTGTTTAAAGTCATTTCTGTGCCTCATAGGGGTCAAAATTGAAGCTTTTGAGTAAGCAAAACTCTGTAAAAATTGCAATTTTGGTCACTGTGAGGGTTTAAAAAGTGGTTATTCAACATGAGGCACGATCCAATTGAAATTTTGAATCATTTTTGGTACAGTCCAAAAAATCAATTTTCGAATGAAAAACGATGACTCTGGACATGTCGAACAATCCCAAAAAGGTCACAGTGGATGAAATTTTAACATTTAATCTTTTGACTGTAAATGACTGTTGGATGTGAATTATGACTTTGTCAACTAAAATAGGTGTGTTTAAAGTCATTTCTGTGCCTGAAACGGGTCAAAATTGAAGCTTTTGAGTAAGCAAAACTCTGTAAAAATGGCAATTTTGGTCACTCTGAGGGTTTAAAAAGTGGTTATTCAACATGAGGCACGATCCAATTGATATTTTGAATCATTTTTGGTACAGTCCAAAAAATCAATTTTCGGATGAAAAACGATGACTCCGGACATGTCGAACGATCCCAAAAAGGTCAATATGGATGAAATTTTAACATTTAATCTTTTGACTGTAAATGACTGTTGGATGTGAATTATGACTTTGTCAACTAAAATAAGTGTGTTTAAAGTCATTTCTGTGCCTGAAACTGGTCAAAATTGAAGCTTTTGAGTAAGCAAAACTCTGTAAAAATGGCAATTTTGGTCACTGTGAGGGTTTAAAAAGTGGTTATTCAACATGAGGCACGATCCAATTGACATTTTGAATCATTTTTGGTACAGTCCAAAAAATCAATTTTCGGATGAAAAACGATGACTCCGGACATGTCGAACTATCCCAAAATGGTCAATATGGATGAAATTTTAACATTTAATCTTTTGACTCTAAATGGCTGTTGGATGTGAATTATGACTTTGTCAACTAAAATAAGTGTGTTTAAAGTCATTTCTGTGCCTCAAAGGGGTCAAAATTGAAGCTTTTGAGTAAGCAATCCTCTGTAAAAATGGCAATTTTGGTCACTGTGAGGGTTTAAAAAGTGGTTATTCAACATGAGGCACGATCCAATTGAAATTTTAAATCATTTTTGGTACAGTCCAAAAAAATCAATTTTCGGATGAAAAACGATGACTCCGGACATGTCGAACGATCCCAAAAAGGTCAAAATGGATGAAATTTTAACATTTAATCTTTTGACTGTAAATGACTGTTGGATGTGAATTATGACTTTGTCAACTGAAATAAGTGTGTTTAAAGTCATTTCTGTGCCTCAAAGGGGTCAAAATTGAAGCTTTTGAGTAAGCAAAACTCTGTAAAAATGGCAATTTTGTTCACTGTGAGGGTTTAAAAAGTGTTTATTCAACATGAGGCACGATCCAATTGAAATTTTGAATAATTTTTGGTACAGTCCAAAAAATCAATTTTCGGATAAAAAACGATGACTCCGGACATGTCGAACTATCCCAAAATGGTCAATATGGATGAAATTTTAACATTTAATCTTTGGACTGTAAATGACTGTTGGATGTGAATTATGACTTTGTCAACTAAAATAAGTGTGTTTAAAGTCATTTCTGTGCCTGAAACGGGTCAAAATTGAAGCTTTTGAGTAAGCAAAACTCTGTAAAAATGGCAATTTTGGTCACTCTGAGGGTTTAAAAAGTGGTTATTCAACATGAGGCACGATCCAATTGACATTTTGAATCATTTCTGGTACAGTCCAAAAAATTAATTTTCGAATGAAAAACGATGACTCCGGACATGTCGAACGATCCCAAAAAGGTCAAAATGGATGAAATTTTAACATTTAATCTTTTGACTGTAAATGACTGTTGGATGTGAATTATGACTTTGTCAACTAAAATAAGTGTGTTTAAAGTCATTTCTGTGCCTGAAACGGGTCAAAATTGAAGCTTTTGAGTAAGCAAAACTCTGTAAAAATGGCAATTTTGGTCACTCTGAGGGTTTAAAAAGTGGTTATTCAACATGAGGCATGATCCAATTGACATTTTGAATAATTTTTGGTACAGTCCAAAAAATCAATTTTCGGATGAAAAACGATGACTCCGGACAAGTCGAACGATCCCAAAATGGTCAATATGGATGAAATTTTAACATTTAATCTTTTGACTGTAAATGACTGTTGGATGTGAATTATGACTTTGTCAACTAAAATAAGTGTGTTTAAAGTCATTTCTGTGCCTGAAACGGGTCAAAATTGAAGCTTTTGAGTAAGCAAAACTCTGTAAAAATGGCAATTTTGGTCACTCTGAGGGTTTAAAAAGTGGTTATTCAACATGAGGCACGATCCAATTGACATTTTGAATCATTTTTGGTACAGTCCAAAAAATCAATTTTCGGATGCAAAACGATGACTCCGGACATGTCGAACGATCCCAAAAAGGATCAAAATGGATGAAATTTTAACATTTAATCTTTTGACTGTAAATGACTGTTGGATGTGAATTATGACTTTGTCAACTAAAATAAGTGTGTTTAAAGTCATTTCTGTGCCTGAAACGGGTCAAAATTGAAGCTTTTGAGTAAGCAAAACTCTGTAAAAATGGCAATTTTGGTCACTGTGAGGGTTTATAAAGTGGTTATTCAACATGAGGCACGATCCAATTGACATTTTGAATTATTTTTGGTACAGTCCAAAAAATCAATTTTCGGATGAAAAACGATGACTCCGGACATGTCGAACTATCCCAAAATGGTCAATATGGATGAAATTTTAACATTTAATCTTTGGACTGTAAATGACTGTTGGATGTGAATTATGACTTTGTCAACTAAAATAAGTGTGTTTAAAGTCATTTCTGTGCCTGAAACGGGTCAAAATTGAAGCTTTTGAGTAAGCAAAACTCTTTAAAAATGGCAATTTTGGTCACTCTGAGGGTTTAAAAAGTGGTTATTCAACATGAGGCACGATCCAATTGACATTTTGAATCATTTTTGGTACAGTCCAAAAAATCAATTTTCGGATGAAAAACGATGACTCCGGACATGTCGAACGATCCCAAAAAGGTCAAAATGGATGAAATTTTAACATTTAATCTTTTGACTGTAAATGACTGTTGGATGTGAATTATGACTTTGTCAACTAAAATAAGTGTGTTTAAAGTCATTTCTGTGCCTGAAACGGGTCAAAATTGAAGCTTTTGAGTAAGCAAAACTCTTTAAAAATGGCAATTTTGGTCACTCTGAGGGTTTAAAAAGTGGTTATTCAACATGAGGCACGATCCAATTGACATTTTGAATCATTTTTGGTACAGTCCAAAAAATCAATTTTCGGATGAAAAACGATGACTCCGGACATGTCGAACGATCCCAAAAAGGTCAAAATGGATGAAATTTTAACATTTAATCTTTTGACTGTAAATGACTGTTGGATGTGAATTATGACTTTGTCAACTAAAATAAGTGTGTTTAAAGTCATTTCTGTGCCTGAAACGGGTCAAAATTGAAGCTTTTGAGTAAGCAAAACTCTGTAAAAATGGCAATTTTGGTCACTCTGAGGGTTTAAAAAGTGGTTATTCAACATGAGGCACGATCCAATTGACATTTTGAATCATTTTTGGTACAGTCCAAAAAATCAATTTTCGGATGAAAAACGATGACTCCGGACATGTCGAACGATCCCAAAATGGTCAATATGGATGAAATTTTAACATTTAATATTTTGACTGTAAATGACTGTTGGATGTGAATTATGACTTTGTCAACTAAAATAAGTGTGTTTAAAGTCATTTCTGTGCCTGAAACGGGTCAAAATTGAAGCTTTTGAGTAAGCAAAACTCTGTAAAAATGGCAATTTTGGTCACTGTGAGGGTTTAAAAAGTGGTTATTCAACATGAGGCACGATCCAATTGACATTTTGAATCATTTTTGGTACAGTCCAAAAAATCAATTTTCGGATGAAAAACGATGACTCCGGACATGTCGAACTATCCCAAAATGGTCAATATGGATGAAATTTTAACATTTAATCTTTGGACTGTAAATGACTGTTGGATGTGAATTATGACTTTGTCAACTAAAATAAGTGTGTTTAAAGTCATTTCTGTGCCTGAAACGGGTCAAAATTGAAGCTTTTGAGTAAGCAAAACTCTTTAAAAATGGCAATTTTGGTCACTCTGAGGGTTTAAAAAGTGGTTATTCAACATGAGGCACGATCCAATTGACATTTTGAATCATTTTTGGTACAGTCCAAAAAATCAATTTTCGGATGAAAAACGATGACTCCGGACATGTCGAACGATCCCAAAAAGGTCAAAATGGATGAAATTTTAACATTTAATCTTTTGACTGTAAATGACTGTTGGATGTGAATTATGACTTTGTCAACTAAAATAAGTGTGTTTAAAGTCATTTCTGTGCCTGAAACGGGTCAAAATTGAAGCTTTTGAGTAAGCAAAACTCTGTAAAAATGGCAATTTTGGTCACTCTGAGGGTTTAAAAAGTGGTTATTCAACATGAGGCACGATCCAATTGACATTTTGAATAATTTTTGGTACAGTCCAAAAAATCAATTTTCGGATGAAAAACGATGACTCCGGACATGTCGAACTATCCCAAAATGGTCAATATGGATGAAATTTTAACATTTAATCTTTTGATTCTAAATGACTGTTGGATGTGAATTATGACTTTGTCAACTAAAATAAGTGTGTTTAAAGTCATTTCTGTGCCTCAAAGGGGTCAAAATTGAAGCTTTTGAGTAAGCAAAACTCTGTAAAAATGGCAATTTTGGTCACTGTGAGGGTTTAAAAAGTGGTTATTCAACATGAGGCACGATCCAATTGACATTTTGAATCATTTTTGGTACAGTCCAAAAAATCAATTTTCGAATGAAAAACGATGACTCCGGACATGCCGAACGATCCCAAAAAGGTCAAAATGGATGAAATTTTAACATTTAATCTTTTGACTGTAAATGACTGTTGGATGTGAATTATGACTTTGTCAACTAAAATAAGTGTGTTTAAAGTCATTTCTGTGCCTGAAACGGGTCAAAATTGAAGCTTTTGAGTAAGCAAAACTCTGTAAAAATGGCAATTTTGGTCACTGTGAGGGTTTAAAAAGTGGTTATTCAACATGAGGCACGATCCAATTGACATTTTGAATCATTTTTGGTACAGTCCAAAAAATCAATTTTCGGATGAAAAACGATGACTCCGGACATGTCGAACTATCCCAAAATGGTCAATATGGATGAAATTTAAACATTTAATCTTTTGACTGTAAATGACTGTTGGATGTGAATTATGACTTTGTCAACTAAAATAAGTGTGTTTAAAGTCATTTCTGTGCCTGAAACTGGTCAAAATTGAAGCTTTTGAGTAAGCAAAACTCTGTAAAAATGGCAATTTTGGTCACTCTGAGGGTTTAAAAAGTGGTTATTCTACATGAGGCACGATCCAATTGACATTTTGAATCATTTTTGGTACAGTCCAAAAAATCAATTTTCGAATGAAACACGATGACTCCGGACATGTCGAACGATCCCAAAAAGGTCACAATGGATGAAATTTTAACATTTAATCTTTTGACTGTAAATGACTGTTGGATGTGAATTATGACTTTGTCAACTAAAATAAGTGTGTTTAAAGTCATTTCTGTGCCTGAAACGGGTCAAAATTGAAGCTTTTGAGTAAGCAAAACTCTGTAAAAATGGCAATTTTGGTCACTCTGAGGGTTTAAAAAGTGGTTATTCAACATGAGGCACGATCCAATTGACATTTTGAATCATTTTTGGTACAGTCCAAAAAATCAATTTTCGGATGAAAAACGATGACTCCGGACATGTCGAACGATCCCAAAAAGGTCAATATGGATGAAATTTTAACATTTAATCTTTTGACTGTAAATGACTGTTGGATGTGAATTATGACTTTGTCAACTAAAATAAGTGTGTTTAAAGTCATTTCTGTGCCTGAAACTGGTCAAAATTGAAGCTTTTGAGTAAGCAAAACTCTGTAAAAATGGCAATTTTGGTCACTGTGAGGGTTTAAAAAGTGGTTATTCAACATGAGGCACAATCCAATTGAAATTTTGAATCATTTTTGGTACAGTCCAAAAAATCAATTTTCGGATGAAAAACGATGACTCCGGACATGTCAAACGATCCCAAAAAGGTCAAAATGGATGAAATTTTAACATTTAATCTTTTGACTGTAAATGACTGTTGGATGTGAATTATGACTTTGTCAACTAAAATAAGTGTGTTTAAAGTCATTTCTGTGCCTGAAACGGGTCAAAATTGAAGCTTTTGAGTAAGCAAAACTCTGTAAAAATGGCAATTTTGGTCACTCTGAGGGTTTAAAAAGTGGTTATTCAACATGAGGCACGATCCAATTGACATTTTGAATCATTTTTGGTACAGTCCAAAAAATCAATTTTCGGATGAAAAACGATGACTCCGGACATGTCGAACGATCCCAAAATGGTCAATATGGATGAAATTTTAACATTTAATCTTTTGACTGTAAATGACTGTTGGATGTGAATTATGACTTTGTCAACTAAAATAAGTGTGTTTAAAGTCATTTCTGTGCCTGAAACAGGTCAAAATTGAAGCTTTTGAGTAAGCAAAACTCTGTAAAAATGGCAATTTTGGTCACTCTGAGGGGTTAAAAAGTGGTTATTCAACATGAGGCACGATCCAATTGACATTTTGAATCATTTTTGGTACAGTCCAAAAAATCAATTTTCGGATGAAAAACGATGACTCCGGACATGTCGAACTATCCCAAAATGGTCAATATGGATGAAATTTTAACATTTAATCTTTTGACTCTAAATGACTGTTGGATGTGAATTATGACTTTGTCAACTAAAATAAGTGTGTTTAAAGTCATTTCTGTGCCTCAAAGGGGTCAAAATTGAAGCTTTTGAGTAAGCAAAACTCTGTAAAAATGGCAATTTTGTTCACTGTGAGGGTTTAAAAAGTGGTTATTCAACATGAGGCACGATCCAATTGAAATTTTGAATAATTTTTGGTACAGTCCAAAAAATCAATTTTCGGATGAAAAACGATGACTCCGGACATGTCGAACGATCCCAAAAAGGTCAAAATGGATGAAATTTTAACATTTAATCTTTTGACTGTAAATGACTGTTGGATGTGAATTATGACTTTGTCAACTAAAATAAGTGTGTTTAAAGTCATTTCTGTGCCTGAAACGGGTCAAAATTGAAGCTTTTGAGTAAGGAAAACTCTGTAAAAATGGCAATTTTGGTCACTCTGAGGGTTTAAAAAGTGGTTATTCAACATGAGGCACGATCCAATTGACATTTTGAATCATTTTTGGTACAGTCCAAAAAATAAATTTTCGGATGAAAAACGATGACTCCGGACATGTCGAACTATCCCAAAATGGTCAATATGGATGAAATTTTAACATTAATCTTTTGATTCTAAATGACTGTTGGATGTGAATTATGACTTTGTCAACTAAAATAAGTGTGTTTAAAGTCATTTCTGTGCCTCAAAGGGGTCAAAATTGAAGCTTTTGAGTAAGCAAAACTCTGTAAAAATGGCAATTTTGGTCACTGTGAGGGTTTAAAAAGTGGTTATTCAACATGAGGCACGATCCAATTGACATTTTGAATCATTTTTGGTACAGTCCAAAAAATCAATTTTCGGATGAAAAACGATGACTCCGGACATGTCGAACTATCCCAAAATGGTCAATATGGATGAAATTTTAACATTTAATCTTTTGACTCTAAATGGCTGTTGGATGTGAATTATGACTTTGTCAACTAAAATAAGTGTGTTTAAAGTCATTTCTGTGCCTCAAAGGGGTCAAAATTGAAGCTTTTGAGTAAGCAAAACTCTGTAAAAATGGCAATTTTGGTCACTGTGAGGGTTTAAAAAGTGGTTATACAACATGAGGCACGATCCAATTGACATTTTGAATCATTTTTGGTACAGTCCAAAAAATCAATTTTCGGATGAAAAACGATGACTCCGGACATGTCGAACGATCCCAAAATGGTCAATATGGATGAAATTTTAACATTTAATCTTTTGACTGTAACTGACTGTTGGATGTGAATTATGACTTTGTCAACTAAAATAAGTGTGTTTAAAGTCATTTCTGTGCCTGAAACGGGTCAAAATTGAAGCTTTTGAGTAAGCAAAACTCTGTAAAAATGGCAATTTTGGTCACTCTGAGGGTTTAAAAAGTGGTTATTCAACATGAGGCACGATCCAATTGACATTTTGAATCATTTTTGGTACAGTCCAAAAAATCAATTTTCGAATGAAACACGATGACTCCGGACATGTCGAACGATCCCAAAAAGGTCACAATGGATGAAATTTTAACATTTAATCTTTTGACTGTAAATGACTGTTGGATGTGAATTATGACTTTGTCAACTAAAATAAGTGTGTTTAAAGTCATTTCTGTGCCTGAAACGGGTCAAAATTGAAGCTTTTGAGTAAGCAAAACTCTGTAAAAATGGCAATTTTGGTCACTCTGAGGTTTTAAAAAGTGGTTATTCAACATGAGGCACGATCCAATTGACATTTTGAATCATTTTTGGTACAGTCCAAAAAATCAATTTTCGGATGAAAAACGATGACTCCGGACATGTCGAACGATCCCAAAAAGGTCAATATGGATGAAATTTTAACATTTAATCTTTTGACTGTAAATGACTGTTGGATGTGAATTATGACTTTGTCAACTAAAATAAGTGTGTTTAAAGTCATTTCTGTGCCTGAAACTGGTCAAAATTGAAGCTTTTGAGTAAGCAAAACTCTGTAAAAATGGCAATTTTGGTCACTGTGAGGGTTTAAAAAGTGGGGTTTCAACATGAGGCACGATCCAATTGACATTTTGAATCATTTTTGGTACAGTCCAAAAAATCAATTTGCGGATGAAAAACGATGACTCCGGACATGTCGAACTATCCCAAAATGGTCAATATGGATGAAATTTTAACATTTAATCTTTTGACTCTAAATGGCTGTTGGATGTGAATTATGACTTTGTCAACTAAAATAAGTGTGTTTAAAGTCATTTCTGTGCCTCAAAGGGGTCAAAATTGAAGCTTTTGAGTAAGCAATCCTCTGTAAAAATGGCAATTTTGGTCACTGTGAGGGTTTAAAAAGTGGTTATTCAACATGAGGCACGATCCAATTGAAATTTTGAATCATTTTTGGTACAGTCCAAAAAATCAATTTTCGGATGAAAAACGATGACTCCGGACATGTCGAACGATCCCAAAAAGGTCAAAATGGATGAAATTTTAACATTTAATCTTTTGACTGTAAATGACTGTTGGATGTGAATTATGACTTTGTCAACTAAAATAAGTGTGTTTAAAGTCATTTCTGTGCCTGAAACGGGTCAAAATTGAAGCTTTTGAGTAAGCAAAACTCTGTAAAAATGGCAATTTTGGTCACTCTGAGGGTTTAAAAAGTGGTTATTCAACATGAGGCACGATCCAATTGACATTTTGAATCATTTTTGGTACAGTCCAAAAAATCAATTTTCGGATGAAAAACGATGACTCCGGACATGTCGAACGATCCCAAAATGGTCAATATGGATGAAATTTTAACATTTAATCTTTTGACTGTAAATGACTGTTGGATGTGAATTATGACTTTGTCAACTAAAATAAGTGTGTTTAAAGTCATTTCTGTGCCTGAAACAGGTCAAAATTGAAGCTTTTGAGTAAGCAAAACTCTGTAAAAATGGCAATTTTGGTCACTCTGAGGGTTTAAAAAGTGGTTATTCAACATGAGGCACGATCCAATTGACATTTTGAATAATTTTTGGTACAGTCCAAAAAATCAATTTTCGGATGAAAAACGATGACTCCGGACATGTCGAACGATCCCAAAATGGTCAATATGGATGAAATTTTAACATTTAATCTTTTGACTGTAAATGACTGTTGGATGTGAATTATGACTTTGTCAACTAAAATAAGTGTGTTTAAAGTCATTTCTGTGCCTGAAACGGGTCAAAATTGAAGCTTTTGAGTAAGCAAAACTCTGTAAAAATGGCAATTTTGGTCACTCTGAGGGTTTAAAAAGTGGTTATTCAACATGAGGCACGATCCAATTGACATTTTGAATCATTTTTGGTACAGTCCAAAAAATCAATTTTCGGATGAAAAACGATGACTCCGGACATGTCGAACGATCCCAAAATGGTCAATATGGATGAAATTTTAACATTTAATCTTTTTACTGTAAATTACTGTTGGATGTGAATTATGACTTTGTCAACTAAAATAAGTGTGTTTAAAGTCATTTCTGTGCCTGAAACGGGTCAAAATTGAAGCTTTTGAGTAAGCAAAACTCTGTAAAAATGGCAATTTTGGTCACTCTGAGGGTTTAAAAAGTGGTTATTCAACATGAGGCACGATCCAATTGACATTTTGAATCATTTTTGGTACAGTCCAAAAAATCAATTTTCGGATGAAAAACGATGACTCCGGACATGTCGAACTATCCCAAAATGGTCAATATGGATGAAATTTTAACATTTAATCTTTTGACTCTAAATGACTGTTGGATGTGAATTATGACTTTGTCAACTAAAATAAGTGTGTTTAAAGTCATTTCTGTGCCTCAAAGGGGTCAAAATTGAAGCTTTTGAGTAAGCAAAACTCTGTAAAAATGGCAATTTTGTTCACTGTGAGGGTTTAAAAAGTGGTTATTCAACATGAGGCACGATCCAATTGAAATTTTGAATAATTTTTGGTACAGTCCAAAAAATCAATTTTCGGATGAAAAACGATGACTCCGGACATGTCGAACGATCCCAAAAAGGTCAAAATGGATGAAATTTTAACATTTAATATTTTGACTGTAAATGACTGTTGGATGTGAATTATGACTTTGTCAACTAAAATAAGTGTGTTTAAAGTCATTTCTGTGCCTGAAACGGGTCAAAATTGAAGCTTTTGAGTAAGCAAAACTCTGTAAAAATGGCAATTTTGGTCACTGTGAGGGTTTAAAAAGTGGTTATTCAACATGAGGCACGATCCAATTGACATTTTGAATCATTTTTGGTACAGTCCAAAAAATCAATTTTCGGATGAAAAACAATGACTCCGGACATGTCGAACGATCCCAAAATGGTCAATATGGATGAAATTTTAACATTTAATCTTTTGACTGTACATGACTGTTGGATGTGAATTATGACTTTGTCAACTAAAATAAGTGTGTTTAAAGTCATTTCTGTGCCTGAAACGGGTCAAAATTGAAGCTTTTGAGTAAGCAAAACTCTGGAAAAATGGCAATTTTGGTCACATAGGGTTTAAAAAGTGGTTATTCAACATGAGGCACGATCCAATTGACATTTTGAATCATTTTTGGTACAGTCCAAAAAAATCAATTTTCGGATGAAAAACGATGACTCCGGACATGTCGAACGATCCCAAAAAGGTCAAAATGGATGAAATGTTAACATTTAATATTTTGACTGTAAATGACTGTTGGATGTGAATTATGACTTTGTCAACTAAAATAAGTGTGTTTAAAGTCATTTCTGTGCCTGAAACGGGTCAAAATTGAAGCTTTTGAGTAAGCAAAACTCTGTAAAAATGGCAATTTTGGTCACTGTGAGGGTTTAAAAAGTGGTTATTCAACATGAGGCACGATCCAATTGACATTTTGAAACATTTTTGGTACAGTCCAAAAAATCAATTTTCGGATGAAAAACGATGACTCCGGACATGTCGAACTATCCCAAAATGGTCAATATGGATGAAATTTTAACATTTAATCTTTGGACTGTAAATGACTGTTGGATGTGAATTATGACTTTGTCAACTAAAATAAGTGTGTTTAAAGTCATTTCTGTGCCTGAAACGGGTCAAAATTGAAGCTTTTGAGTAAGCAAAACTCTTTAAAAATGGCAATTTTGGTCACTCTGAGGGTTTAAAAAGTGGTTATTCAACATGAGGCACGATCCAATTGACATTTTGAATCATTTTTGGTACAGTCCAAAAAATCAATTTTCGGATGAAAAACGATGACTCCGGACATGTCGAACGATCCCAAAAAGGTCAAAATGGATGAAATTTTAACATTTAATCTTTTGACTGTAAATGACTGTTGGATGTGAATTATGACTTTGTCAACTAAAATAAGTGTGTTTAAAGTCATTTCTGTGCCTGAAACGGGTCAAAATTGAAGCTTTTGAGTAAGCAAAACTCTGTAAAAATGGCAATTTTGGTCACTCTGAGGGTTTAAAAAGTGGTTATTTAACATGAGGCACGATCCAATTGACATTTTGAATAATTTTTGGTACAGTCCAAAAAATCAATTTTCGGATGAAAAACGATGACTCCGGACATGTCGAACTATCCCAAAATGGTCAATATGGATGAAATTTTAACATTTAATCTTTTGATTCTAAATGACTGTTGGATGTGAATTATGACTTTGTCAACTAAAATAAGTGTGTTTAAAGTCATTTCTGTGCCTCATAGGGGTCAAAATTGAAGCTTTTGAGTAAGCAAAACTCTGTAAAAATTGCAATTTTGGTCACTGTGAGGGTTTAAAAAGTGGTTATTCAACATGAGGCACGATCCAATTGAAATTTTGAATCATTTTTGGTACAGTCCAAAAAATCAATTTTCGAATGAAAAACGATGACTCTGGACATGTCGAACAATCCCAAAAAGGTCACAGTGGATGAAATTTTAACATTTAATCTTTTGACTGTAAATGACTGTTGGATGTGAATTATGACTTTGTCAACTAAAATAGGTGTGTTTAAAGTCATTTCTGTGCCTGAAACGGGTCAAAATTGAAGCTTTTGAGTAAGCAAAACTCTGTAAAAATGGCAATTTTGGTCACTCTGAGGGTTTAAAAAGTGGTTATTCAACATGAGGCACGATCCAATTGATATTTTGAATCATTTTTGGTACAGTCCAAAAAATCAATTTTCGGATGAAAAACGATGACTCCGGACATGTCGAACGATCCCAAAAAGGTCAATATGGATGAAATTTTAACATTTAATCTTTTGACTGTAAATGACTGTTGGATGTGAATTATGACTTTGTCAACTAAAATAAGTGTGTTTAAAGTCATTTCTGTGCCTGAAACTGGTCAAAATTGAAGCTTTTGAGTAAGCAAAACTCTGTAAAAATGGCAATTTTGGTCACTGTGAGGGTTTAAAAAGTGGTTATTCAACATGAGGCACGATCCAATTGACATTTTGAATCATTTTTGGTACAGTCCAAAAAATCAATTTTCGGATGAAAAACGATGACTCCGGACATGTCGAACTATCCCAAAATGGTCAATATGGATGAAATTTTAACATTTAATCTTTTGACTCTAAATGGCTGTTGGATGTGAATTATGACTTTGTCAACTAAAATAAGTGTGTTTAAAGTCATTTCTGTGCCTCAAAGGGGTCAAAATTGAAGCTTTTGAGTAAGCAATCCTCTGTAAAAATGGCAATTTTGGTCACTGTGAGGGTTTAAAAAGTGGTTATTCAACATGAGGCACGATCCAATTGAAATTTTAAATCATTTTTGGTACAGTCCAAAAAAATCAATTTTCGGATGAAAAACGATGACTCCGGACATGTCGAACGATCCCAAAAAGGTCAAAATGGATGAAATTTTAACATTTAATCTTTTGACTGTAAATGACTGTTGGATGTGAATTATGACTTTGTCAACTAAAATAAGTGTGTTTAAAGTCATTTCTGTGCCTGAAACGGGTCAAAATTGAAGCTTTTGAGTAAGCAAAACTCTGTAAAAATGGCAATTTTGGTCACTCTGAGGGTTTAAAAAGTGGTTATTCAACATGAGGCACGATCCAATTGACATTTTGAATCATTTTTGGTACAGTCCAAAAAATCAATTTTCGGATGAAAAACGATGACTCCGGACATGTCGAACGATCCCAAAATGGTCAATATGGATGAAATTTTAACATTTAATCTTTTGACTGTAAATGACTGTTGGATGTGAATTATGACTTTGTCAACTAAAATAAGTGTGTTTAAAGTCATTTCTGTGCCTGAAACAGGTCAAAATTGAAGCTTTTGAGTAAGCAAAACTCTGTAAAAATGGCAATTTTGGTCACTCTGAGGGTTTAAAAAGTGGCTATTCAACATGAGGCACGATCCAATTGACATTTTGAATCATTTTTGGTACAGTCCAAAAAATCAATTTTCGGATGAAAAACGATGACTCCGGACATGTCGAACGATCCCAAAATGGTCAATATGGATGAAATGTTAACATTTAATCTTTTGACTGTAAATGACTGTTGGATGTGAATTATGACTTTGTCAACTAAAATAAGTGTGTTTAAAGTCATTTCTGTGCCTGAAACGGGTCAAAATTGAAGCTTTTGAGTAAGCAAAACTCTGTAAAAATGGCAATTTTGGTCACTCTGAGGGTTTAAAAAGTGGTTATTCAACATGAGGCACGATCCAATTGACATTTTGAATCATTTTTGGTACAGTCCAAAAAATCAATTTTCGGATGAAAAACGATGACTCCGGACATGTCGAACGATCCCAAAATGGTCAATATGGATGAAATTTTAACATTTAATCTTTTGACTGTAAATTACTGTTGGATGTGAATTATGACTTTGTCAACTAAAATAAGTGTGTTTAAAGTCATTTCTGTGCCTGAAACGGGTCAAAATTGAAGCTTTTGAGTAAGCAAAACTCTGTAAAAATGGCAATTTTGGTCACTCTGAGGGTTTAAAAAGTGGTTATTCAACATGAGGCACGATCCAATTGACATTTTGAATCATTTTTGGTACAGTCCAAAAAATCAATTTTCGGATGAAAAACGATGACTCCGGACATGTCGAACTATCCCAAAATGGTCAATATGGATGAAATTTTAACATTTAATCTTTTGACTCTAAATGACTGTTGGATGTGAATTATGACTTTGTCAACTAAAATAAGTGTGTTTAAAGTCATTTCTGTGCCTCAAAGGGGTCAAAATTGAAGCTTTTGAGTAAGCAAAACTCTGTAAAAATGGCAATTTTGTTCACTGTGAGGGTTTAAAAAGTGGTTATTCAACATGAGGCACGATCCAATTGAAATTTTGAATAATTTTTGGTACAGTCCAAAAAATCAATTTTCGGATAAAAAACGATGACTCCGGACATGTCGAACGATCCCAAAAAGGTCAAAATGGATGAAATTTTAACATTTAATATTTTGACTGTAAATGACTGTTGGATGTGAATTATGACTTTGTCAACTAAAATAAGTGTGTTTAAAGTCATTTCTGTGCCTGAAACGGGTCAAAATTGAAGCTTTTGAGTAAGCAAAACTCTGTAAAAATGGCAATTTTGGTCACTGTGAGGGTTTAAAAAGTGGTTATTCAACATGAGGCACGATCCAATTGACATTTTGAATCATTTTTGGTACAGTCCAAAAAATCAATTTTCGGATGAAAAACGATGACTCCGGACATGTCGAACTATCCCAAAATGGTCAATATGGATGAAATTTTAACATTTAATCTTTGGACTGTAAATGACTGTTGGATGTGAATTATGACTTTGTCAACTAATATAAGTGTGTTTAAAGTCATTTCTGTGCCTGAAACGGGTCAAAATTGAAGCTTTTGAGTAAGCAAAACTCTGTAAAAATGGCAATTTTGGTCACTCTGAGGGTTTAAAAAGTGGTTATTCAACATGAGGCACGATCCAATTGACATTTTGAATCATTTTTGGTACAGTCCAAAAAATCAATTTTCGGATGAAAAACGATGACTCCGGACATGTCGAACGATCCCAAAATGGTCAATATGGATGAAATTTTAACATTTAATCTTTTGACTGTAAATGACTGTTGGATGTGAATTATGACTTTGTCAACTAAAATAAGTGTGTTTAAAGTCATTTCTGTGCCTGAAACGGGTCAAAATTGAAGCTTTTGAGTAAGCAAAACTCTTTAAAAATGGCAATTTTGGTCACTCTGAGGGTTTAAAAAGTGGTTATTCAACATGAGGCACGATCCAATTGACATTTTGAATAATTTTTGGTACAGTCCAAAAAATCAATTTTCGGATGAAAAACGATGACTCCGGACATGTCGAACTATCCCAAAATGGTCAATATGGATGAAATTTAAACATTTAATCTTTTGACTGTAAATGACTGTTGGATTTGAATTATGACTTTGTCAACTAAAATAAGTGTGTTTAAAGTCATTTCTGTGCCTGAAACTGGTCAAAATTGAAGCTTTTGAGTAAGCAAAACTCTGTAAAAATGGCAATTTTGGTCACTCTGAGGGTTTAAAAAGTGGTTATTCTACATGAGGCACGATCCAATTGACATTTTGAATCATTTTTGGTACAGTCCAAAAAATCAATTTTCGAATGAAAAACGATGACTCCGGACATGCCGAACGATCCCAAAAAGGTCAAAATGGATGAAATTTTAACATTTAATCTTTTGACTGTAAATGACTGTTGGATGTGAATTATGACTTTGTCAACTAAAATAAGTGTGTTTAAAGTCATTTCTGTGCCTGAAACTGGTCAAAATTGAAGCTTTTGAGTAAGCAAAACTATGTAAAAATGGCAATTTTGGTCACTCTGAGGGTTTAAAAAGTGGTTATTCTACATGAGGCACGATCCAATTGACATTTTGAATCATTTTTGGTACAGTCCAAAAAATCAATTTTCGGATGAAAAACGATGACTCCGGACATGTCGAACTATCCCAAAATGGTCAATATGGATGAAATTTTAACATTTAATCTTTTGACTCTAAATGGCTGTTGGATGTGAATTATGACTTTGTCAACTAAAATAAGTGTGTTTAAAGTCATTTCTGTGCCTCAAAGGGGTCAAAATTGAAGCTTTTGAGTAAGCAAAACTCTGTAAAAATGGCAATTTTGGTCACTGTGAGGGTTTAAAAAGTGGTTATTCAACATGAGGCACGATCCAATTGAAATTTTGAATCATTTTTGGTACAGTCCAAAAAATCAATTTTCGAATGAAAAACGATGACTCCGGACATGTCGAACGATCCCAAAAAGGTCACAATGGATGAAATTTTAACATTTAATCTTTTGACTGTAAATGACTGTTGGATGTGAATTATGACTTTGTCAACTAAAATAAGTGTGTTTAAAGTCATTTCTGTGCCTGAAACGGGTCAAAATTGAAGCTTTTGAGTAAACAAAACTCTGTAAAAATGGCAATTTTGGTCACTGTGAGGGTTTAAAAAGTGGCTATTCAACATGAGGCACGATCCAATTGACATTTTGAATCATTTTTGGTACAGTCCAAAAAATCAATTTTCGGATGAAAAACGATGACTCCGGACATGTCGAACTATCCCAAAATGGTCAATATGGATGAAATTTTAACATTTAATCTCTGGACTGTAAATGACTGTTGGATGTGAATTATGACTTTGTCAACTAAAATAAGTGTGTTTAAAGTCATTTCTGTGCCTGAAACGGGTCAAAATTGAAGCTTTTGAGTAAGCAAAACTCTGTAAAAATGGCAATTTTGGTCACTCTGAGGGTTTAAAAAGTGGTTATTCAACATGAGGCACGATCCAATTGACATTTTGAATCATTTTTGGTACAGTCCAAAAAATCAATTTTCGGATGAAAAACGATGACTCCGGACATGTCGAACGATCCCAAAATGGTCAATATGGATGAAATTTTAACATTTAATCTTTTGACTGTACATGACTGTTGGATGTGAATTATGACTTTGTCAACTAAAATAAGTGTGTTTAAAGTCATTTCTGTGCCTGAAACGGGTCAAAATTGAAGCTTTTGAGTAAGCAAAACTCTGGAAAAATGGCAATTTTGGTCACATAGGGTTTAAAAAGTGGTTATTCAACATGAGGCACGATCCAATTGACATTTTGAATCATTTTTGGTACAGTCCAAAAAAATCAATTTTCGAATGAAAAACGATGACTCCGGACATGTCGAACGATCCCAAAAAGGTCAAAATGGATGAAATTTTAACATTTAATCTTTTGACTGTAAATGACTGTTGGATGTGAATTATGACTTTGTCAACTAAAATAAGTGTGTTTAAAGTCATTTCTGTGCCTGAAACGGGTCAAAATTGAAGCTTTTGAGTAAGCAAAACTCTGTAAAAATGGCAATTTTGGTCACTGTGAGGGTTTAAAAAGTGGTTATTCAACATGAGGCACGATCCAATTGACATTTTGAATCATTTTTGGTACAGTCCAAAAAATCAATTTTCGAATGAAAAACGATGACTCCGGACATGTCGAACGATCCCAAAAAGGTCAAAATGGATGAAATTTTAACATTTAATCTTTTGACTGTAAATGACTGTTGGATGTGAATTATGACTTTGTCAACTAAAATAAGTGTGTTTAAAGTCATTTCTGTGCCTGAAACGGGTCAAAATTGAAGCTTTTGAGTAAGCAAAACTCTGTAAAAATGGCAATTTTGGTCACTCTGAGGGTTTAAAAAGTGGTTATTCAACATGAGGCATGATCTAATTGACATTTTGAATCATTTTTGGTACAGTCCAAAAAATCAATTTTCGGATGAAAAACGATGACTCCGGACATGTCGAACTATCCCAAAATGGTCAATATGGATGAAATTTTAACATTTAATCTTTTGATTCTAAATGACTGTTGGATGTGAATTATGACTTTGTCAACTAAAATAAGTGTGTTTAAAGTCATTTCTGTGCCTCAAAGGGGTCAAAATTGAAGCTTTTGAGTAAGCAAATCTCTGTAAAAATGGCAATTTTGGTCACTGTGAGGGTTTAAAAAGTGGTTATTCAACATGAGGCACGATCCAATTGACATTTTGAATCATTTTTGGTACAGTCCAAAAAATCAATTTTCGAATGAAAAACGATGACTCCGGACATGCCGAACGATCCCAAAAAGGTCAAAATGGATGAAATTTTAACATTTAATCTTTTGACTGTAAATGACTGTTGGATGTGAATTATGACTTTGTCAACTAAAATAAGTGTGTTTAAAGTCATTTCTGTGCCTGAAACTGGTCAAAATTGAAGCTTTTGAGTAAGCAAAACTCTGTAAAAATGGCAATTTTGGTCACTCTGAGGGTTTAAAAAGTGGTTATTCTACATGAGGCACGATCCAATTGACATTTTGAATCATTTTTGGTACAGTCCAAAAAATCAATTTTCGGATGAAAAACGATGACTCCGGACATGTCGAACGATCCCAAAATGGTCAATATGGATGAAATTTTAACATTTAATCTTTTGACTGTAAATTACTGTTGGATGTGAATTATGACTTTGTCAACTAAAATAAGTGTGTTTAAAGTCATTTCTGTGCCTGAAACGGGTCAAAATTGAAGCTTTTGAGTAAGCAAAACTCTGTAGAAATGGCAATTTTGGTCACTCTGAGGGTTTAAAAAGTGGTTATTCAACATGAGGCACGATCCAATTGACATTTTGAATCATTTTTGGTACAGTCCAAAAAATCAATTTTCGGATGAAAAACGATGACTCCGGACATGTCGAACTATCCCAAAATGGTCAATATGGATGAAATTTTAACATTTAATCTTTTGACTCTAAATGACTGTTGGATGTGAATTATGACTTTGTCAACTGAAATAAGTGTGTTTAAAGTCATTTCTGTGCCTCAAAGGGGTCAAAATTGAAGCTTTTGAGTAAGCAAAACTCTGTAAAAATGGCAATTTTGTTCACTGTGAGGGTTTAAAAAGTGGTTATTCAACATGAGGCACGATCCAATTGAAATTTTGAATAATTTTTGGTACAGTCCAAAAAAATCAATTTTCGGATAAAAAACGATGACTCCGGACATGTCGAACTATCCCAAAATGGTCAATATGGATGAAATTTTAACATTTAATCTTTGGACTGTAAATGACTGTTGGATGTGAATTATGACTTTGTCAACTAAAATAAGTGTGTTTAAAGTCATTTCTGTGCCTGAAACGGGTCAAAATTGAAGCTTTTGAGTAAGCAAAACTCTGTAAAAATGGCAATTTTGGTCACTCTGAGGGTTTAAAAAGTGGTTATTCAACATGAGGCACGATCCAATTGACATTTTGAATCATTTCTGGTACAGTCCAAAAAATTAATTTTCGAATGAAAAACGATGACTCCGGACATGTCGAACGATCCCAAAAAGGTCAAAATGGATGAAATTTTAACATTTAATCTTTTGACTGTAAATGACTGTTGGATGTGAATTATGACTTTGTCAACTAAAATAAGTGTGTTTAAAGTCATTTCTGTGCCTGAAACGGGTCAAAATTGAAGCTTTTGAGTAAGCAAAACTCTGTAAAAATGGCAATTTTGGTCACTCTGAGGGTTTAAAAAGTGGTTATTCAACATGAGGCATGATCCAATTGACATTTTGAATAATTTTTGGTACAGTCCAAAAAATCAATTTTCGGATGAAAAACGATGACTCCGGACAAGTCGAACGATCCCAAAATGGTCAATATGGATGAAATTTTAACATTTAATCTTTTGACTGTAAATGACTGTTGGATGTGAATTATGACTTTGTCAACTAAAATAAGTGTGTTTAAAGTCATTTCTGTGCCTGAAACGGGTCAAAATTGAAGCTTTTGAGTAAGCAAAACTCTGTAAAAATGGCAATTTTGGTCACTCTGAGGGTTTAAAAAGTGGTTATTCAACATGAGGCACGATCCAATTGACATTTTGAATCATTTTTGGTACAGTCCAAAAAATCAATTTTCGGATGCAAAACGATGACTCCGGACATGTCGAACGATCCCAAAAAGGATCAAAATGGATGAAATTTTAACATTTAATCTTTTGACTGTAAATGACTGTTGGATGTGAATTATGACTTTGTCAACTAAAATAAGTGTGTTTAAAGTCATTTCTGTGCCTGAAACGGGTCAAAATTGAAGCTTTTGAGTAAGCAAAACTCTGTAAAAATGGCAATTTTGGTCACTGTGAGGGTTTATAAAGTGGTTATTCAACATGAGGCACGATCCAATTGACATTTTGAATTATTTTTGGTACAGTCCAAAAAATCAATTTTCGGATGAAAAACGATGACTCCGGACATGTCGAACTATCCCAAAATGGTCAATATGGATGAAATTTTAACATTTAATCTTTGGACTGTAAATGACTGTTGGATGTGAATTATGACTTTGTCAACTAAAATAAGTGTGTTTAAAGTCATTTCTGTGCCTGAAACGGGTCAAAATTGAAGCTTTTGAGTAAGCAAAACTCTTTAAAAATGGCAATTTTGGTCACTCTGAGGGTTTAAAAAGTGGTTATTCAACATGAGGCACGATCCAATTGACATTTTGAATCATTTTTGGTACAGTCCAAAAAATCAATTTTCGGATGAAAAACGATGACTCCGGACATGTCGAACGATCCCAAAAAGGTCAAAATGGATGAAATTTTAACATTTAATCTTTTGACTGTAAATGACTGTTGGATGTGAATTATGACTTTGTCAACTAAAATAAGTGTGTTTAAAGTCATTTCTGTGCCTGAAACGGGTCAAAATTGAAGCTTTTGAGTAAGCAAAACTCTGTAAAAATGGCAATTTTGGTCACTCTGAGGGTTTAAAAAGTGGTTATTCAACATGAGGCACGATCCAATTGACATTTTGAATCATTTTTGGTACAGTCCAAAAAATCAATTTTCGGATGAAAAACGATGACTCCGGACATGTCGAACGATCCCAAAATGGTCAATATGGATGAAATTTTAACATTTAATATTTTGACTGTAAATGACTGTTGGATGTGAATTATGACTTTGTCAACTAAAATAAGTGTGTTTAAAGTCATTTCTGTGCCTGAAACGGGTCAAAATTGAAGCTTTTGAGTAAGCAAAACTCTGTAAAAATGGCAATTTTGGTCACTGTGAGGGTTTAAAAAGTGGTTATTCAACATGAGGCACGATCCAATTGACATTTTGAATCATTTTTGGTACAGTCCAAAAAATCAATTTTCGGATGAAAAACGATGACTCCGGACATGTCGAACTATCCCAAAATGGTCAATATGGATGAAATTTTAACATTTAATCTTTGGACTGTAAATGACTGTTGGATGTGAATTATGACTTTGTCAACTAAAATAAGTGTGTTTAAAGTCATTTCTGTGCCTGAAACGGGTCAAAATTGAAGCTTTTGAGTAAGCAAAACTCTTTAAAAATGGCAATTTTGGTCACTCTGAGGGTTTAAAAAGTGGTTATTCAACATGAGGCACGATCCAATTGACATTTTGAATCATTTTTGGTACAGTCCAAAAAATCAATTTTCGGATGAAAAACGATGACTCCGGACATGTCGAACGATCCCAAAAAGGTCAAAATGGATGAAATTTTAACATTTAATCTTTTGACTGTAAATGACTGTTGGATGTGAATTATGACTTTGTCAACTAAAATAAGTGTGTTTAAAGTCATTTCTGTGCCTGAAACGGGTCAAAATTGAAGCTTTTGAGTAAGCAAAACTCTGTAAAAATGGCAATTTTGGTCACTCTGAGGGTTTAAAAAGTGGTTATTCAACATGAGGCACGATCCAATTGACATTTTGAATAATTTTTGGTACAGTCCAAAAAATCAATTTTCGGATGAAAAACGATGACTCCGGACATGTCGAACTATCCCAAAATGGTCAATATGGATGAAATTTTAACATTTAATCTTTTGATTCTAAATGACTGTTGGATGTGAATTATGACTTTGTCAACTAAAATAAGTGTGTTTAAAGTCATTTCTGTGCCTCAAAGGGGTCAAAATTGAAGCTTTTGAGTAAGCAAAACTCTGTAAAAATGGCAATTTTGGTCACTGTGAGGGTTTAAAAAGTGGTTATTCAACATGAGGCACGATCCAATTGACATTTTGAATCATTTTTGGTACAGTCCAAAAAATCAATTTTCGAATGAAAAACGATGACTCCGGACATGTCGAACTATCCCAAAATGGTCAATATGGATGAAATTTTAACATTTAATCTTTTGATTCTAAATGACTGTTGGATGTGAATTATGACTTTGTCAACTAAAATAAGTGTGTTTAAAGTCATTTCTGTGCCTCAAAGGGGTCAAAATTGAAGCTTTTGAGTAAGCAAAACTCTGTAAAAATGGCAATTTTGGTCACTGTGAGGGTTTAAAAAGTGGTTATTCAACATAGGCACGATCCAATTGACATTTTGAATCATTTTTGGTACAGTCCAAAAAATCAATTTTCGGATGAAAAACGATGACTCCGGACATGTCGAACTATCCCAAAATGGTCAATATGGATGAAATTTAAACATTTAATCTTTTGACTGTAAATGACTGTTGGATGTGAATTATGACTTTGTCAACTAAAATAAGTGTGTTTAAAGTCATTTCTGTGCCTGAAACTGGTCAAAATTGAAGCTTTTGAGTAAGCAAAACTCTGTAAAAATGGCAATTTTGGTCACTCTGAGGGTTTAAAAAGTGGTTATTCTACATGAGGCACGATCCAATTGACATTTTGAATCATTTTTGGTACAGTCCAAAAAATCAATTTTCGGATGAAAAACGATGACTCCGGACATGTCGAACTATCCCAAAATGGTCAATATGGATGAAATTTTAACATTTAATCTTTTGACTGTAAATTACTGTTGGATGTGAATTATGACTTTGTCAACTAAAATAAGTGTGTTTAAAGTCATTTCTGTGCCTGAAACGGGTCAAAATTGAAGCTTTTGAGTAAGCAAAACTCTGTAGAAATGGCAATTTTGGTCACTCTGAGGGTTTAAAAAGTGGTTATTCAACATGAGGCACGATCCAATTGACATTTTGAATCATTTTTGGTACAGTCCAAAAAATCAATTTTCGGATGAAAAACGATGACTCCGGACATGTCGAACTATCCCAAAATGGTCAATATGGATGAAATTTTAACATTTAATCTTTTGACTCTAAATGACTGTTGGATGTGAATTATGACTTTGTCAACTGAAATAAGTGTGTTTAAAGTCATTTCTGTGCCTCAAAGGGGTCAAAATTGAAGCTTTTGAGTAAGCAAAACTCTGTAAAAATGGCAATTTTGTTCACTGTGAGGGTTTAAAAAGTGGTTATTCAACATGAGGCACGATCCAATTGAAATTTTGAATAATTTTTGGTACAGTCCAAAAAAATCAATTTTCGGATAAAAAACGATGACTCCGGACATGTCGAACTATCCCAAAATGGTCAATATGGATGAAATTTTAACATTTAATCTTTGGACTGTAAATGACTGTTGGATGTGAATTATGACTTTGTCAACTAAAATAAGTGTGTTTAAAGTCATTTCTGTGCCTGAAACGGGTCAAAATTGAAGCTTTTGAGTAAGCAAAACTCTGTAAAAATGGCAATTTTGGTCACTCTGAGGGTTTAAAAAGTGGTTATTCAACATGAGGCACGATCCAATTGACATTTTGAATCATTTCTGGTACAGTCCAAAAAATTAATTTTCGAATGAAAAACGATGACTCCGGACATGTCGAACGATCCCAAAAAGGTCAAAATGGATGAAATTTTAACATTTAATCTTTTGACTGTAAATGACTGTTGGATGTGAATTATGACTTTGTCAACTAAAATAAGTGTGTTTAAAGTCATTTCTGTGCCTGAAACGGGTCAAAATTGAAGCTTTTGAGTAAGCAAAACTCTGTAAAAATGGCAATTTTGGTCACTCTGAGGGTTTAAAAAGTGGTTATTCAACATGAGGCATGATCCAATTGACATTTTGAATAATTTTTGGTACAGTCCAAAAAATCAATTTTCGGATGAAAAACGATGACTCCGGACAAGTCGAACGATCCCAAAATGGTCAATATGGATGAAATTTTAACATTTAATCTTTTGACTGTAAATGACTGTTGGATGTGAATTATGACTTTGTCAACTAAAATAAGTGTGTTTAAAGTCATTTCTGTGCCTGAAACGGGTCAAAATTGAAGCTTTTGAGTAAGCAAAACTCTGTAAAAATGGCAATTTTGGTCACTCTGAGGGTTTAAAAAGTGGTTATTCAACATGAGGCACGATCCAATTGACATTTTGAATCATTTTTGGTACAGTCCAAAAAATCAATTTTCGGATGCAAAACGATGACTCCGGACATGTCGAACGATCCCAAAAAGGATCAAAATGGATGAAATTTTAACATTTAATCTTTTGACTGTAAATGACTGTTGGATGTGAATTATGACTTTGTCAACTAAAATAAGTGTGTTTAAAGTCATTTCTGTGCCTGAAACGGGTCAAAATTGAAGCTTTTGAGTAAGCAAAACTCTGTAAAAATGGCAATTTTGGTCACTGTGAGGGTTTATAAAGTGGTTATTCAACATGAGGCACGATCCAATTGACATTTTGAATTATTTTTGGTACAGTCCAAAAAATCAATTTTCGGATGAAAAACGATGACTCCGGACATGTCGAACTATCCCAAAATGGTCAATATGGATGAAATTTTAACATTTAATCTTTGGACTGTAAATGACTGTTGGATGTGAATTATGACTTTGTCAACTAAAATAAGTGTGTTTAAAGTCATTTCTGTGCCTGAAACGGGTCAAAATTGAAGCTTTTGAGTAAGCAAAACTCTTTAAAAATGGCAATTTTGGTCACTCTGAGGGTTTAAAAAGTGGTTATTCAACATGAGGCACGATCCAATTGACATTTTGAATCATTTTTGGTACAGTCCAAAAAATCAATTTTCGGATGAAAAACGATGACTCCGGACATGTCGAACGATCCCAAAAAGGTCAAAATGGATGAAATTTTAACATTTAATCTTTTGACTGTAAATGACTGTTGGATGTGAATTATGACTTTGTCAACTAAAATAAGTGTGTTTAAAGTCATTTCTGTGCCTGAAACGGGTCAAAATTGAAGCTTTTGAGTAAGCAAAACTCTGTAAAAATGGCAATTTTGGTCACTCTGAGGGTTTAAAAAGTGGTTATTCAACATGAGGCACGATCCAATTGACATTTTGAATCATTTTTGGTACAGTCCAAAAAATCAATTTTCGGATGAAAAACGATGACTCCGGACATGTCGAACGATCCCAAAATGGTCAATATGGATGAAATTTTAACATTTAATATTTTGACTGTAAATGACTGTTGGATGTGAATTATGACTTTGTCAACTAAAATAAGTGTGTTTAAAGTCATTTCTGTGCCTGAAACGGGTCAAAATTGAAGCTTTTGAGTAAGCAAAACTCTGTAAAAATGGCAATTTTGGTCACTGTGAGGGTTTAAAAAGTGGTTATTCAACATGAGGCACGATCCAATTGACATTTTGAATCATTTTTGGTACAGTCCAAAAAATCAATTTTCGGATGAAAAACGATGACTCCGGACATGTCGAACTATCCCAAAATGGTCAATATGGATGAAATTTTAACATTTAATCTTTGGACTGTAAATGACTGTTGGATGTGAATTATGACTTTGTCAACTAAAATAAGTGTGTTTAAAGTCATTTCTGTGCCTGAAACGGGTCAAAATTGAAGCTTTTGAGTAAGCAAAACTCTTTAAAAATGGCAATTTTGGTCACTCTGAGGGTTTAAAAAGTGGTTATTCAACATGAGGCACGATCCAATTGACATTTTGAATCATTTTTGGTACAGTCCAAAAAATCAATTTTCGGATGAAAAACGATGACTCCGGACATGTCGAACGATCCCAAAAAGGTCAAAATGGATGAAATTTTAACATTTAATCTTTTGACTGTAAATGACTGTTGGATGTGAATTATGACTTTGTCAACTAAAATAAGTGTGTTTAAAGTCATTTCTGTGCCTGAAACGGGTCAAAATTGAAGCTTTTGAGTAAGCAAAACTCTGTAAAAATGGCAATTTTGGTCACTCTGAGGGTTTAAAAAGTGGTTATTCAACATGAGGCACGATCCAATTGACATTTTGAATAATTTTTGGTACAGTCCAAAAAATCAATTTTCGGATGAAAAACGATGACTCCGGACATGTCGAACTATCCCAAAATGGTCAATATGGATGAAATTTTAACATTTAATCTTTTGATTCTAAATGACTGTTGGATGTGAATTATGACTTTGTCAACTAAAATAAGTGTGTTTAAAGTCATTTCTGTGCCTCAAAGGGGTCAAAATTGAAGCTTTTGAGTAAGCAAAACTCTGTAAAAATGGCAATTTTGGTCACTGTGAGGGTTTAAAAAGTGGTTATTCAACATGAGGCACGATCCAATTGACATTTTGAATCATTTTTGGTACAGTCCAAAAAATCAATTTTCGAATGAAAAACGATGACTCCGGACATGCCGAACGATCCCAAAAAGGTCAAAATGGATGAAATTTTAACATTTAATCTTTTGACTGTAAATGACTGTTGGATGTGAATTATGACTTTGTCAACTAAAATAAGTGTGTTTAAAGTCATTTCTGTGCCTGAAACGGGTCAAAATTGAAGCTTTTGAGTAAGCAAAACTCTGTAAAAATGGCAATTTTGGTCACTGTGAGGGTTTAAAAAGTGGTTATTCAACATAGGCACGATCCAATTGACATTTTGAATCATTTTTGGTACAGTCCAAAAAATCAATTTTCGGATGAAAAACGATGACTCCGGACATGTCGAACTATCCCAAAATGGTCAATATGGATGAAATTTAAACATTTAATCTTTTGACTGTAAATGACTGTTGGATGTGAATTATGACTTTGTCAACTAAAATAAGTGTGTTTAAAGTCATTTCTGTGCCTGAAACTGGTCAAAATTGAAGCTTTTGAGTAAGCAAAACTCTGTAAAAATGGCAATTTTGGTCACTCTGAGGGTTTAAAAAGTGGTTATTCTACATGAGGCACGATCCAATTGACATTTTGAATCATTTTTGGTACAGTCCAAAAAATCAATTTTCGGATGAAAAACGATGACTCCGGACATGTCGAACTATCCCAAAATGGTCAATATGGATGAAATTTTAACATTTAATCTTTTGACTCTAAATGGCTGTTGGATGTGAATTATGACTTTGTCAACTAAAATAAGTGTGTTTAAAGTCATTTCTGTGCCTCAAAGGGGTCAAAATTGAAGCTTTTGAGTAAGCAAAACTCTGTAAAAATGGCAATTTTGGTCACTGTGAGGGTTTAAAAAGTGGTTATTCAACATGAGGCACGATCCAATTGAAATTTTGAATCATTTTTGGTACAGTCCAAAAAATCAATTTTCGAATGAAAAACGATGACTCCGGACATGTCGAACGATCCCAAAAAGGTCACAATGGATAAAATTTTAACATTTAATCTTTTGACTGTAAATGACTGTTGGATGTGAATTATGACTTTGTCAACTAAAATAAGTGTGTTTAAAGTCATTTCTGTGCCTGAAACGGGTCAAAATTGAAGCTTTTGAGTAAGCAAAACTCTGTAAAAATGGCAATTTTGGTCACTCTGAGGGTTTAAAAAGTGGTTATTCAACATGAGGCACGATCCAATTGACATTTTGAATAATTTTTGGTACAGTCCAAAAAATCAATTTTCGGATGAAAAACGATGACTCCGGACATGTCGAACTATCCCAAAATGGTCAATATGGATGAAATTTTAACATTTAATCTTTTGATTCTAAATGACTGTTGGATGTGAATTATGACTTTGTCAACTAAAATAAGTGTGTTTAAAGTCATTTCTGTGCCTCAAAGGGGTCAAAATTGAAGCTTTTGAGTAAGCAAAACTCTGTAAAAATGGCAATTTTGGTCACTGTGAGGGTTTAAAAAGTGGTTATTCAACATGAGGCACGATCCAATTGACATTTTGAATCATTTTTGGTACAGTCCAAAAAATCAATTTTCGAATGAAACACGATGACTCCGGACATGTCGAACGATCCCAAAAAGGTCACAATGGATGAAATTTTAACATTTAATCTTTTGACTGTAAATGACTGTTGGATGTGAATTATGACTTTGTCAACTAAAATAAGTGTGTTTAAAGTCATTTCTGTGCCTGAAACGGGTCAAAATTGAAGCTTTTGAGTAAGCAAAACTCTGTAAAAATGGCAATTTTGGTCACTCTGAGGGTTTAAAAAGTGGTTATTCAACATGAGGCACGATCCAATTGACATTTTGAATCATTTTTGGTACAGTCCAAAAAATCAATTTTCGGATGAAAAACGATGACTCCGGACATGTCGAACGATCCCAAAAAGGTCAATATGGATGAAATTTTAACATTTAATCTTTTGACTGTAAATGACTGTTGGATGTGAATTATGACTTTGTCAACTAAAATAAGTGTGTTTAAAGTCATTTCTGTGCCTGAAACTGATCAAAATTGAAGCTTTTGAGTAAGCAAAACTCTGTAAAAATGGCAATTTTGGTCACTGTGAGGGTTTAAAAAGTGGTTATTCAACATGAGGCACGATCCAATTGACATTTTGAATCATTTTTGGTACAGTCCAAAAAATCAATTTTCGGATGAAAAACGATGACTCCGGACATGTCGAACGATCCCAAAATGGTCAATATGGATGAAATTTTAACATTTAATCTTTTGACTGTAAATGACTGTTGGATGTGAATTATGACTTTGTCAACTAAAATAAGTGTGTTTAAAGTCATTTCTGTGCCTGAAACAGGTCAAAATTGAAGCTTTTGAGTAAGCAAAACTCTGTAAAAATGGCAATTTTGGTCACTCTGAGGGTTTAAAAAGTGGTTATTCAACATGAGGCACGATCCAATTGACATTTTGAATCATTTTTGGTACAGTCCAAAAAATCAATTTTCGGATGAAAAACGATGACTCCGGACATGTCGAACTATCCCAAAATGGTCAATATGGATGAAATTTTAACATTTAATCTTTTGACTCTAAATGACTGTTGGATGTGAATTATGACTTTGTCAACTAAAATAAGTGTGTTTAAAGTCATTTCTGTGCCTCAAAGGGGTCAAAATTGAAGCTTTTGAGTAAGCAAAACTCTGTCAAAATGGCAATTTTGTTCACTGTGAGGGTTTAAAAAGTGGTTATTCAACATGAGGCACGATCCAATTGAAATTTTGAATAATTTTTGGTACAGTCCAAAAAATCAATTTTCGGATGAAAAACGATGACTCCGGACATGTCGAACGATCCCAAAAAGGTCAAAATGGATGAAATTTTAACATTTAATCTTTTGACTGTAAATGACTGTTGGATGTGAATTATGACTTTGTCAACTAAAATAAGTGTGTTTAAAGTCATTTCTGTGCCTGAAACGGGTCAAAATTGAAGCTTTTGAGTAAGGAAAACTCTGTAAAAATGGCAATTTTGGTCACTCTGAGGGTTTAAAAAGTGGTTATTCAACATGAGGCACGATCCAATTGACATTTTGAATCATTTTTGGTACAGTCCAAAAAATAAATTTTCGGATGAAAAACGATGACTCCGGACATGTCGAACTATCCCAAAATGGTCAATATGGATGAAATTTTAACATTAATCTTTTGATTCTAAATGACTGTTGGATGTGAATTATGACTTTGTCAACTAAAATAAGTGTGTTTAAAGTCATTTCTGTGCCTCAAAGGGGTCAAAATTGAAGCTTTTGAGTAAGCAAAACTCTGTAAAAATGGCAATTTTGGTCACTGTGAGGGTTTAAAAAGTGGTTATTCAACATGAGGCACGATCCAATTGACATTTTGAATCATTTTTGGTACAGTCCAAAAAATCAATTTTCGGATGAAAAACGATGACTCCGGACATGTCGAACTATCCCAAAATGGTCAATATGGATGAAATTTTAACATTTAATCTTTTGTCTCTAAATGGCTGTTGGATGTGAATTATGACTTTGTCAACTAAAATAAGTGTGTTTAAAGTCATTTCTGTGCCTCAAAGGGGTCAAAATTGAAGCTTTTGAGTAAGCAAAACTCTGTAAAAATGGCAATTTTGGTCACTGTGAGGGTTTAAAAAGTGGTTATACAACATGAGGCACGATCCAATTGACATTTTGAATCATTTTTGGTACAGTCCAAAAAATCAATTTTCGGATGAAAAACGATGACTCCGGACATGTCGAACGATCCCAAAATGGTCAATATGGATGAAATTTTAACATTTAATCTTTTGACTGTAACTGACTGTTGGATGTGAATTATGACTTTGTCAACTAAAATAAGTGTGTTTAAAGTCATTTCTGTGCCTGAAACGGGTCAAAATTGAAGCTTTTGAGTAAGCAAAACTCTGTAAAAATGGCAATTTTGGTCACTCTGAGGGTTTAAAAAGTGGTTATTCAACATGAGGCACGATCCAATTGACATTTTGAATCATTTTTGGTACAGTCCAAAAAATCAATTTTCGAATGAAACACGATGACTCCGGACATGTCGAACGATCCCAAAAAGGTCACAATGGATGAAATTTTAACATTTAATCTTTTGACTGTAAATGACTGTTGGGTGTGAATTATGACTTTGTCAACTAAAATAAGTGTGTTTAAAGTCATTTCTGTGCCTGAAACGGGTCAAAATTGAAGCTTTTGAGTAAGCAAAACTCTGTAAAAATGGCAATTTTGGTCACTCTGAGGTTTTAAAAAGTGGTTATTCAACATGAGGCACGATCCAATTGACATTTTGAATCATTTTTGGTACAGTCCAAAAAATCAATTTTCGGATGAAAAACGATGACTCCGGACATGTCGAACGATCCCAAAAAGGTCAATATGGATGAAATTTTAACATTTAATCTTTTGACTGTAAATGACTGTTGGATGTGAATTATGACTTTGTCAACTAAAATAAGTGTGTTTAAAGTCATTTCTGTGCCTGAAACTGGTCAAAATTGAAGCTTTTGAGTAAGCAAAACTCTGTAAAAATGGCAATTTTGGTCACTGTGAGGGTTTAAAAAGTGGGGTTTCAACATGAGGCACGATCCAATTGACATTTTGAATCATTTTTGGTACAGTCCAAAAAATCAATTTGCGGATGAAAAACGATGACTCCGGACATGTCGAACTATCCCAAAATGGTCAATATGGATGAAATTTTAACATTTAATCTTTTGACTCTAAATGGCTGTTGGATGTGAATTATGACTTTGTCAACTAAAATAAGTGTGTTTAAAGTCATTTCTGTGCCTCAAAGGGGTCAAAATTGAAGCTTTTGAGTAAGCAATCCTCTGTAAAAATGGCAATTTTGGTCACTGTGAGGGTTTAAAAAGTGGTTATTCAACATGAGGCACGATCCAATTGAAATTTTGAATCATTTTTGGTACAGTCCAAAAAATCAATTTTCGGATGAAAAACGATGACTCCGGACATGTCGAACGATCCCAAAAAGGTCAAAATGGATGAAATTTTAACATTTAATCTTTTGACTGTAAATGACTGTTGGATGTGAATTATGACTTTGTCAACTAAAATAAGTGTGTTTAAAGTCATTTCTGTGCCTGAAACGGGTCAAAATTGAAGCTTTTGAGTAAGCAAAACTCTGTAAAAATGGCAATTTTGGTCACTCTGAGGGTTTAAAAAGTGGTTATTCAACATGAGGCACGATCCAATTGACATTTTGAATCATTTTTGGTACAGTCCAAAAAATCAATTTTCGGATGAAAAACGATGACTCCGGACATGTCGAACGATCCCAAAATGGTCAATATGGATGACATTTTAACATTTAATCTTTTGACTGTAAATGACTGTTGGATGTGAATTATGACTTTGTCAACTAAAATAAGTGTGTTTAAAGTCATTTCTGTGCCTGAAACAGGTCAAAATTGAAGCTTTTGAGTAAGCAAAACTCTGTAAAAATGGCAATTTTGGTCACTCTGAGGGTTTAAAAAGTGGTTATTCAACATGAGGCACGATCCAATTGACATTTTGAATCATTTTTGGTACAGTCCAAAAAATCAATTTTCGGATGAAAAACGATGACTCCGGACATGTCGAACGATCCCAAAATGGTCAATATGGATGAAATGTTAACATTTAATCTTTTGACTGTAAATGACTGTTGGATGTGAATTATGACTTTGTCAACTAAAATAAGTGTGTTTAAAGTCATTTCTGTGCCTGAAACGGGTCAAAATTGAAGCTTTTGAGTAAGCAAAACTCTGTAAAAATGGCAATTTTGGTCACTCTGAGGGTTTAAAAAGTGGTTATTCAACATGAGGCACGATCCAATTGACATTTTGAATCATTTTTGGTACAGTCCAAAAAATCAATTTTCGGATGAAAAACGATGACTCCGGACATGTCGAACGATCCCAAAATGGTCAATATGGATGAAATTTTAACATTTAATCTTTTTACTGTAAATTACTGTTGGATGTGAATTATGACTTTGTCAACTAAAATAAGTGTGTTTAAAGTCATTTCTGTGCCTGAAACGGGTCAAAATTGAAGCTTTTGAGTAAGCAAAACTCTGTAAAAATGGCAATTTTGGTCACTCTGAGGGTTTAAAAAGTGGTTATTCAACATGAGGCACGATCCAATTGACATTTTGAATCATTTTTGGTACAGTCCAAAAAATCAATTTTCGGATGAAAAACGATGACTCCGGACATGTCGAACTATCCCAAAATGGTCAATATGGATGAAATTTTAACATTTAATCTTTTGACTCTAAATGACTGTTGGATGTGAATTATGACTTTGTCAACTAAAATAAGTGTGTTTAAAGTCATTTCTGTGCCTCAAAGGGGTCAAAATTGAAGCTTTTGAGTAAGCAAAACTCTGTAAAAATGGCAATTTTGTTCACTGTGAGGGTTTAAAAAGTGGTTATTCAACATGAGGCACGATCCAATTGAAATTTTGAATAATTTTTGGTACAGTCCAAAAAATCAATTTTCGGATGAAAAACGATGACTCCGGACATGTCGAACGATCCCAAAAAGGTCAAAATGGATGAAATTTTAACATTTAATATTTTGACTGTAAATGACTGTTGGATGTGAATTATGACTTTGTCAACTAAAATAAGTGTGTTTAAAGTCATTTCTGTGCCTGAAACGGGTCAAAATTGAAGCTTTTGAGTAAGCAAAACTCTGTAAAAATGGCAATTTTGGTCACTGTGAGGGTTTAAAAAGTGGTTATTCAACATGAGGCACGATCCAATTGACAATTTGAATCATTTTTGGTACAGTCCAAAAAATCAATTTTCGGATGAAAAACAATGACTCCGGACATGTCGAACGATCCCAAAATGGTCAATATGGATGAAATTTTAACATTTAATCTTTTGACTGTACATGACTGTTGGATGTGAATTATGACTTTGTCAACTAAAATAAGTGTGTTTAAAGTCATTTCTGTGCCTGAAACGGGTCAAAATTGAAGCTTTTGAGTAAGCAAAACTCTGGAAAAATGGCAATTTTGGTCACATAGGGTTTAAAAAGTGGTTATTCAACATGAGGCACGATCCAATTGACATTTTGAATCATTTTTGGTACAGTCCAAAAAAATCAATTTTCGGATGAAAAACGATGACTCCGGACATGTCGAACGATCCCAAAAAGGTCAAAATGGATGAAATTTTAACATTTAATATTTTGACTGTAAATGACTGTTGGATGTGAATTATGACTTTGTCAACTAAAATAAGTGTGTTTAAAGTCATTTCTGTGCCTGAAACGGGTCAAAATTGAAGCTTTTGAGTAAGCAAAACTCTGTAAAAATGGCAATTTTGGTCACTGTGAGGGTTTAAAAAGTGGTTATTCAACATGAGGCACGATCCAATTGACATTTTGAAACATTTTTGGTACAGTCCAAAAAATCAATTTTCGGATGAAAAACGATGACTCCGGACATGTCGAACTATCCCAAAATGGTCAATATGGATGAAATTTTAACATTTAATCTTTGGACTGTAAATGACTGTTGGATGTGAATTATGACTTTGTCAACTAAAATAAGTGTGTTTAAAGTCATTTCTGTGCCTGAAACGGGTCAAAATTGAAGCTTTTGAGTAAGCAAAACTCTTTAAAAATGGCAATTTTGGTCACTCTGAGGGTTTAAAAAGTGGTTATTCAACATGAGGCACGATCCAATTGACATTTTGAATCATTTTTGGTACAGTCCAAAAAATCAATTTTCGGATGAAAAACGATGACTCCGGACATGTCGAACGATCCCAAAAAGGTCAAAATGGATGAAATTTTAACATTTAATCTTTTGACTGTAAATGACTGTTGGATGTGAATTATGACTTTGTCAACTAAAATAAGTGTGTTTAAAGTCATTTCTGTGCCTGAAACGGGTCAAAATTGAAGCTTTTGAGTAAGCAAAACTCTGTAAAAATGGCAATTTTGGTCACTCTGAGGGTTTAAAAAGTGGTTATTTAACATGAGGCACGATCCAATTGACATTTTGAATAATTTTTGGTACAGTCCAAAAAATCAATTTTCGGATGAAAAACGATGACTCCGGACATGTCGAACTATCCCAAAATGGTCAATATGGATGAAATTTTAACATTTAATCTTTTGATTCTAAATGACTGTTGGATGTGAATTATGACTTTGTCAACTAAAATAAGTGTGTTTAAAGTCATTTCTGTGCCTCAAAGGGGTCAAAATTGAAGCTTTTGAGTAAGCAAAACTCTTTAAAATGGCAATTTTGGTCACTGTGAGGGTTTAAAAAGTGGTTATTCAACATGAGGCACGATCCAATTGACATTTTGAATCATTTTTGGTACAGTCCAAAAAATCAATTTTCGAATGAAAAACGATGACTCCGGACATGCCGAACGATCCCAAAAAGGTCAAAATGGATGAAATTTTAACATTTAATCTTTTGACTGTAAATGACTGTTGGATGTGAATTATGACTTTGTCAACTAAAATAAGTGTGTTTAAAGTCATTTCTGTGCCTGAAACGGGTCAAAATTGAAGCTTTTGAGTAAGCAAAACTCTGTAAAAATGGCAATTTTGGTCACTGTGAGGGTTTAAAAAGTGGTTATTCAACATGAGGCACGATCCAATTGACATTTTGAATCATTTTTGGTACAGTCCAAAAAATCAATTTTCGGATGAAAAACGATGACTCCGGACATGTCGAACTATCCCAAAATGGTCAATATGGATGAAATTTTAACATTTAATCTTTTGACTCTAAATGGCTGTTGGATGTGAATTATGACTTTGTCAACTAAAATAAGTGTGTTTAAAGTCATTTCTGTGCCTCAAAGGGGTCAAAATTGAAGCTTTTGAGTAAGCAAAACTCTGTAAAAATGGCAATTTTGGTCACTGTGAGGGTTTAAAAAGTGGTTATTCAACATGAGGCACGATCCAATTGAAATTTTGAATCATTTTTGGTACAGTCCAAAAAATCAATTTTCGAATGAAAAACGATGACTCCGGACATGTCGAACGATCCCAAAAAGGTCACAATGGATGAAATTTTAACATTTAATCTTTTGACTGTAAATGACTGTTGGATGTGAATTATGACTTTGTCAACTAAAATAAGTGTGTTTAAAGTCATTTCTGTGCCTGAAACGGGTCAAAATTGAAGCTTTTGAGTAAGCAAAACTCTTTAAAAATGGCAATTTTGGTCACTCTGAGGGTTTAAAAAGTGGTTATTCAACATGAGGCACGATCCAATTGACATTTTGAATCATTTTTGGTACAGTCCAAAAAATCAATTTTCGGATGAAAAACGATGACTCCGGACATGTCGAACGATCCCAAAATGGTCAATATGGATGAAATTTTAACATTTAATCTTTTGACTGTAAATGACTGTTGGATGTGAATTATGACTTTGTCAACTAAAATAAGTGTGTTTAAAGTCATTTCTGTGCCTGAAACGGGTCAAAATTGAAGCTTTTGAGTAAGCAAAACTCTGTAAAAATGGCAATTTTGGTCACTCTGAGGGTTTAAAAAGTGGTTATTCAACATGAGGCACGATCCAATTGACATTTTGAATCATTTTTGGTACAGTCCAAAAAATCAATTTTCGGATGAAAAACGATGACTCCGGACATGTCGAACTATCCCAAAATGGTCAATATGGATGAAATTTTAACATTTAATCTTTTGACTCTAAATGACTGTTGGATGTGAATTATGACTTTGTCAACTAAAATAAGTGTGTTTAAAGTCATTTCTGTGCCTCAAAGGGGTCAAAATTGAAGCTTTTGAGTAAGCAAAACTCTGTAAAAATGGCAATTTTGTTCACTGTGAGGGTTTAAAAAGTGGTTATTCAACATAAGGCACGATCCAATTGAAATTTTGAATAATTTTTGGTACAGTCCAAAAAATCAATTTTCGGATGAAAAACGATGACTCCGGACATGTCGAACGATCCCAAAAAGGTCAAAATGGATGAAATTTTAACATTTAATCTTTTGACTGTAAATGACTGTTGGATGTGAATTATGACTTTGTCAACTAAAATAAGTGTGTTTAAAGTCATTTCTGTGCCTGAAACGGGTCAAAATTGAAGCTTTTGAGTAAGGAAAACTCTGTAAAAATGGCAATTTTGGTCACTCTGAGGGTTTAAAAAGTGGTTATTCAACATGAGGCACGATCCAATTGACATTTTGAATAATTTTTGGTACAGTCCAAAAAATCAATTTTCGGATGAAAAACGATGACTCCGGACATGTCGAACTATCCCAAAATGGTCAATATGGATGAAATTTTAACATTTAATCTTTTGATTCTAAATGACTGTTGGATGTGAATTATGACTTTGTCAACTAAAATAAGTGTGTTTAAAGTCATTTCTGTGCCTCAAAGGGGTCAAAATTGAAGCTTTTGAGTAAGCAAAACTCTGTAAAAATGGCAATTTTGGTCACTATGAGGGTTTAAAAAGTGGTTATTCAACATGAGGCACGATCCAATTGACATTTTGAATCATTTTTGGTACAGTCCAAAAAATCAATTTTCGGATGAAAAACGATGACTCCGGACATGTCGAACGATCCCAAAATGGTCAATATGGATGAAATTTTAACATTTAATCTTTTGACTCTAAATGGCTGTTGGATGTGAATTATGACTTTGTCAACTAAAATAAGTGTGTTTAAAGTCATTTCTGTGCCTGAAACAGGTCAAAATTGAAGCTTTTGAGTAAGCAAAACTCTGTAAAAATGGCAATTTTGGTCACTCTGAGGGTTTAAAAAGTGGTTATTCAACATGAGGCACGATCCAATTGACATTTTGAATCATTTTTGGTACAGTCCAAAAAATCAATTTTCGGATGAAAAACGATGACTCCGGACATGTCGAACGATCCCAAAATGGTCAATATGGATGAAATTTTAACATTTAATCTTTTTACTGTAAATTACTGTTGGATGTGAATTATGACTTTGTCAACTAAAATAAGTGTGTTTAAAGTCATTTCTGTGCCTGAAACGGGTCAAAATTGAAGCTTTTGAGTAAGCAAAACTCTGTAAAAATGGCAATTTTGGTCACTCTGAGGGTTTAAAAAGTGGTTATTCAACATGAGGCACGATCCAATTGACATTTTGAATCATTTTTGGTACAGTCCAAAAAATCAATTTTCGGATGAAAAACGATGACTCCGGACATGTCGAACTATCCCAAAATGGTCAATATGGATGAAATTTTAACATTTAATCTTTTGACTCTAAATGACTGTTGGATGTGAATTATGACTTTGTCAACTAAAATAAGTGTGTTTAAAGTCATTTCTGTGCCTCAAAGGGGTCAAAATTGAAGCTTTTGAGTAAGCAAAACTCTGTAAAAATGGCAATTTTGTTCACTGTGAGGGTTTAAAAAGTGGTTATTCAACATGAGGCACGATCCAATTGAAATTTTGAATAATTTTTGGTACAGTCCAAAAAATCAATTTTCGGATGAAAAACGATGACTCCGGACATGTCGAACGATCCCAAAAAGGTCAAAATGGATGAAATTTTAACATTTAATATTTTGACTGTAAATGACTGTTGGATGTGAATTATGACTTTGTCAACTAAAATAAGTGTGTTTAAAGTCATTTCTGTGCCTGAAACGGGTCAAAATTGAAGCTTTTGAGTAAGCAAAACTCTGTAAAAATGGCAATTTTGGTCACTGTGAGGGTTTAAAAAGTGGTTATTCAACATGAGGCACGATCCAATTGACATTTTGAATCATTTTTGGTACAGTCCAAAAAATCAATTTTCGGATGAAAAACGATGACTCCGGACATGTCGAACGATCCCAAAATGGTCAATATGGATGAAATTTTAACATTTAATCTTTTGACTGTAAATGACTGTTGGATGTGAATTATGACTTTGTCAACTAAAATAAGTGTGTTTAAAGTCATTTCTGTGCCTGAAACGGGTCAAAATTGAAGCTTTTGAGTAAGCAAAACTCTGTAAAAATGGCAATTTTGGTCACTCTGAGGGTTTAAAAAGTGGTTATTCAACATGAGGCACGATCCAATTGACATTTTGAATCATTTTTGGTACAGTCCAAAAAATCAATTTTCGGATGAAAAACGATGACTCCAGACATGTCGAACGATCCCAAAATGGTCAATATGGATGAAATTTTAACATTTAATCTTTTTACTGTAAATTACTGTTGGATGTGAATTATGACTTTGTCAACTAAAATAAGTGTGTTTAAAGTCATTTCTGTGCCTGAAACGGGTCAAAATTGAAGCTTTTGAGTAAGCAAAACTCTGTAAAAATGGCAATTTTGGTCACTCTGAGGGTTTAAAAAGTGGTTATTCAACATGAGGCACGATCCAATTGACATTTTGAATCATTTTTGGTACAGTCCAAAAAATCAATTTTCGGATGAAAAACGATGACTCCGGACATGTCGAACTATCCCAAAATGGTCAATATGGATGAAATTTTAACATTTAATCTTTTGACTCTAAATGACTGTTGGATGTGAATTATGACTTTGTCAACTAAAATAAGTGTGTTTAAAGTCATTTCTGTGCCTCAAAGGGGTCAAAATTGAAGCTTTTGAGTAAGCAAAACTCTGTAAAAATGGCAATTTTGTTCACTGTGAGGGTTTAAAAAGTGGTTATTCAACATGAGGCACGATCCAATTGAAATTTTGAATAATTTTTGGTACAGTCCAAAAAATCAATTTTCGGATGAAAAACGATGATTCCGGACATGTCGAACTATCCCAAAATGGTCAATATGGATGAAATTTTAACATTTAATATTTTGACTGTAAATGACTGTTGGATGTGAATTATGACTTTGTCAACTAAAATAAGTGTGTTTAAAGTCATTTCTGTGCCTCAAAGGGGTCAAAATTGAAGCTTTTGAGTAAGCAAAACTCTGTAAAAATGGCAATTTTGTTCACTGTGAGGGTTTAAAAAGTGGTTATTCAACATGAGGCACGATCCAATTGAAATTTTGAATAATTTTTGGTACAGTCCAAAAAATCAATTTTCGGATGAAAAACGATGACTCCGGACATGTCGAACGATCCCAAAAAGGTCAAAATGGATGAAATTTTAACATTTAATATTTTGACTGTAAATGACTGTTGGATGTGAATTATGACTTTGTCAACTAAAATAAGTGTGTTTAAAGTCATTTCTGTGCCTGAAACGGGTCAAAATTGAAGCTTTTGAGTAAGCAAAACTCTGGAAAAATGGCAATTTTGGTCACATAGGGTTTAAAAAGTGGTTATTCAACATGAGGCACGATCCAATTGACATTTTGAATCATTTTTGGTACAGTCCAAAAAAATCAATTTTCGGATGAAAAACGATGACTCCGGACATGTCGAACGATCCCAAAAAGGTCAAAATGGATGAAATTTTAACATTTAATATTTTGACTGTAAATGACTGTTGGATGTGAATTATGACTTTGTCAACTAAAATAAGTGTGTTTAAAGTCATTTCTGTGCCTGAAACGGGTCAAAATTGAAGCTTTTGAGTAAGCAAAACTCTGTAAAAATGGCAATTTTGGTCACTGTGAGGGTTTAAAAAGTGGTTATTCAACATGAGGCACGATCCAATTGACATTTTGAATCATTTTTGGTACAGTCCAAAAAATCAATTTTCGGATGAAAAACGATGACTCCGGACATGTCGAACTATCCCAAAATGGTCAATATGGATGAAATTTTAACATTTAATCTTTGGACTGTAAATGACTGTTGGATGTGAATTATGACTTTGTCAACTAAAATAAGTGTGTTTAAAGTCATTTCTGTGCCTGAAACGGGTCAAAATTGAAGCTTTTGAGTAAGCAAAACTCTTTAAAAATGGCAATTTTGGTCACTCTGAGGGTTTAAAAAGTGGTTATTCAACATGAGGCACGATCCAATTGACATTTTGAATCATTTTTGGTACAGTCCAAAAAATCAATTTTCGGATGAAAAACGATGACTCCGGACATGTCGAACGATCCCAAAATGGTCAATATGGATGAAATTTTAACATTTAATCTTTTGACTCTAAATGGCTGTTGGATGTGAATTATGACTTTGTCAACTAAAATAAGTGTGTTTAAAGTCATTTCTGTGCCTGAAACAGGTCAAAATTGAAGCTTTTGAGTAAGCAAAACTCTGTAAAAATGGCAATTTTGGTCACTCTGAGGGTTTAAAAAGTGGTTATTCAACATGAGGCACGATCCAATTGACATTTTGAATCATTTTTGGTACAGTCCAAAAAATCAATTTTCGGATGAAAAACGATGACTCCGGACATGTCGAACTATCCCAAAATGGTCAATATGGATGAAATTTTAACATTTAATCTTTTGATTCTAAATGACTGTTGGATGTGAATTATGACTTTGTCAACTAAAATAAGTGTGTTTAAAGTCATTTCTGTGCCTCAAAGGGGTCAAAATTGAAGCTTTTGAGTAAGCAAAACTCTGTAAAAATGGCAATTTTGGTCACTGTGAGGGTTTAAAAAGTGGTTATTCAACATGAGGCACGATCCAATTGACATTTTGAATCATTTTTGGTACAGTCCAAAAAATCAATTTTCGAATGAAAAACGATGACTCCGGACATGCCGAACGATCCCAAAAAGGTCAAAATGGATGAAATTTTAACATTTAATCTTTTGACTGTAAATGACTGTTGGATGTGAATTATGACTTTGTCAACTAAAATAAGTGTGTTTAAAGTCATTTCTGTGCCTGAAACGGGTCAAAATTGAAGCTTTTGAGTAAGCAAAACTCTGTAAAAATGGCAATTTTGGTCACTGTGAGGGTTTAAAAAGTGGTTATTCAACATGAGGCACGATCCAATTGACATTTTGAATCATTTTTGGTACAGTCCAAAAAATCAATTTTCGGATGAAAAACGATGACTCCGGACATGTCGAACTATCCCAAAATGGTCAATATGGATGAAATTTAAACATTTAATCTTTTGACTGTAAATGACTGTTGGATGTGAATTATGACTTTGTCAACTAAAATAAGTGTGTTTAAAGTCATTTCTGTGCCTGAAACTGGTCAAAATTGAAGCTTTTGAGTAAGCAAAACTCTGTAAAAATGGCAATTTTGGTCACTCTGAGGGTTTAAAAAGTGGTTATTCTACATGAGGCACGATCCAATTGACATTTTGAATCATTTTTGGTACAGTCCAAAAAATCAATTTTCGGATGAAAAACGATGACTCCGGACATGTCGAACTATCCCAAAATGGTCAATATGGATGAAATTTTAACATTTAATCTTTTGACTCTAAATGGCTGTTGGATGTGAATTATGACTTTGTCAACTAAAATAAGTGTGTTTAAAGTCATTTCTGTGCCTCAAAGGGGTCAAAATTGAAGCTTTTGAGTAAGCAAAACTCTGTAAAAATGGCAATTTTGGTCACTGTGAGGGTTTAAAAAGTGGTTATTCAACATGAGGCACGATCCAATTGAAATTTTGAATCATTTTTGGTACAGTCCAAAAAATCAATTTTCGAATGAAAAACGATGACTCCGGACATGTCGAACGATCCCAAAAAGGTCACAATGGATGAAATTTTAACATTTAATCTTTTGACTGTAAATGACTGTTGGATGTGAATTATGACTTTGTCAACTAAAATAAGTGTGTTTAAAGTCATTTCTGTGCCTGAAACGGGTCAAAATTGAAGCTTTTGAGTAAGCAAAACTCTTTAAAAATGGCAATTTTGGTCACTCTGAGGGTTTAAAAAGTGGTTATTCAACATGAGGCACGATCCAATTGACATTTTGAATCATTTTTGGTACAGTCCAAAAAATCAATTTTCGGATGAAAAACGATGACTCCGGACATGTCGAACGATCCCAAAATGGTCAATATGGATGAAATTTTAACATTTAATCTTTTGACTGTAAATGACTGTTGGATGTGAATTATGACTTTGTCAACTAAAATAAGTGTGTTTAAAGTCATTTCTGTGCCTGAAACGGGTCAAAATTGAAGCTTTTGAGTAAGCAAAACTCTGTAAAAATGGCAATTTTGGTCACTCTGAGGGTTTAAAAAGTGGTTATTCAACATGAGGCACGATCCAATTGACATTTTGAATCATTTTTGGTACAGTCCAAAAAATCAATTTTCGGATGAAAAACGATGACTCCGGACATGTCGAACTATCCCAAAATGGTCAATATGGATGAAATTTTAACATTTAATCTTTTGACTCTAAATGACTGTTGGATGTGAATTATGACTTTGTCAACTAAAATAAGTGTGTTTAAAGTCATTTCTGTGCCTCAAAGGGGTCAAAATTGAAGCTTTTGAGTAAGCAAAACTCTGTAAAAATGGCAATTTTGTTCACTGTGAGGGTTTAAAAAGTGGTTATTCAACATAAGGCACGATCCAATTGAAATTTTGAATAATTTTTGGTACAGTCCAAAAAATCAATTTTCGGATGAAAAACGATGACTCCGGACATGTCGAACGATCCCAAAAAGGTCAAAATGGATGAAATTTTAACATTCAATCTTTTGACTGTAAATGACTGTTGGATGTGAATTATGACTTTGTCAACTAAAATAAGTGTGTTTAAAGTCATTTCTGTGCCTGAAACGGGTCAAAATTGAAGCTTTTGAGTAAGCAAAACTCTGTAAAAATGGCAATTTTGGTCACTCTGAGGGTTTAAAAAGTGGTTATTCAACATGAGGCACGATCCAATTGACATTTTGAATCATTTTTGGTACAGTCCAAAAAATCAATTTTCGGATGCAAAACGATGACTCCGGACATGTCGAACGATCCCAAAAAGGATCAAAATGGATGAAATTTTAACATTTAATCTTTTGACTGTAAATGACTGTTGGATGTGAATTATGACTTTGTCAACTAAAATAAGTGTGTTTAAAGTCATTTCTGTGCCTGAAACGGGTCAAAATTGAAGCTTTTGAGTAAGCAAAACTCTGTAAAAATGGCAATTTTGGTCACTGTGAGGGTTTATAAAGTGGTTATTCAACATGAGGCACGATCCAATTGACATTTTGAATTATTTTTGGTACAGTCCAAAAAATCAATTTTCGGATGAAAAACGATGACTCCGGACATGTCGAACTATCCCAAAATGGTCAATATGGATGAAATTTTAACATTTAATCTTTGGACTGTAAATGACTGTTGGATGTGAATTATGACTTTGTCAACTAAAATAAGTGTGTTTAAAGTCATTTCTGTGCCTGAAACGGGTCAAAATTGAAGCTTTTGAGTAAGCAAAACTCTTTAAAAATGGCAATTTTGGTCACTCTGAGGGTTTAAAAAGTGGTTATTCAACATGAGGCACGATCCAATTGACATTTTGAATCATTTTTGGTACAGTCCAAAAAATCAATTTTCGGATGAAAAACGATGACTCCGGACATGTCGAACGATCCCAAAAAGGTCAAAATGGATGAAATTTTAACATTTAATCTTTTGACTGTAAATGACTGTTGGATGTGAATTATGACTTTGTCAACTAAAATAAGTGTGTTTAAAGTCATTTCTGTGCCTGAAACGGGTCAAAATTGAAGCTTTTGAGTAAGCAAAACTCTGTAAAAATGGCAATTTTGGTCACTCTGAGGGTTTAAAAAGTGGTTATTCAACATGAGGCACGATCCAATTGACATTTTGAATCATTTTTGGTACAGTCCAAAAAATCAATTTTCGGATGAAAAACGATGACTCCGGACATGTCGAACGATCCCAAAATGGTCAATATGGATGAAATTTTAACATTTAATATTTTGACTGTAAATGACTGTTGGATGTGAATTATGACTTTGTCAACTAAAATAAGTGTGTTTAAAGTCATTTCTGTGCCTGAAACGGGTCAAAATTGAAGCTTTTGAGTAAGCAAAACTCTGTAAAAATGGCAATTTTGGTCACTGTGAGGGTTTAAAAAGTGGTTATTCAACATGAGGCACGATCCAATTGACATTTTGAATCATTTTTGGTACAGTCCAAAAAATCAATTTTCGGATGAAAAACGATGACTCCGGACATGTCGAACTATCCCAAAATGGTCAATATGGATGAAATTTTAACATTTAATCTTTGGACTGTAAATGACTGTTGGATGTGAATTATGACTTTGTCAACTAAAATAAGTGTGTTTAAAGTCATTTCTGTGCCTGAAACGGGTCAAAATTGAAGCTTTTGAGTAAGCAAAACTCTGTAAAAATGGCAATTTTGGTCACTCTGAGGGTTTAAAAAGTGGTTATTCAACATGAGGCACGATCCAATTGACATTTTGAATAATTTTTGGTACAGTCCAAAAAATCAATTTTCGGATGAAAAACGATGACTCCGGACATGTCGAACTATCCCAAAATGGTCAATATGGATGAAATTTTAACATTTAATCTTTTGATTCTAAATGACTGTTGGATGTGAATTATGACTTTGTCAACTAAAATAAGTGTGTTTAAAGTCATTTCTGTGCCTCAAAGGGGTCAAAATTGAAGCTTTTGAGTAAGCAAAACTCTGTAAAAATGGCAATTTTGGTCACTGTGAGGGTTTAAAAAGTGGTTATTCAACATGAGGCACGATCCAATTGACATTTTGAATCATTTTTGGTACAGTCCAAAAAATCAATTTTCGAATGAAAAACGATGACTCCGGACATGCCGAACGATCCCAAAAAGGTCAAAATGGATGAAATTTTAACATTTAATCTTTTGACTGTAAATGACTGTTGGATGTGAATTATGACTTTGTCAACTAAAATAAGTGTGTTTAAAGTCATTTCTGTGCCTGAAACGGGTCAAAATTGAAGCTTTTGAGTAAGCAAAACTCTGTAAAAATGGCAATTTTGGTCACTGTGAGGGTTTAAAAAGTGGTTATTCAACATAGGCACGATCCAATTGACATTTTGAATCATTTTTGGTACAGTCCAAAAAATCAATTTTCGGATGAAAAACGATGACTCCGGACATGTCGAACTATCCCAAAATGGTCAATATGGATGAAATTTAAACATTTAATCTTTTGACTGTAAATGACTGTTGGATGTGAATTATGACTTTGTCAACTAAAATAAGTGTGTTTAAAGTCATTTCTGTGCCTGAAACTGGTCAAAATTGAAGCTTTTGAGTAAGCAAAACTCTGTAAAAATGGCAATTTTGGTCACTCTGAGGGTTTAAAAAGTGGTTATTCTACATGAGGCACGATCCAATTGACATTTTGAATCATTTTTGGTACAGTCCAAAAAATCAATTTTCGGATGAAAAACGATGACTCCGGACATGTCGAACTATCCCAAAATGGTCAATATGGATGAAATTTTAACATTTAATCTTTTGACTCTAAATGGCTGTTGGATGTGAATTATGACTTTGTCAACTAAAATAAGTGTGTTTAAAGTCATTTCTGTGCCTCAAAGGGGTCAAAATTGAAGCTTTTGAGTAAGCAAAACTCTGTAAAAATGGCAATTTTGGTCACTGTGAGGGTTTAAAAAGTGGTTATTCAACATGAGGCACGATCCAATTGAAATTTTGAATCATTTTTGGTACAGTCCAAAAAATCAATTTTCGAATGAAAAACGATGACTCCGGACATGTCGAACGATCCCAAAAAGGTCACAATGGATAAAATTTTAACATTTAATCTTTTGACTGTAAATGACTGTTGGATGTGAATTATGACTTTGTCAACTAAAATAAGTGTGTTTAAAGTCATTTCTGTGCCTGAAACGGGTCAAAATTGAAGCTTTTGAGTAAGCAAAACTCTGTAAAAATGGCAATTTTGGTCACTCTGAGGGTTTAAAAAGTGGTTATTCAACATGAGGCACGATCCAATTGACATTTTGAATAATTTTTGGTACAGTCCAAAAAATCAATTTTCGGATGAAAAACGATGACTCCGGACATGTCGAACTATCCCAAAATGGTCAATATGGATGAAATTTTAACATTTAATCTTTTGATTCTAAATGACTGTTGGATGTGAATTATGACTTTGTCAACTAAAATAAGTGTGTTTAAAGTCATTTCTGTGCCTCAAAGGGGTCAAAATTGAAGCTTTTGAGTAAGCAAAACTCTGTAAAAATGGCAATTTTGGTCACTGTGAGGGTTTAAAAAGTGGTTATTCAACATGAGGCACGATCCAATTGACATTTTGAATCATTTTTGGTACAGTCCAAAAAATCAATTTTCGAATGAAACACGATGACTCCGGACATGTCGAACGATCCCAAAAAGGTCACAATGGATGAAATTTTAACATTTAATCTTTTGACTGTAAATGACTGTTGGATGTGAATTATGACTTTGTCAACTAAAATAAGTGTGTTTAAAGTCATTTCTGTGCCTGAAACGGGTCAAAATTGAAGCTTTTGAGTAAGCAAAACTCTGTAAAAATGGCAATTTTGGTCACTCTGAGGGTTTAAAAAGTGGTTATTCAACATGAGGCACGATCCAATTGACATTTTGAATCATTTTTGGTACAGTCCAAAAAATCAATTTTCGGATGAAAAACGATGACTCCGGACATGTCGAACGATCCCAAAAAGGTCAATATGGATGAAATTTTAACATTTAATCTTTTGACTGTAAATGACTGTTGGATGTGAATTATGACTTTGTCAACTAAAATAAGTGTGTTTAAAGTCATTTCTGTGCCTGAAACTGGTCAAAATTGAAGCTTTTGAGTAAGCAAAACTCTGTAAAAATGGCAATTTTGGTCACTGTGAGGGTTTAAAAAGTGGTTATTCAACATGAGGCACAATCCAATTGAAATTTTGAATCATTTTTGGTACAGTCCAAAAAATCAATTTTCGGATGAAAAACGATGACTCCGGACATGTCAAACGATCCCAAAAAGGTCAAAATGGATGAAATTTTAACATTTAATCTTTTGACTGTAAATGACTGTTGGATGTGAATTATGACTTTGTCAACTAAAATAAGTGTGTTTAAAGTCATTTCTGTGCCTGAAACGGGTCAAAATTGAAGCTTTTGAGTAAGCAAAACTCTGTAAAAATGGCAATTTTGGTCACTCTGAGGGTTTAAAAAGTGGTTATTCAACATGAGGCACGATCCAATTGACATTTTGAATCATTTTTGGTACAGTCCAAAAAATCAATTTTCGGATGAAAAACGATGACTCCGGACATGTCGAACGATCCCAAAATGGTCAATATGGATGAAATTTTAACATTTAATCTTTTGACTGTAAATGACTGTTGGATGTGAATTATGACTTTGTCAACTAAAATAAGTGTGTTTAAAGTCATTTCTGTGCCTGAAACAGGTCAAAATTGAAGCTTTTGAGTAAGCAAAACTCTGTAAAAATGGCAATTTTGGTCACTCTGAGGGTTTAAAAAGTGGTTATTCAACATGAGGCACGATCCAATTGACATTTTGAATCATTTTTGGTACAGTCCAAAAAATCAATTTTCGGATGAAAAACGATGACTCCGGACATGTCGAACTATCCCAAAATGGTCAATATGGATGAAATTTTAACATTTAATCTTTTGACTCTAAATGACTGTTGGATGTGAATTATGACTTTGTCAACTAAAATAAGTGTGTTTAAAGTCATTTCTGTGCCTCAAAGGGGTCAAAATTGAAGCTTTTGAGTAAGCAAAACTCTGTAAAAATGGCAATTTTGTTCACTGTGAGGGTTTAAAAAGTGGTTATTCAACATGAGGCACGATCCAATTGAAATTTTGAATAATTTTCGGTACAGTCCAAAAAATCAATTTTCGGATGAAAAACGATGACTCCGGACATGTCGAATGATCCCAAAAAGGTCAAAATGGATGAAATTTTAACATTTAATCTTTTGACTGTAAATGACTGTTGGATGTGAATTATGACTTTGTCAACTAAAATAAGTGTGTTTAAAGTCATTTCTGTGCCTGAAACGGGTCAAAATTGAAGCTTTTGAGTAAGGAAAACTCTGTAAAAATGGCAATTTTGGTCACTCTGAGGGTTTAAAAAGTGGTTATTCAACATGAGGCACGATCCAATTGACATTTTGAATCATTTTTGGTACAGTCCAAAAAATAAATTTTCGGATGAAAAACGATGACTCCGGACATGTCGAACTATCCCAAAATGGTCAATATGGATGAAATTTTAACATTAATCTTTTGATTCTAAATGACTGTTGGATGTGAATTATGACTTTGTCAACTAAAATAAGTGTGTTTAAAGTCATTTCTGTGCCTCAAAGGGGTCAAAATTGAAGCTTTTGAGTAAGCAAAACTCTGTAAAAATGGCAATTTTGGTCACTGTGAGGGTTTAAAAAGTGGTTATTCAACATGAGGCACGATCCAATTGACATTTTGAATCATTTTTGGTACAGTCCAAAAAATCAATTTTCGGATGAAAAACGATGACTCCGGACATGTCGAACTATCCCAAAATGGTCAATATGGATGAAATTTTAACATTTAATCTTTTGACTCTAAATGGCTGTTGGATGTGAATTATGACTTTGTCAACTAAAATAAGTGTGTTTAAAGTCATTTCTGTGCCTCAAAGGGGTCAAAATTGAAGCTTTTGAGTAAGCAAAACTCTGTAAAAATGGCAATTTTGGTCACTGTGAGGGTTTAAAAAGTGGTTATACAACATGAGGCACGATCCAATTGACATTTTGAATCATTTTTGGTACAGTCCAAAAAATCAATTTTCGGATGAAAAACGATGACTCCGGACATGTCGAACGATCCCAAAATGGTCAATATGGATGAAATTTTAACATTTAATCTTTTGACTGTAACTGACTGTTGGATGTGAATTATGACTTTGTCAACTAAAATAAGTGTGTTTAAAGTCATTTCTGTGCCTGAAACAGGTCAAAATTGAAGCTTTTGAGTAAGCAAAACTCTGTAAAAATGGCAATTTTGGTCACTCTGAGGGTTTAAAAAGTGGTTATTCAACATGAGGCACGATCCAATTGACATTTTGAATCATTTTTGGTACAGTCCAAAAAATCAATTTTCGGATGAAAAACGATGACTCCGGACATGTCGAACGATCCCAAAAAGGTCAATATGGATGAAATTTTAACATTTAATCTTTTGACTGTAAATGACTGTTGGATGTGAATTATGACTTTGTCAACTAAAATAAGTGTGTTTAAAGTCATTTCTGTGCCTGAAACTGGTCAAAATTGAAGCTTTTGAGTAAGCAAAACTCTGTAAAAATGGCAATTTTGGTCACTGTGAGGGTTTAAAAAGTGGGGTTTCAACATGAGGCACGATCCAATTGACATTTTGAATCATTTTTGGTACAGTCCAAAAAATCAATTTGCGGATGAAAAACGATGACTCCGGACATGTCGAACTATCCCAAAATGGTCAATATGGATGAAATTTTAACATTTAATCTTTTGACTCTAAATGGCTGTTGGATGTGAATTATGACTTTGTCAACTAAAATAAGTGTGTTTAAAGTCATTTCTGTGCCTCAAAGGGGTCAAAATTGAAGCTTTTGAGTAAGCAATCCTCTGTAAAAATGGCAATTTTGGTCACTGTGAGGGTTTAAAAAGTGGTTATTCAACATGAGGCACGATCCAATTGAAATTTTGAATCATTTTTGGTACAGTCCAAAAAATCAATTTTCGGATGAAAAACGATGACTCCGGACATGTCGAACGATCCCAAAAAGGTCAAAATGGATGAAATTTTAACATTTAATCTTTTGACTGTAAATGACTGTTGGATGTGAATTATGACTTTGTCAACTAAAATAAGTGTGTTTAAAGTCATTTCTGTGCCTGAAACGGGTCAAAATTGAAGCTTTTGAGTAAGCAAAACTCTGTAAAAATGGCAATTTTGGTCACTCTGAGGGTTTAAAAAGTGGTTATTCAACATGAGGCACGATCCAATTGACATTTTGAATCATTTTTGGTACAGTCCAAAAAATCAATTTTCGGATGAAAAACGATGACTCCGGACATGTCGAACGATCCCAAAATGGTCAATATGGATGACATTTTAACATTTAATCTTTTGACTGTAAATGACTGTTGGATGTGAATTATGACTTTGTCAACTAAAATAAGTGTGTTTAAAGTCATTTCTGTGCCTGAAACAGGTCAAAATTGAAGCTTTTGAGTAAGCAAAACTCTGTAAAAATGGCAATTTTGGTCACTCTGAGGGTTTAAAAAGTGGTTATTCAACATGAGGCACGATCCAATTGACATTTTGAATCATTTTTGGTACAGTCCAAAAAATCAATTTTCGGATGAAAAACGATGACTCCGGACATGTCGAACGATCCCAAAATGGTCAATATGGATGAAATGTTAACATTTAATCTTTTGACTGTAAATGACTGTTGGATGTGAATTATGACTTTGTCAACTAAAATAAGTGTGTTTAAAGTCATTTCTGTGCCTGAAACGGGTCAAAATTGAAGCTTTTGAGTAAGCAAAACTCTGTAAAAATGGCAATTTTGGTCACTCTGAGGGTTTAAAAAGTGGTTATTCAACATGAGGCACGATCCAATTGACATTTTGAATCATTTTTGGTACAGTCCAAAAAATCAATTTTCGGATGAAAAACGATGACTCCGGACATGTCGAACGATCCCAAAATGGTCAATATGGATGAAATTTTAACATTTAATCTTTTTACTGTAAATTACTGTTGGATGTGAATTATGACTTTGTCAACTAAAATAAGTGTGTTTAAAGTCATTTCTGTGCCTGAAACGGGTCAAAATTGAAGCTTTTGAGTAAGCAAAACTCTGTAAAAATGGCAATTTTGGTCACTCTGAGGGTTTAAAAAGTGGTTATTCAACATGAGGCACGATCCAATTGACATTTTGAATCATTTTTGGTACAGTCCAAAAAATCAATTTTCGGATGAAAAACGATGACTCCGGACATGTCGAACTATCCCAAAATGGTCAATATGGATGAAATTTTAACATTTAATCTTTTGACTCTAAATGACTGTTGGATGTGAATTATGACTTTGTCAACTAAAATAAGTGTGTTTAAAGTCATTTCTGTGCCTCAAAGGGGTCAAAATTGAAGCTTTTGAGTAAGCAAAACTCTGTAAAAATGGCAATTTTGTTCACTGTGAGGGTTTAAAAAGTGGTTATTCAACATGAGGCACGATCCAATTGAAATTTTGAATAATTTTTGGTACAGTCCAAAAAATCAATTTTCGGATGAAAAACGATGACTCCGGACATGTCGAACGATCCCAAAAAGGTCAAAATGGATGAAATTTTAACATTTAATATTTTGACTGTAAATGACTGTTGGATGTGAATTATGACTTTGTCAACTAAAATAAGTGTGTTTAAAGTCATTTCTGTGCCTGAAACGGGTCAAAATTGAAGCTTTTGAGTAAGCAAAACTCTGTAAAAATGGCAATTTTGGTCACTGTGAGGGTTTAAAAAGTGGTTATTCAACATGAGGCACGATCCAATTGACATTTTGAATCATTTTTGGTACAGTCCAAAAAATCAATTTTCGGATGAAAAACAATGACTCCGGACATGTCGAACGATCCCAAAATGGTCAATATGGATGAAATTTTAACATTTAATCTTTTGACTGTACATGACTGTTGGATGTGAATTATGACTTTGTCAACTAAAATAAGTGTGTTTAAAGTCATTTCTGTGCCTGAAACGGGTCAAAATTGAAGCTTTTGAGTAAGCAAAACTCTGGAAAAATGGCAATTTTGGTCACATAGGGTTTAAAAAGTGGTTATTCAACATGAGGCACGATCCAATTGACATTTTGAATCATTTTTGGTACAGTCCAAAAAAATCAATTTTCGGATGAAAAACGATGACTCCGGACATGTCGAACGATCCCAAAAAGGTCAAAATGGATGAAATTTTAACATTTAATATTTTGACTGTAAATGACTGTTGGATGTGAATTATGACTTTGTCAACTAAAATAAGTGTGTTTAAAGTCATTTCTGTGCCTGAAACGGGTCAAAATTGAAGCTTTTGAGTAAGCAAAACTCTGTAAAAATGGCAATTTTGGTCACTGTGAGGGTTTAAAAAGTGGTTATTCAACATGAGGCACGATCCAATTGACATTTTGAAACATTTTTGGTACAGTCCAAAAAATCAATTTTCGGATGAAAAACGATGACTCCGGACATGTCGAACTATCCCAAAATGGTCAATATGGATGAAATTTTAACATTTAATCTTTGGACTGTAAATGACTGTTGGATGTGAATTATGACTTTGTCAACTAAAATAAGTGTGTTTAAAGTCATTTCTGTGCCTGAAACGGGTCAAAATTGAAGCTTTTGAGTAAGCAAAACTCTTTAAAAATGGCAATTTTGGTCACTCTGAGGGTTTAAAAAGTGGTTATTCAACATGAGGCACGATCCAATTGACATTTTGAATCATTTTTGGTACAGTCCAAAAAATCAATTTTCGGATGAAAAACGATGACTCCGGACATGTCGAACGATCCCAAAAAGGTCAAAATGGATGAAATTTTAACATTTAATCTTTTGACTGTAAATGACTGTTGGATGTGAATTATGACTTTGTCAACTAAAATAAGTGTGTTTAAAGTCATTTCTGTGCCTGAAACGGGTCAAAATTGAAGCTTTTGAGTAAGCAAAACTCTGTAAAAATGGCAATTTTGGTCACTCTGAGGGTTTAAAAAGTGGTTATTTAACATGAGGCACGATCCAATTGACATTTTGAATAATTTTTGGTACAGTCCAAAAAATCAATTTTCGGATGAAAAACGATGACTCCGGACATGTCGAACTATCCCAAAATGGTCAATATGGATGAAATTTTAACATTTAATCTTTTGATTCTAAATGACTGTTGGATGTGAATTATGACTTTGTCAACTAAAATAAGTGTGTTTAAAGTCATTTCTGTGCCTCAAAGGGGTCAAAATTGAAGCTTTTGAGTAAGCAAAACTCTGTAAAAATGGCAATTTTGGTCACTGTGAGGGTTTAAAAAGTGGTTATTCAACATGAGGCACGATCCAATTGACATTTTGAATCATTTTTGGTACAGTCCAAAAAATCAATTTTCGAATGAAAAACGATGACTCCGGACATGCCGAACGATCCCAAAAAGGTCAAAATGGATGAAATTTTAACATTTAATCTTTTGACTGTAAATGACTGTTGGATGTGAATTATGACTTTGTCAACTAAAATAAGTGTGTTTAAAGTCATTTCTGTGCCTGAAACGGGTCAAAATTGAAGCTTTTGAGTAAGCAAAACTCTGTAAAAATGGCAATTTTGGTCACTCTGAGGGTTTAAAAAGTGGTTATTCAACATGAGGCACGATCCAATTGACATTTTGAATCATTTTTGGTACAGTCCAAAAAATCAATTTTCGGATGAAAAACGATGACTCCGGACATGTCGAACTATCCCAAAATGGTCAATATGGATGAAATTTTAACATTTAATCTTTGGACTGTAAATGACTGTTGGATGTGAATTATGACTTTGTCAACTAAAATAAGTGTGTTTAAAGTCATTTCTGTGCCTGAAACGGGTCAAAATTGAAGCTTTTGAGTAAGCAAAACTCTGTAAAAATGGCAATTTTGGTCACTGTGAGGGTTTAAAAAGTGGTTATTCAACATGAGGCACGATCCAATTGACATTTTGAATCATTTTTGGTACAGTCCAAAAAATCAATTTTCGGATGAAAAACGATGACTCCGGACATGTCGAACTATCCCAAAATGGTCAATATGGATGAAATTTTAACATTTAATCTTTGGACTGTAAATGACTGTTGGATGTGAATTATGACTTTGTCAACTAAAATAAGTGTGTTTAAAGTCATTTCTGTGCCTGAAACGGGTCAAAATTGAAGCTTTTGAGTAAGCAAAACTCTGTAAAAATGGCAATTTTGGTCACTCTGAGGGTTTAAAAAGTGGTTATTCAACATGAGGCACGATCCAATTGACATTTTGAATAATTTTTGGTACAGTCCAAAAAATCAATTTTCGGATGAAAAACGATGACTCCGGACATGTCGAACTATCCCAAAATGGTCAATATGGATGAAATTTTAACATTTAATCTTTTGATTCTAAATGACTGTTGGATGTGAATTATGACTTTGTCAACTAAAATAAGTGTGTTTAAAGTCATTTCTGTGCCTCAAAGGGGTCAAAATTGAAGCTTTTGAGTAAGCAAAACTCTGTAAAAATGGCAATTTTGGTCACTGTGAGGGTTTAAAAAGTGGTTATTCAACATGAGGCACGATCCAATTGACATTTTGAATCATTTTTGGTACAGTCCAAAAAATCAATTTTCGAATGAAAAACGATGACTCTGGACATGCCGAACGATCCCAAAAAGGTCAAAATGGATGAAATTTTAACATTTAATCTTTTGACTGTAAATGACTGTTGGATGTGAATTATGACTTTGTCAACTAAAATAAGTGTGTTTAAAGTCATTTCTGTGCCTGAAACGGGTCAAAATTGAAGCTTTTGAGTAAGCAAAACTCTGTAAAAATGGCAATTTTGGTCACTGTGAGGGTTTAAAAAGTGGTTATTCAACATAGGCACGATCCAATTGACATTTTGAATCATTTTTGGTACAGTCCAAAAAATCAATTTTCGGATGAAAAACGATGACTCCGGACATGTCGAACTATCCCAAAATGGTCAATATGGATGAAATTTAAACATTTAATCTTTTGACTGTAAATGACTGTTGGATGTGAATTATGACTTTGTCAACTAAAATAAGTGTGTTTAAAGTCATTTCTGTGCCTGAAACTGGTCAAAATTGAAGCTTTTGAGTAAGCAAAACTCTGTAAAAATGGCAATTTTGGTCACTCTGAGGGTTTAAAAAGTGGTTATTCTACATGAGGCACGATCCAATTGACATTTTGAATCATTTTTGGTACAGTCCAAAAAATCAATTTTCGGATGAAAAACGATGACTCCGGACATGTCGAACTATCCCAAAATGGTCAATATGGATGAAATTTTAACATTTAATCTTTTGACTCTAAATGGCTGTTGGATGTGAATTATGACTTTGTCAACTAAAATAAGTGTGTTTAAAGTCATTTCTGTGCCTCAAAGGGGTCAAAATTGAAGCTTTTGAGTAAGCAAAACTCTGTAAAAATGGCAATTTTGGTCACTGTGAGGGTTTAAAAAGTGGTTATTCAACATGAGGCACGATCCAATTGAAATTTTGAATCATTTTTGGTACAGTCCAAAAAATCAATTTTCGAATGAAAAACGATGACTCCGGACATGTCGAACGATCCCAAAAAGGTCACAATGGATAAAATTTTAACATTTAATCTTTTGACTGTAAATGACTGTTGGATGTGAATTATGACTTTGTCAACTAAAATAAGTGTGTTTAAAGTCATTTCTGTGCCTGAAACGGGTCAAAATTGAAGCTTTTGAGTAAGCAAAACTCTGTAAAAATGGCAATTTTGGTCACTCTGAGGGTTTAAAAAGTGGTTATTCAACATGAGGCACGATCCAATTGACATTTTGAATAATTTTTGGTACAGTCCAAAAAATCAATTTTCGGATGAAAAACGATGACTCCGGACATGTCGAACTATCCCAAAATGGTCAATATGGATGAAATTTTAACATTTAATCTTTTGATTCTAAATGACTGTTGGATGTGAATTATGACTTTGTCAACTAAAATAAGTGTGTTTAAAGTCATTTCTGTGCCTCAAAGGGGTCAAAATTGAAGCTTTTGAGTAAGCAAAACTCTGTAAAAATGGCAATTTTGGTCACTGTGAGGGTTTAAAAAGTGGTTATTCAACATGAGGCACGATCCAATTGACATTTTGAATCATTTTTGGTACAGTCCAAAAAATCAATTTTCGAATGAAACACGATGACTCCGGACATGTCGAACGATCCCAAAAAGGTCACAATGGATGAAATTTTAACATTTAATCTTTTGACTGTAAATGACTGTTGGATGTGAATTATGACTTTGTCAACTAAAATAAGTGTGTTTAAAGTCATTTCTGTGCCTGAAACGGGTCAAAATTGAAGCTTTTGAGTAAGCAAAACTCTGTAAAAATGGCAATTTTGGTCACTCTGAGGGTTTAAAAAGTGGTTATTCAACATGAGGCACGATCCAATTGACATTTTGAATCATTTTTGGTACAGTCCAAAAAATCAATTTTCGGATGAAAAACGATGACTCCGGACATGTCGAACGATCCCAAAAAGGTCAATATGGATGAAATTTTAACATTTAATCTTTTGACTGTAAATGACTGTTGGATGTGAATTATGACTTTGTCAACTAAAATAAGTGTGTTTAAAGTCATTTCTGTGCCTGAAACTGGTCAAAATTGAAGCTTTTGAGTAAGCAAAACTCTGTAAAAATGGCAATTTTGGTCACTGTGAGGGTTTAAAAAGTGGTTATTCAACATGAGGCACAATCCAATTGAAATTTTGAATCATTTTTGGTACAGTCCAAAAAATCAATTTTCGGATGAAAAACGATGACTCCGGACATGTCAAACGATCCCAAAAAGGTCAAAATGGATGAAATTTTAACATTTAATCTTTTGACTGTAAATGACTGTTGGATGTGAATTATGACTTTGTCAACTAAAATAAGTGTGTTTAAAGTCATTTCTGTGCCTGAAACGGGTCAAAATTGAAGCTTTTGAGTAAGCAAAACTCTGTAAAAATGGCAATTTTGGTCACTCTGAGGGTTTAAAAAGTGGTTATTCAACATGAGGCACGATCCAATTGACATTTTGAATCATTTTTGGTACAGTCCAAAAAATCAATTTTCGGATGAAAAACGATGACTCCGGACATGTCGAACGATCCCAAAATGGTCAATATGGATGAAATTTTAACATTTAATCTTTTGACTGTAAATGACTGTTGGATGTGAATTATGACTTTGTCAACTAAAATAAGTGTGTTTAAAGTCATTTCTGTGCCTGAAACAGGTCAAAATTGAAGCTTTTGAGTAAGCAAAACTCTGTAAAAATGGCAATTTTGGTCACTCTGAGGGTTTAAAAAGTGGTTATTCAACATGAGGCACGATCCAATTGACATTTTGAATCATTTTTGGTACAGTCCAAAAAATCAATTTTCGGATGAAAAACGATGACTCCGGACATGTCGAACTATCCCAAAATGGTCAATATGGATGAAATTTTAACATTTAATCTTTTGACTCTAAATGACTGTTGGATGTGAATTATGACTTTGTCAACTAAAATAAGTGTGTTTAAAGTCATTTCTGTGCCTCAAAGGGGTCAAAATTGAAGCTTTTGAGTAAGCAAAACTCTGTAAAAATGGCAATTTTGTTCACTGTGAGGGTTTAAAAAGTGGTTATTCAACATGAGGCACGATCCAATTGAAATTTTGAATAATTTTCGGTACAGTCCAAAAAATCAATTTTCGGATGAAAAACGATGACTCCGGACATGTCGAATGATCCCAAAAAGGTCAAAATGGATGAAATTTTAACATTTAATCTTTTGACTGTAAATGACTGTTGGATGTGAATTATGACTTTGTCAACTAAAATAAGTGTGTTTAAAGTCATTTCTGTGCCTGAAACGGGTCAAAATTGAAGCTTTTGAGTAAGGAAAACTCTGTAAAAATGGCAATTTTGGTCACTCTGAGGGTTTAAAAAGTGGTTATTCAACATGAGGCACGATCCAATTGACATTTTGAATCATTTTTGGTACAGTCCAAAAAATAAATTTTCGGATGAAAAACGATGACTCCGGACATGTCGAACTATCCCAAAATGGTCAATATGGATGAAATTTTAACATTAATCTTTTGATTCTAAATGACTGTTGGATGTGAATTATGACTTTGTCAACTAAAATAAGTGTGTTTAAAGTCATTTCTGTGCCTCAAAGGGGTCAAAATTGAAGCTTTTGAGTAAGCAAAACTCTGTAAAAATGGCAATTTTGGTCACTGTGAGGGTTTAAAAAGTGGTTATTCAACATGAGGCACGATCCAATTGACATTTTGAATCATTTTTGGTACAGTCCAAAAAATCAATTTTCGGATGAAAAACGATGACTCCGGACATGTCGAACTATCCCAAAATGGTCAATATGGATGAAATTTTAACATTTAATCTTTTGACTCTAAATGGCTGTTGGATGTGAATTATGACTTTGTCAACTAAAATAAGTGTGTTTAAAGTCATTTCTGTGCCTCAAAGGGGTCAAAATTGAAGCTTTTGAGTAAGCAAAACTCTGTAAAAATGGCAATTTTGGTCACTGTGAGGGTTTAAAAAGTGGTTATACAACATGAGGCACGATCCAATTGACATTTTGAATCATTTTTGGTACAGTCCAAAAAATCAATTTTCGGATGAAAAACGATGACTCCGGACATGTCGAACGATCCCAAAATGGTCAATATGGATGAAATTTTAACATTTAATCTTTTGACTGTAACTGACTGTTGGATGTGAATTATGACTTTGTCAACTAAAATAAGTGTGTTTAAAGTCATTTCTGTGCCTGAAACAGGTCAAAATTGAAGCTTTTGAGTAAGCAAAACTCTGTAAAAATGGCAATTTTGGTCACTCTGAGGGTTTAAAAAGTGGTTATTCAACATGAGGCACGATCCAATTGACATTTTGAATCATTTTTGGTACAGTCCAAAAAATCAATTTTCGGATGAAAAACGATGACTCCGGACATGTCGAACGATCCCAAAAAGGTCAATATGGATGAAATTTTAACATTTAATCTTTTGACTGTAAATGACTGTTGGATGTGAATTATGACTTTGTCAACTAAAATAAGTGTGTTTAAAGTCATTTCTGTGCCTGAAACTGGTCAAAATTGAAGCTTTTGAGTAAGCAAAACTCTGTAAAAATGGCAATTTTGGTCACTGTGAGGGTTTAAAAAGTGGGGTTTCAACATGAGGCACGATCCAATTGACATTTTGAATCATTTTTGGTACAGTCCAAAAAATCAATTTGCGGATGAAAAACGATGACTCCGGACATGTCGAACTATCCCAAAATGGTCAATATGGATGAAATTTTAACATTTAATCTTTTGACTCTAAATGGCTGTTGGATGTGAATTATGACTTTGTCAACTAAAATAAGTGTGTTTAAAGTCATTTCTGTGCCTCAAAGGGGTCAAAATTGAAGCTTTTGAGTAAGCAATCCTCTGTAAAAATGGCAATTTTGGTCACTGTGAGGGTTTAAAAAGTGGTTATTCAACATGAGGCACGATCCAATTGAAATTTTGAATCATTTTTGGTACAGTCCAAAAAATCAATTTTCGGATGAAAAACGATGACTCCGGACATGTCGAACGATCCCAAAAAGGTCAAAATGGATGAAATTTTAACATTTAATCTTTTGACTGTAAATGACTGTTGGATGTGAATTATGACTTTGTCAACTAAAATAAGTGTGTTTAAAGTCATTTCTGTGCCTGAAACGGGTCAAAATTGAAGCTTTTGAGTAAGCAAAACTCTGTAAAAATGGCAATTTTGGTCACTCTGAGGGTTTAAAAAGTGGTTATTCAACATGAGGCACGATCCAATTGACATTTTGAATCATTTTTGGTACAGTCCAAAAAATCAATTTTCGGATGAAAAACGATGACTCCGGACATGTCGAACGATCCCAAAATGGTCAATATGGATGACATTTTAACATTTAATCTTTTGACTGTAAATGACTGTTGGATGTGAATTATGACTTTGTCAACTAAAATAAGTGTGTTTAAAGTCATTTCTGTGCCTGAAACAGGTCAAAATTGAAGCTTTTGAGTAAGCAAAACTCTGTAAAAATGGCAATTTTGGTCACTCTGAGGGTTTAAAAAGTGGTTATTCAACATGAGGCACGATCCAATTGACATTTTGAATCATTTTTGGTACAGTCCAAAAAATCAATTTTCGGATGAAAAACGATGACTCCGGACATGTCGAACGATCCCAAAATGGTCAATATGGATGAAATGTTAACATTTAATCTTTTGACTGTAAATGACTGTTGGATGTGAATTATGACTTTGTCAACTAAAATAAGTGTGTTTAAAGTCATTTCTGTGCCTGAAACGGGTCAAAATTGAAGCTTTTGAGTAAGCAAAACTCTGTAAAAATGGCAATTTTGGTCACTCTGAGGGTTTAAAAAGTGGTTATTCAACATGAGGCACGATCCAATTGACATTTTGAATCATTTTTGGTACAGTCCAAAAAATCAATTTTCGGATGAAAAACGATGACTCCGGACATGTCGAACGATCCCAAAATGGTCAATATGGATGAAATTTTAACATTTAATCTTTTTACTGTAAATTACTGTTGGATGTGAATTATGACTTTGTCAACTAAAATAAGTGTGTTTAAAGTCATTTCTGTGCCTGAAACGGGTCAAAATTGAAGCTTTTGAGTAAGCAAAACTCTGTAAAAATGGCAATTTTGGTCACTCTGAGGGTTTAAAAAGTGGTTATTCAACATGAGGCACGATCCAATTGACATTTTGAATCATTTTTGGTACAGTCCAAAAAATCAATTTTCGGATGAAAAACGATGACTCCGGACATGTCGAACTATCCCAAAATGGTCAATATGGATGAAATTTTAACATTTAATCTTTTGACTCTAAATGACTGTTGGATGTGAATTATGACTTTGTCAACTAAAATAAGTGTGTTTAAAGTCATTTCTGTGCCTCAAAGGGGTCAAAATTGAAGCTTTTGAGTAAGCAAAACTCTGTAAAAATGGCAATTTTGTTCACTGTGAGGGTTTAAAAAGTGGTTATTCAACATGAGGCACGATCCAATTGAAATTTTGAATAATTTTTGGTACAGTCCAAAAAATCAATTTTCGGATGAAAAACGATGACTCCGGACATGTCGAACGATCCCAAAAAGGTCAAAATGGATGAAATTTTAACATTTAATATTTTGACTGTAAATGACTGTTGGATGTGAATTATGACTTTGTCAACTAAAATAAGTGTGTTTAAAGTCATTTCTGTGCCTGAAACGGGTCAAAATTGAAGCTTTTGAGTAAGCAAAACTCTGTAAAAATGGCAATTTTGGTCACTGTGAGGGTTTAAAAAGTGGTTATTCAACATGAGGCACGATCCAATTGACATTTTGAATCATTTTTGGTACAGTCCAAAAAATCAATTTTCGGATGAAAAACAATGACTCCGGACATGTTGAACGATCCCAAAATGGTCAATATGGATGAAATTTTAACATTTAATCTTTTGACTGTACATGACTGTTGGATGTGAATTATGACTTTGTCAACTAAAATAAGTGTGTTTAAAGTCATTTCTGTGCCTGAAACGGGTCAAAATTGAAGCTTTTGAGTAAGCAAAACTCTGGAAAAATGGCAATTTTGGTCACATAGGGTTTAAAAAGTGGTTATTCAACATGAGGCACGATCCAATTGACATTTTGAATCATTTTTGGTACAGTCCAAAAAAATCAATTTTCGGATGAAAAACGATGACTCCGGACATGTCGAACGATCCCAAAAAGGTCAAAATGGATGAAATTTTAACATTTAATATTTTGACTGTAAATGACTGTTGGATGTGAATTATGACTTTGTCAACTAAAATAAGTGTGTTTAAAGTCATTTCTGTGCCTGAAACGGGTCAAAATTGAAGCTTTTGAGTAAGCAAAACTCTGTAAAAATGGCAATTTTGGTCACTGTGAGGGTTTAAAAAGTGGTTATTCAACATGAGGCACGATCCAATTGACATTTTGAAACATTTTTGGTACAGTCCAAAAAATCAATTTTCGGATGAAAAACGATGACTCCGGACATGTCGAACTATCCCAAAATGGTCAATATGGATGAAATTTTAACATTTAATCTTTGGACTGTAAATGACTGTTGGATGTGAATTATGACTTTGTCAACTAAAATAAGTGTGTTTAAAGTCATTTCTGTGCCTGAAACGGGTCAAAATTGAAGCTTTTGAGTAAGCAAAACTCTTTAAAAATGGCAATTTTGGTCACTCTGAGGGTTTAAAAAGTGGTTATTCAACATGAGGCACGATCCAATTGACATTTTGAATCATTTTTGGTACAGTCCAAAAAATCAATTTTCGGATGAAAAACGATGACTCCGGACATGTCGAACGATCCCAAAAAGGTCAAAATGGATGAAATTTTAACATTTAATCTTTTGACTGTAAATGACTGTTGGATGTGAATTATGACTTTGTCAACTAAAATAAGTGTGTTTAAAGTCATTTCTGTGCCTGAAACGGGTCAAAATTGAAGCTTTTGAGTAAGCAAAACTCTGTAAAAATGGCAATTTTGGTCACTCTGAGGGTTTAAAAAGTGGTTATTTAACATGAGGCACGATCCAATTGACATTTTGAATAATTTTTGGTACAGTCCAAAAAATCAATTTTCGGATGAAAAACGATGACTCCGGACATGTCGAACTATCCCAAAATGGTCAATATGGATGAAATTTTAACATTTAATCTTTTGATTCTAAATGACTGTTGGATGTGAATTATGACTTTGTCAACTAAAATAAGTGTGTTTAAAGTCATTTCTGTGCCTCAAAGGGGTCAAAATTGAAGCTTTTGAGTAAGCAAAACTCTGTAAAAATGGCAATTTTGGTCACTGTGAGGGTTTAAAAAGTGGTTATTCAACATGAGGCACGATCCAATTGACATTTTGAATCATTTTTGGTACAGTCCAAAAAATCAATTTTCGAATGAAAAACGATGACTCCGGACATGCCGAACGATCCCAAAAAGGTCAAAATGGATGAAATTTTAACATTTAATCTTTTGACTGTAAATGACTGTTGGATGTGAATTATGACTTTGTCAACTAAAATAAGTGTGTTTAAAGTCATTTCTGTGCCTGAAACGGGTCAAAATTGAAGCTTTTGAGTAAGCAAAACTCTGTAAAAATGGCAATTTTGGTCACTGTGAGGGTTTAAAAAGTGGTTATTCAACATGAGGCACGATCCAATTGACATTTTGAATCATTTTTGGTACAGTCCAAAAAATCAATTTTCGGATGAAAAACGATGACTCCGGACATGTCGAACTATCCCAAAATGGTCAATATGGATGAAATTTTAACATTTAATCTTTTGACTCTAAATGGCTGTTGGATGTGAATTATGACTTTGTCAACTAAAATAAGTGTGTTTAAAGTCATTTCTGTGCCTCAAAGGGGTCAAAATTGAAGCTTTTGAGTAAGCAAAACTCTGTAAAAATGGCAATTTTGGTCACTGTGAGGGTTTAAAAAGTGGTTATTCAACATGAGGCACGATCCAATTGAAATTTTGAATCATTTTTGGTACAGTCCAAAAAATCAATTTTCGAATGAAAAACGATGACTCCGGACATGTCGAACGATCCCAAAAAGGTCACAATGGATGAAATTTTAACATTTAATCTTTTGACTGTAAATGACTGTTGGATGTGAATTATGACTTTGTCAACTAAAATAAGTGTGTTTAAAGTCATTTCTGTGCCTGAAACGGGTCAAAATTGAAGCTTTTGAGTAAGCAAAACTCTTTAAAAATGGCAATTTTGGTCACTCTGAGGGTTTAAAAAGTGGTTATTCAACATGAGGCACGATCCAATTGACATTTTGAATCATTTTTGGTACAGTCCAAAAAATCAATTTTCGGATGAAAAACGATGACTCCGGACATGTCGAACGATCCCAAAATGGTCAATATGGATGAAATTTTAACATTTAATCTTTTGACTGTAAATGACTGTTGGATGTGAATTATGACTTTGTCAACTAAAATAAGTGTGTTTAAAGTCATTTCTGTGCCTGAAACGGGTCAAAATTGAAGCTTTTGAGTAAGCAAAACTCTGTAAAAATGGCAATTTTGGTCACTCTGAGGGTTTAAAAAGTGGTTATTCAACATGAGGCACGATCCAATTGACATTTTGAATCATTTTTGGTACAGTCCAAAAAATCAATTTTCGGATGAAAAACGATGACTCCGGACATGTCGAACTATCCCAAAATGGTCAATATGGATGAAATTTTAACATTTAATCTTTTGACTCTAAATGACTGTTGGATGTGAATTATGACTTTGTCAACTAAAATAAGTGTGTTTAAAGTCATTTCTGTGCCTCAAAGGGGTCAAAATTGAAGCTTTTGAGTAAGCAAAACTCTGTAAAAATGGCAATTTTGTTCACTGTGAGGGTTTAAAAAGTGGTTATTCAACATAAGGCACGATCCAATTGAAATTTTGAATAATTTTTGGTACAGTCCAAAAAATCAATTTTCGGATGAAAAACGATGACTCCGGACATGTCGAACGATCCCAAAAAGGTCAAAATGGATGAAATTTTAACATTTAATCTTTTGACTGTAAATGACTGTTGGATGTGAATTATGACTTTGTCAACTAAAATAAGTGTGTTTAAAGTCATTTCTGTGCCTGAAACGGGTCAAAATTGAAGCTTTTGAGTAAGGAAAACTCTGTAAAAATGGCAATTTTGGTCACTCTGAGGGTTTAAAAAGTGGTTATTCAACATGAGGCACGATCCAATTGACATTTTGAATAATTTTTGGTACAGTCCAAAAAATCAATTTTCGGATGAAAAACGATGACTCCGGACATGTCGAACTATCCCAAAATGGTCAATATGGATGAAATTTTAACATTTAATCTTTTGATTCTAAATGACTGTTGGATGTGAATTATGACTTTGTTAACTAAAATAAGTGTGTTTAAAGTCATTTCTGTGCCTCAAAGGGGTCAAAATTGAAGCTTTTGAGTAAGCAAAACGCTGTAAAAATGGCAATTTTGGTCACTATGAGGGTTTAAAAAGTGGTTATTCAACATGAGGCACGATCCAATTGACATTTTGAATCATTTTTGGTACAGTCCAAAAAATCAATTTTCGGATGAAAAACGATGACTCCGGACATGTCGAACTATCCCAAAATGGTCAATATGGATGAAATTTTAACATTTAATCTTTTGACTCTAAATGGCTGTTGGATGTGAATTATGACTTTGTCAACTAAAATAAGTGTGTTTAAAGTCATTTCTGTGCCTGAAACAGGTCAAAATTGAAGCTTTTGAGTAAGCAAAACTCTGTAAAAATGGCAATTTTGGTCACTCTGAGGGTTTAAAAAGTGGTTATTCAACATGAGGCACGATCCAATTGACATTTTGAATCATTTTTGGTACAGTCCAAAAAATCAATTTTCGGATGAAAAACGATGACTCCGGACATGTCGAACGATCCCAAAATGGTCAATATGGATGAAATTTTAACATTTAATCTTTTGACTGTAAATGACTGTTGGATGTGAATTATGACTTTGTCAACTAAAATAAGTGTGTTTAAAGTCATTTCTGTGCCTGAAACGGGTCAAAATTGAAGCTTTTGAGTAAGCAAAACTCTGTAAAAATGGCAATTTTGGTCACTCTGAGGGTTTAAAAAGTGGTTATTCAACATGAGGCACGATCCAATTGACATTTTGAATCATTTTTGGTACAGTCCAAAAAATCAATTTTCGGATGAAAAACGATGACTCCGGACATGTCGAACGATCCCAAAATGGTCAATATGGATGAAATTTTAACATTTAATCTTTTTACTGTAAATTACTGTTGGATGTGAATTATGACTTTGTCAACTAAAATAAGTGTGTTTAAAGTCATTTCTGTGCCTGAAACGGGTCAAAATTGAAGCTTTTGAGTAAGCAAAACTCTGTAAAAATGGCAATTTTGGTCACTCTGAGGGTTTAAAAAGTGGTTATTCAACATGAGGCACGATCCAATTGACATTTTGAATCATTTTTGGTACAGTCCAAAAAATCAATTTTCGGATGAAAAACGATGACTCCGGACATGTCGAACTATCCCAAAATGGTCAATATGGATGAAATTTTAACATTTAATCTTTTGACTCTAAATGACTGTTGGATGTGAATTATGACTTTGTCAACTAAAATAAGTGTGTTTAAAGTCATTTCTGTGCCTCAAAGGGGTCAAAATTGAAGCTTTTGAGTAAGCAAAACTCTGTAAAAATGGCAATTTTGTTCACTGTGAGGGTTTAAAAAGTGGTTATTCAACATGAGGCACGATCCAATTGAAATTTTGAATAATTTTTGGTACAGTCCAAAAAATCAATTTTCGGATGAAAAACGATGACTCCGGACATGTCGAACGATCCCAAAAAGGTCAAAATGGATGAAATTTTAACATTTAATATTTTGACTGTAAATGACTGTTGGATGTGAATTATGACTTTGTCAACTAAAATAAGTGTGTTTAAAGTCATTTCTGTGCCTGAAACGGGTCAAAATTGAAGCTTTTGAGTAAGCAAAACTCTGTAAAAATGGCAATTTTGGTCACTGTGAGGGTTTAAAAAGTGGTTATTCAACATGAGGCACGATCCAATTGACATTTTGAATCATTTTTGGTACAGTCCAAAAAATCAATTTTCGGATGAAAAACGATGACTCCGGACATGTCGAACGATCCCAAAATGGTCAATATGGATGAAATTTTAACATTTAATCTTTTGACTGTAAATGACTGTTGGATGTGAATTATGACTTTGTCAACTAAAATAAGTGTGTTTAAAGTCATTTCTGTGCCTGAAACGGGTCAAAATTGAAGCTTTTGAGTAAGCAAAACTCTGTAAAAATGGCAATTTTGGTCACTCTGAGGGTTTAAAAAGTGGTTATTCAACATGAGGCACGATCCAATTGACATTTTGAATCATTTTTGGTACAGTCCAAAAAATCAATTTTCGGATGAAAAACGATGACTCCAGACATGTCGAACGATCCCAAAATGGTCAATATGGATGAAATTTTAACATTTAATCTTTTTACTGTAAATTACTGTTGGATGTGAATTATGACTTTGTCAACTAAAATAAGTGTGTTTAAAGTCATTTCTTTGCCTGAAACGGGTCAAAATTGAAGCTTTTGAGTAAGCAAAACTCTGTAAAAATGGCAATTTTGGTCACTCTGAGGGTTTAAAAAGTGGTTATTCAACATGAGGCACGATCCAATTGACATTTTGAATCATTTTTGGTACAGTCCAAAAAATCAATTTTCGGATGAAAAACGATGACTCCGGACATGTCGAACTATCCCAAAATGGTCAATATGGGTGAAATTTTAACATTTAATCTTTTGACTCTAAATGACTGTTGGATGTGAATTATGACTTTGTCAACTAAAATAAGTGTGTTTAAAGTCATTTCTGTGCCTCAAAGGGGTCAAAATTGAAGCTTTTGAGTAAGCAAAACTCTGTAAAAATGGCAATTTTGTTCACTGTGAGGGTTTAAAAAGTGGTTATTCAACATGAGGCACGATCCAATTGAAATTTTGAATAATTTTTGGTACAGTCCAAAAAATCAATTTTCGGATGAAAAACGATGATTCCGGACATGTCGAACTATCCCAAAATGGTCAATATGGATGAAATTTTAACATTTAATATTTTGACTGTAAATGACTGTTGGATGTGAATTATGACTTTGTCAACTAAAATAAGTGTGTTTAAAGTCATTTCTGTGCCTCAAAGGGGTCAAAATTGAAGCTTTTGAGTAAGCAAAACTCTGTAAAAATGGCAATTTTGTTCACTGTGAGGGTTTAAAAAGTGGTTATTTAACATGAGGCACGATCCAATTGAAATTTTGAATAATTTTTGGTACAGTCCAAAAAATCAATTTTCGGATGAAAAACGATGACTCCGGACATGTCGAACGATCCCAAAAAGGTCAAAATGGATGAAATTTTAACATTTAATATTTTGACTGTAAATGACTGTTGGATGTGAATTATGACTTTGTCAACTAAAATAAGTGTGTTTAAAGTCATTTCTGTGCCTGAAACGGGTCAAAATTGAAGCTTTTGAGTAAGCAAAACTCTGGAAAAATGGCAATTTTGGTCACATAGGGTTTAAAAAGTGGTTATTCAACATGAGGCACGATCCAATTGACATTTTGAATCATTTTTGGTACAGTCCAAAAAAATCAATTTTCGGATGAAAAACGATGACTCCGGACATGTCGAACGATCCCAAAAAGGTCAAAATGGATGAAATTTTAACATTTAATATTTTGACTGTAAATGACTGTTGGATGTGAATTATGACTTTGTCAACTAAAATAAGTGTGTTTAAAGTCATTTCTGTGCCTGAAACGGGTCAAAATTGAAGCTTTTGAGTAAGCAAAACTCTGTAAAAATGGCAATTTTGGTCACTGTGAGGGTTTAAAAAGTGGTTATTCAACATGAGGCACGATCCAATTGACATTTTGAATCATTTTTGGTACAGTCCAAAAAATCAATTTTCGGATGAAAAACGATGACTCCGGACATGTCGAACTATCCCAAAATGGTCAATATGGATGAAATTTTAACATTTAATCTTTGGACTGTAAATGACTGTTGGATGTGAATTATGACTTTGTCAACTAAAATAAGTGTGTTTAAAGTCATTTCTGTGCCTGAAACGGGTCAAAATTGAAGCTTTTGAGTAAGCAAAACTCTTTAAAAATGGCAATTTTGGTCACTCTGAGGGTTTAAAAAGTGGTTATTCAACATGAGGCACGATCCAATTGACATTTTGAATCATTTTTGGTACAGTCCAAAAAATCAATTTTCGGATGAAAAACGATGACTCCGGACATGTCGAACGATCCCAAAATGGTCAATATGGATGAAATTTTAACATTTAATCTTTTGACTCTAAATGGCTGTTGGATGTGAATTATGACTTTGTCAACTAAAATAAGTGTGTTTAAAGTCATTTCTGTGCCTGAAACAGGTCAAAATTGAAGCTTTTGAGTAAGCAAAACTCTGTAAAAATGGCAATTTTGGTCACTCTGAGGGTTTAAAAAGTGGTTATTCAACATGAGGCACGATCCAATTGACATTTTGAATCATTTTTGGTACAGTCCAAAAAATCAATTTTCGGATGAAAAACGATGACTCCGGACATGTCGAACTATCCCAAAATGGTCAATATGGATGAAATTTTAACATTTAATCTTTTGATTCTAAATGACTGTTGGATGTGAATTATGACTTTGTCAACTAAAATAAGTGTGTTTAAAGTCATTTCTGTGCCTCAAAGGGGTCAAAATTGAAGCTTTTGAGTAAGCAAAACTCTGTAAAAATGGCAATTTTGGTCACTGTGAGGGTTTAAAAAGTGGTTATTCAACATGAGGCACGATCCAATTGACATTTTGAATCATTTTTGGTACAGTCCAAAAAATCAATTTTCGAATGAAAAACGATGACTCCGGACATGCCGAACGATCCCAAAAAGGTCAAAATGGATGAAATTTTAACATTTAATCTTTTGACTGTAAATGACTGTTGGATGTGAATTATGACTTTGTCAACTAAAATAAGTGTGTTTAAAGTCATTTCTGTGCCTGAAACGGGTCAAAATTGAAGCTTTTGAGTAAGCAAAACTCTGTAAAAATGGCAATTTTGGTCACTGTGAGGGTTTAAAAAGTGGTTATTCAACATGAGGCACGATCCAATTGACATTTTGAATCATTTTTGGTACAGTCCAAAAAATCAATTTTCGGATGAAAAACGATGACTCCGGACATGTCGAACTATCCCAAAATGGTCAATATGGATGAAATTTAAACATTTAATCTTTTGACTGTAAATGACTGTTGGATGTGAATTATGACTTTGTCAACTAAAATAAGTGTGTTTAAAGTCATTTCTGTGCCTGAAACTGGTCAAAATTGAAGCTTTTGAGTAAGCAAAACTCTGTAAAAATGGCAATTTTGGTCACTCTGAGGGTTTAAAAAGTGGTTATTCTACATGAGGCACGATCCAATTGACATTTTGAATCATTTTTGGTACAGTCCAAAAAATCAATTTTCGGATGAAAAACGATGACTCCGGACATGTCGAACTATCCCAAAATGGTCAATATGGATGAAATTTTAACATTTAATCTTTTGACTCTAAATGGCTGTTGGATGTGAATTATGACTTTGTCAACTAAAATAAGTGTGTTTAAAGTCATTTCTGTGCCTCAAAGGGGTCAAAATTGAAGCTTTTGAGTAAGCAAAACTCTGTAAAAATGGCAATTTTGGTCACTGTGAGGGTTTAAAAAGTGGTTATTCAACATGAGGCACGATCCAATTGAAATTTTGAATCATTTTTGGTACAGTCCAAAAAATCAATTTTCGAATGAAAAACGATGACTCCGGACATGTCGAACGATCCCAAAAAGGTCACAATGGATGAAATTTTAACATTTAATCTTTTGACTGTAAATGACTGTTGGATGTGAATTATGACTTTGTCAACTAAAATAAGTGTGTTTAAAGTCATTTCTGTGCCTGAAACGGGTCAAAATTGAAGCTTTTGAGTAAGCAAAACTCTTTAAAAATGGCAATTTTGGTCACTCTGAGGGTTTAAAAAGTGGTTATTCAACATGAGGCACGATCCAATTGACATTTTGAATCATTTTTGGTACAGTCCAAAAAATCAATTTTCGGATGAAAAACGATGACTCCGGACATGTCGAACGATCCCAAAATGGTCAATATGGATGAAATTTTAACATTTAATCTTTTGACTGTAAATGACTGTTGGATGTGAATTATGACTTTGTCAACTAAAATAAGTGTGTTTAAAGTCATTTCTGTGCCTGAAACGGGTCAAAATTGAAGCTTTTGAGTAAGCAAAACTCTGTAAAAATGGCAATTTTGGTCACTCTGAGGGTTTAAAAAGTGGTTATTCAACATGAGGCACGATCCAATTGACATTTTGAATCATTTTTGGTACAGTCCAAAAAATCAATTTTCGGATGAAAAACGATGACTCCGGACATGTCGAACTATCCCAAAATGGTCAATATGGATGAAATTTTAACATTTAATCTTTTGACTCTAAATGACTGTTGGATGTGAATTATGACTTTGTCAACTAAAATAAGTGTGTTTAAAGTCATTTCTGTGCCTCAAAGGGGTCAAAATTGAAGCTTTTGAGTAAGCAAAACTCTGTAAAAATGGCAATTTTGTTCACTGTGAGGGTTTAAAAAGTGGTTATTCAACATAAGGCACGATCCAATTGAAATTTTGAATAATTTTTGGTACAGTCCAAAAAATCAATTTTCGGATGAAAAACGATGACTCCGGACATGTCGAACGATCCCAAAAAGGTCAAAATGGATGAAATTTTAACATTCAATCTTTTGACTGTAAATGACTGTTGGATGTGAATTATGACTTTGTCAACTAAAATAAGTGTGTTTAAAGTCATTTCTGTGCCTGAAACGGGTCAAAATTGAAGCTTTTGAGTAAGGAAAACTCTGTAAAAATGGCAATTTTGGTCACTCTGAGGGTTTAAAAAGTGGTTATTCAACATGAGGCACGATCCAATTGACATTTTGAATAATTTTTGGTACAGTCCAAAAAATCAATTTTCGGATGAAAAACGATGACTCCGGACATGTCGAACTATCCCAAAATGGTCAATATGGATGAAATTTTAACATTTAATCTTTTGATTCTAAATGACTGTTGGATGTGAATTATGACTTTGTCAACTAAAATAAGTGTGTTTAAAGTCATTTCTGTGCCTCAAAGGGGTCAAAATTGAAGCTTTTGAGTAAGCAAAACTCTGTAAAAATGGCAATTTTGGTCACTATGAGGGTTTAAAAAGTGGTTATTCAACATGAGGCACGATCCAATTGACATTTTGAATCATTTTTGGTACAGTCCAAAAAATCAATTTTCGGATGAAAAACGATGACTCCGGACATGTCGAACTATCCCAAAATGGTCAATATGGATGAAATTTTAACATTTAATCTTTTGACTCTAAATGGCTGTTGGATGTGAATTATGACTTTGTCAACTAAAATAAGTGTGTTTAAAGTCATTTCTGTGCCTGAAACAGGTCAAAATTGAAGCTTTTGAGTAAGCAAAACTCTGTAAAAATGGCAATTTTGGTCACTCTGAGGGTTTAAAAAGTGGTTATTCAACATGAGGCACGATCCAATTGACATTTTGAATCATTTTTGGTACAGTCCAAAAAATCAATTTTCGGATGAAAAACGATGACTCCGGACATGTCGAACGATCCCAAAATGGTCAATATGGATGAAATTTTAACATTTAATCTTTTGACTGTAAATGACTGTTGGATGTGAATTATGACTTTGTCAACTAAAATAAGTGTGTTTAAAGTCATTTCTGTGCCTGAAACGGGTCAAAATTGAAGCTTTTGAGTAAGCAAAACTCTGTAAAAATGGCAATTTTGGTCACTCTGAGGGTTTAAAAAGTGGTTATTCAACATGAGGCACGATCCAATTGACATTTTGAATCATTTTTGGTACAGTCCAAAAAATCAATTTTCGGATGAAAAACGATGACTCCGGACATGTCGAACGATCCCAAAATGGTCAATATGGATGAAATTTTAACATTTAATCTTTTTACTGTAAATTACTGTTGGATGTGAATTATGACTTTGTCAACTAAAATAAGTGTGTTTAAAGTCATTTCTGTGCCTGAAACGGGTCAAAATTGAAGCTTTTGAGTAAGCAAAACTCTGTAAAAATGGCAATTTTGGTCACTCTGAGGGTTTAAAAAGTGGTTATTCAACATGAGGCACGATCCAATTGACATTTTGAATCATTTTTGGTACAGTCCAAAAAATCAATTTTCGGATGAAAAACGATGACTCCGGACATGTCGAACTATCCCAAAATGGTCAATATGGATGAAATTTTAACATTTAATCTTTTGACTCTAAATGACTGTTGGATGTGAATTATGACTTTGTCAACTAAAATAAGTGTGTTTAAAGTCATTTCTGTGCCTCAAAGGGGTCAAAATTGAAGCTTTTGAGTAAGCAAAACTCTGTAAAAATGGCAATTTTGTTCACTGTGAGGGTTTAAAAAGTGGTTATTCAACATGAGGCACGATCCAATTGAAATTTTGAATAATTTTTGGTACAGTCCAAAAAATCAATTTTCGGATGAAAAACGATGACTCCGGACATGTCGAACGATCCCAAAAAGGTCAAATGGATGAAATTTTAACATTTATTATTTTGACTGTAAATGACTGTTGGATGTGAATTATGACTTTGTCAACTAAAATAAGTGTGTTTAAAGTCATTTCTGTGCCTGAAACGGGTCAAAATTGAAGCTTTTGAGTAAGCAAAACTCTGTAAAAATGGCAATTTTGGTCACTGTGAGGGTTTAAAAAGTGGTTATTCAACATGAGGCACGATCCAATTGACATTTTGAATCATTTTTGGTACAGTCCAAAAAATCAATTTTCGGATGAAAAACGATGACTCCGGACATGTCGAACTATCCCAAAATGGTCAATATGGATGAAATTTTAACATTTAATCTTTTGATTCTAAATGACTGTTGGATGTGAATTATGACTTTGTCAACTAAAATAAGTGTGTTTAAAGTCATTTCTGTGCCTCAAAGGGGTCAAAATTGAAGCTTTTGAGTAAGCAAAACTCTGTAAAAATGGCAATTTTGGTCACTATGAGGGTTTAAAAAGTGGTTATTCAACATAAGGCACGATCCAATTGAAATTTTGAATAATTTTTGGTACAGTCCAAAAAATCAATTTTCGGATGAAAAACGATGACTCCGGACATGTCGAACGATCCCAAAAAGGTCAAAATGGATGAAATTTTAACATTCAATCTTTTGACTGTAAATGACTGTTGGATGTGAATTATGACTTTGTCAACTAAAATAAGTGTGTTTAAAGTCATTTCTGTGCCTGAAACGGGTCAAAATTGAAGCTTTTGAGTAAGGAAAACTCTGTAAAAATGGCAATTTTGGTCACTCTGAGGGTTTAAAAAGTGGTTATTCAACATGAGGCACGATCCAATTGACATTTTGAATAATTTTTGGTACAGTCCAAAAAATCAATTTTCGGATGAAAAACGATGACTCCGGACATGTCGAACTATCCCAAAATGGTCAATATGGATGAAATTTTAACATTTAATCTTTTGATTCTAAATGACTGTTGGATGTGAATTATGACTTTGTCAACTAAAATAAGTGTGTTTAAAGTCATTTCTGTGCCTCAAAGGGGTCAAAATTGAAGCTTTTGAGTAAGCAAAACTCTGTAAAAATGGCAATTTTGGTCACTATGAGGGTTTAAAAAGTGGTTATTCAACATGAGGCACGATCCAATTGACATTTTGAATCATTTTTGGTACAGTCCAAAAAATCAATTTTCGGATGAAAAACGATGACTCCGGACATGTCGAACTATCCCAAAATGGTCAATATGGATGAAATTTTAACATTTAATCTTTTGACTCTAAATGGCTGTTGGATGTGAATTATGACTTTGTCAACTAAAATAAGTGTGTTTAAAGTCATTTCTGTGCCTGAAACAGGTCAAAATTGAAGCTTTTGAGTAAGCAAAACTCTGTAAAAATGGCAATTTTGGTCACTCTGAGGGTTTAAAAAGTGGTTATTCAACATGAGGCACGATCCAATTGACATTTTGAATCATTTTTGGTACAGTCCAAAAAATCAATTTTCGGATGAAAAACGATGACTCCGGACATGTCGAACGATCCCAAAATGGTCAATATGGATGAAATTTTAACATTTAATCTTTTGACTGTAAATGACTGTTGGATGTGAATTATGACTTTGTCAACTAAAATAAGTGTGTTTAAAGTCATTTCTGTGCCTGAAACGGGTCAAAATTGAAGCTTTTGAGTAAGCAAAACTCTGTAAAAATGGCAATTTTGGTCACTCTGAGGGTTTAAAAAGTGGTTATTCAACATGAGGCACGATCCAATTGACATTTTGAATCATTTTTGGTACAGTCCAAAAAATCAATTTTCGGATGAAAAACGATGACTCCGGACATGTCGAACGATCCCAAAATGGTCAATATGGATGAAATTTTAACATTTAATCTTTTTACTGTAAATTACTGTTGGATGTGAATTATGACTTTGTCAACTAAAATAAGTGTGTTTAAAGTCATTTCTGTGCCTGAAACGGGTCAAAATTGAAGCTTTTGAGTAAGCAAAACTCTGTAAAAATGGCAATTTTGGTCACTCTGAGGGTTTAAAAAGTGGTTATTCAACATGAGGCACGATCCAATTGACATTTTGAATCATTTTTGGTACAGTCCAAAAAATCAATTTTCGGATGAAAAACGATGACTCCGGACATGTCGAACTATCCCAAAATGGTCAATATGGATGAAATTTTAACATTTAATCTTTTGACTCTAAATGACTGTTGGATGTGAATTATGACTTTGTCAACTAAAATAAGTGTGTTTAAAGTCATTTCTGTGCCTCAAAGGGGTCAAAATTGAAGCTTTTGAGTAAGCAAAACTCTGTAAAAATGGCAATTTTGTTCACTGTGAGGGTTTAAAAAGTGGTTATTCAACATGAGGCACGATCCAATTGAAATTTTGAATAATTTTTGGTACAGTCCAAAAAATCAATTTTCGGATGAAAAACGATGACTCCGGACATGTCGAACGATCCCAAAAAGGTCAAAATGGATGAAATTTTAACATTTATTATTTTGACTGTAAATGACTGTTGGATGTGAATTATGACTTTGTCAACTAAAATAAGTGTGTTTAAAGTCATTTCTGTGCCTGAAACGGGTCAAAATTGAAGCTTTTGAGTAAGCAAAACTCTGTAAAAATGGCAATTTTGGTCACTGTGAGGGTTTAAAAAGTGGTTATTCAACATGAGGCACGATCCAATTGACATTTTGAATCATTTTTGGTACAGTCCAAAAAATCAATTTTCGGATGAAAAACGATGACTCCGGACATGTCGAACGATCCCAAAATGGTCAATATGGATGAAATTTTAACATTTAATCTTTTGACTGTAAATGACTGTTGGATGTGAATTATGACTTTGTCAACTAAAATAAGTGTGTTTAAAGTCATTTCTGTGCCTGAAACGGGTCAAAATTGAAGCTTTTGAGTAAGCAAAACTCTGTAAAAATGGCAATTTTGGTCACTCTGAGGGTTTAAAAAGTGGTTATTCAACATGAGGCACGATCCAATTGACATTTTGAATCATTTTTGGTACAGTCCAAAAAATCAATTTTCGGATGAAAAACGATGACTCCGGACATGTCGAACGATCCCAAAATGGTCAATATGGATGAAATTTTAACATTTAATCTTTTTACTGTAAATTACTGTTGGATGTGAATTATGACTTTGTCAACTAAAATAAGTGTGTTTAAAGTCATTTCTGTGCCTGAAACGGGTCAAAATTGAAGCTTTTGAGTAAGCAAAACTCTGTAAAAATGGCAATTTTGGTCACTCTGAGGGTTTAAAAAGTGGTTATTCAACATGAGGCACGATCCAATTGACATTTTGAATCATTTTTGGTACAGTCCAAAAAATCAATTTTCGGATGAAAAACGATGACTCCGGACATGTCGAACTATCCCAAAATGGTCAATATGGATGAAATTTTAACATTTAATCTTTTGACTCTAAATGACTGTTGGATGTGAATTATGACTTTGTCAACTAAAATAAGTGTGTTTAAAGTCATTTCTGTGCCTCAAAGGGGTCAAAATTGAAGCTTTTGAGTAAGCAAAACTCTGTAAAAATGGCAATTTTGTTCACTGTGAGGGTTTAAAAAGTGGTTATTCAACATGAGGCACGATCCAATTGAAATTTTGAATAATTTTTGGTACAGTCCAAAAAATCAATTTTCGGATGAAAAACGATGACTCCGGACATGTCGAACGATCCCAAAAAGGTCAAAATGGATGAAATTTTAACATTTAATATTTTGACTGTAAATGACTGTTGGATGTGAATTATGACTTTGTCAACTAAAATAAGTGTGTTTAAAGTCATTTCTGTGCCTGAAACGGGTCAAAATTGAAGCTTTTGAGTAAGCAAAACTCTGTAAAAATGGCAATTTTGGTCACTGTGAGGGTTTAAAAAGTGGTTATTCAACATGAGGCACGATCCAATTGACATTTTGAATCATTTTTGGTACAGTCCAAAAAATCAATTTTCGGATGAAAAACGATGACTCCGGACATGTCGAACGATCCCAAAATGGTCAATATGGATGAAATTTTAACATTTAATCTTTTGACTGTAAATGACTGTTGGATGTGAATTATGACTTTGTCAACTAAAATAAGTGTGTTTAAAGTCATTTCTGTGCCTGAAACGGGTCAAAATTGAAGCTTTTGAGTAAGCAAAACTCTGTAAAAATGGCAATTTTGGTCACTCTGAGGGTTTAAAAAGTGGTTATTCAACATGAGGCATGATCCAATTGACATTTTGAATCATTTTTGGTACAGTCCAAAAAATCAATTTTCGGATGAAAAACGATGACTCCGGACATGTCGAACTATCCCAAAATGGTCAATATGGATGAAATTTTAACATTTAATCTTTTGACTCTAAATGACTGTTGGATGTGAATTATGACTTTGTCAACTAAAATAAGTGTGTTTAAAGTCATTTCTGTGCCTCAAAGGGGTCAAAATTGAAGCTTTTGAGTAAGCAAAACTCTGTAAAAATGGCAATTTTGTTCACTGTGAGGGTTTAAAAAGTGGTTATTCAACATGAGGCACGATCCAATTGAAATTTTGAATAATTTTTGGTACAGTCCAAAAAATCAATTTTCGGATGAAAAACGATGATTCCGGACATGTCGAACTATCCCAAAATGGTCAATATGGATGAAATTTTAACATTTAATATTTTGACTGTAAATGACTGTTGGATGTGAATTATGACTTTGTCAACTAAAATAAGTGTGTTTAAAGTCATTTCTGTGCCTCAAAGGGGTCAAAATTGAAGCTTTTGAGTAAGCAAAACTCTGTAAAAATGGCAATTTTGTTCACTGTGAGGGTTTAAAAAGTGGTTATTCAACATGAGGCACGATCCAATTGAAATTTTGAATAATTTTTGGTACAGTCCAAAAAATCAATTTTCGGATGAAAAACGATGACTCCGGACATGTCGAACGATCCCAAAAAGGTCAAAATGGATGAAATTTTAACATTTAATATTTTGACTGTAAATGACTGTTGGATGTGAATTATGACTTTGTCAACTAAAATAAGTGTGTTTAAAGTCATTTCTGTGCCTGAAACGGGTCAAAATTGAAGCTTTTGAGTAAGCAAAACTCTGGAAAAATGGCAATTTTGGTCACATAGGGTTTAAAAAGTGGTTATTCAACATGAGGCACGATCCAATTGACATTTTGAATCATTTTTGGTACAGTCCAAAAAAATCAATTTTCGGATGAAAAACGATGACTCCGGACATGTCGAACGATCCCAAAAAGGTCAAAATGGATGAAATTTTAACATTTAATATTTTGACTGTAAATGACTGTTGGATGTGAATTATGACTTTGTCAACTAAAATAAGTGTGTTTAAAGTCATTTCTGTGCCTGAAACGGGTCAAAATTGAAGCTTTTGAGTAAGCAAAACTCTGTAAAAATGGCAATTTTGGTCACTGTGAGGGTTTAAAAAGTGGTTATTCAACATGAGGCACGATCCAATTGACATTTTGAATCATTTTTGGTACAGTCCAAAAAATCAATTTTCGGATGAAAAACGATGACTCCGGACATGTCGAACTATCCCAAAATGGTCAATATGGATGAAATTTTAACATTTAATCTTTGGACTGTAAATGACTGTTGGATGTGAATTATGACTTTGTCAACTAAAATAAGTGTGTTTAAAGTCATTTCTGTGCCTGAAACGGGTCAAAATTGAAGCTTTTGAGTAAGCAAAACTCTTTAAAAATGGCAATTTTGGTCACTCTGAGGGTTTAAAAAGTGGTTATTCAACATGAGGCACGATCCAATTGACATTTTGAATCATTTTTGGTACAGTCCAAAAAATCAATTTTCGGATGAAAAACGATGACTCCGGACATGTCGAACGATCCCAAAATGGTCAATATGGATGAAATTTTAACATTTAATCTTTTGACTCTAAATGGCTGTTGGATGTGAATTATGACTTTGTCAACTAAAATAAGTGTGTTTAAAGTCATTTCTGTGCCTGAAACAGGTCAAAATTGAAGCTTTTGAGTAAGCAAAACTCTGTAAAAATGGCAATTTTGGTCACTCTGAGGGTTTAAAAAGTGGTTATTCAACATGAGGCACGATCCAATTGACATTTTGAATCATTTTTGGTACAGTCCAAAAAATCAATTTTCGGATGAAAAACGATGACTCCGGACATGTCGAACTATCCCAAAATGGTCAATATGGATGAAATTTTAACATTTAATCTTTTGATTCTAAATGACTGTTGGATGTGAATTATGACTTTGTCAACTAAAATAAGTGTGTTTAAAGTCATTTCTGTGCCTCAAAGGGGTCAAAATTGAAGCTTTTGAGTAAGCAAAACTCTGTAAAAATGGCAATTTTGGTCACTGTGAGGGTTTAAAAAGTGGTTATTCAACATGAGGCACGATCCAATTGACATTTTGAATCATTTTTGGTACAGTCCAAAAAATCAATTTTCGAATGAAAAACGATGACTCCGGACATGCCGAACGATCCCAAAAAGGTCAAAATGGATGAAATTTTAACATTTAATCTTTTGACTGTAAATGACTGTTGGATGTGAATTATGACTTTGTCAACTAAAATAAGTGTGTTTAAAGTCATTTCTGTGCCTGAAACGGGTCAAAATTGAAGCTTTTGAGTAAGCAAAACTCTGTAAAAATGGCAATTTTGGTCACTGTGAGGGTTTAAAAAGTGGTTATTCAACATGAGGCACGATCCAATTGACATTTTGAATCATTTTTGGTACAGTCCAAAAAATCAATTTTCGGATGAAAAACGATGACTCCGGACATGTCGAACTATCCCAAAATGGTCAATATGGATGAAATTTAAACATTTAATCTTTTGACTGTAAATGACTGTTGGATGTGAATTATGACTTTGTCAACTAAAATAAGTGTGTTTAAAGTCATTTCTGTGCCTGAAACTGGTCAAAATTGAAGCTTTTGAGTAAGCAAAACTCTGTAAAAATGGCAATTTTGGTCACTCTGAGGGTTTAAAAAGTGGTTATTCTACATGAGGCACGATCCAATTGACATTTTGAATCATTTTTGGTACAGTCCAAAAAATCAATTTTCGGATGAAAAACGATGACTCCGGACATGTCGAACTATCCCAAAATGGTCAATATGGATGAAATTTTAACATTTAATCTTTTGACTCTAAATGGCTGTTGGATGTGAATTATGACTTTGTCAACTAAAATAAGTGTGTTTAAAGTCATTTCTGTGCCTCAAAGGGGTCAAAATTGAAGCTTTTGAGTAAGCAAAACTCTGTAAAAATGGCAATTTTGGTCACTGTGAGGGTTTAAAAAGTGGTTATTCAACATGAGGCACGATCCAATTGAAATTTTGAATCATTTTTGGTACAGTCCAAAAAATCAATTTTCGAATGAAAAACGATGACTCCGGACATGTCGAACGATCCCAAAAAGGTCACAATGGATGAAATTTTAACATTTAATCTTTTGACTGTAAATGACTGTTGGATGTGAATTATGACTTTGTCAACTAAAATAAGTGTGTTTAAAGTCATTTCTGTGCCTGAAACGGGTCAAAATTGAAGCTTTTGAGTAAGCAAAACTCTTTAAAAATGGCAATTTTGGTCACTCTGAGGGTTTAAAAAGTGGTTATTCAACATGAGGCACGATCCAATTGACATTTTGAATCATTTTTGGTACAGTCCAAAAAATCAATTTTCGGATGAAAAACGATGACTCCGGACATGTCGAACGATCCCAAAATGGTCAATATGGATGAAATTTTAACATTTAATCTTTTGACTGTAAATGACTGTTGGATGTGAATTATGACTTTGTCAACTAAAATAAGTGTGTTTAAAGTCATTTCTGTGCCTGAAACGGGTCAAAATTGAAGCTTTTGAGTAAGCAAAACTCTGTAAAAATGGCAATTTTGGTCACTCTGAGGGTTTAAAAAGTGGTTATTCAACATGAGGCACGATCCAATTGACATTTTGAATCATTTTTGGTACAGTCCAAAAAATCAATTTTCGGATGAAAAACGATGACTCCGGACATGTCGAACTATCCCAAAATGGTCAATATGGATGAAATTTTAACATTTAATCTTTTGACTCTAAATGACTGTTGGATGTGAATTATGACTTTGTCAACTAAAATAAGTGTGTTTAAAGTCATTTCTGTGCCTCAAAGGGGTCAAAATTGAAGCTTTTGAGTAAGCAAAACTCTGTAAAAATGGCAATTTTGTTCACTGTGAGGGTTTAAAAAGTGGTTATTCAACATAAGGCACGATCCAATTGAAATTTTGAATAATTTTTGGTACAGTCCAAAAAATCAATTTTCGGATGAAAAACGATGACTCCGGACATGTCGAACGATCCCAAAAAGGTCAAAATGGATGAAATTTTAACATTCAATCTTTTGACTGTAAATGACTGTTGGATGTGAATTATGACTTTGTCAACTAAAATAAGTGTGTTTAAAGTCATTTCTGTGCCTGAAACGGGTCAAAATTGAAGCTTTTGAGTAAGGAAAACTCTGTAAAAATGGCAATTTTGGTCACTCTGAGGGTTTAAAAAGTGGTTATTCAACATGAGGCACGATCCAATTGACATTTTGAATAATTTTTGGTACAGTCCAAAAAATCAATTTTCGGATGAAAAACGATGACTCCGGACATGTCGAACTATCCCAAAATGGTCAATATGGATGAAATTTTAACATTTAATCTTTTGATTCTAAATGACTGTTGGATGTGAATTATGACTTTGTCAACTAAAATAAGTGTGTTTAAAGTCATTTCTGTGCCTCAAAGGGGTCAAAATTGAAGCTTTTGAGTAAGCAAAACTCTGTAAAAATGGCAATTTTGGTCACTATGAGGGTTTAAAAAGTGGTTATTCAACATGAGGCACGATCCAATTGACATTTTGAATCATTTTTGGTACAGTCCAAAAAATCAATTTTCGGATGAAAAACGATGACTCCGGACATGTCGAACTATCCCAAAATGGTCAATATGGATGAAATTTTAACATTTAATCTTTTGACTCTAAATGGCTGTTGGATGTGAATTATGACTTTGTCAACTAAAATAAGTGTGTTTAAAGTCATTTCTGTGCCTGAAACAGGTCAAAATTGAAGCTTTTGAGTAAGCAAAACTCTGTAAAAATGGCAATTTTGGTCACTCTGAGGGTTTAAAAAGTGGTTATTCAACATGAGGCACGATCCAATTGACATTTTGAATCATTTTTGGTACAGTCCAAAAAATCAATTTTCGGATGAAAAACGATGACTCCGGACATGTCGAACGATCCCAAAATGGTCAATATGGATGAAATTTTAACATTTAATCTTTTGACTGTAAATGACTGTTGGATGTGAATTATGACTTTGTCAACTAAAATAAGTGTGTTTAAAGTCATTTCTGTGCCTGAAACGGGTCAAAATTGAAGCTTTTGAGTAAGCAAAACTCTGTAAAAATGGCAATTTTGGTCACTCTGAGGGTTTAAAAAGTGGTTATTCAACATGAGGCACGATCCAATTGACATTTTGAATCATTTTTGGTACAGTCCAAAAAATCAATTTTCGGATGAAAAACGATGACTCCGGACATGTCGAACGATCCCAAAATGGTCAATATGGATGAAATTTTAACATTTAATCTTTTTACTGTAAATTACTGTTGGATGTGAATTATGACTTTGTCAACTAAAATAAGTGTGTTTAAAGTCATTTCTGTGCCTGAAACGGGTCAAAATTGAAGCTTTTGAGTAAGCAAAACTCTGTAAAAATGGCAATTTTGGTCACTCTGAGGGTTTAAAAAGTGGTTATTCAACATGAGGCACGATCCAATTGACATTTTGAATCATTTTTGGTACAGTCCAAAAAATCAATTTTCGGATGAAAAACGATGACTCCGGACATGTCGAACTATCCCAAAATGGTCAATATGGATGAAATTTTAACATTTAATCTTTTGACTCTAAATGACTGTTGGATGTGAATTATGACTTTGTCAACTAAAATAAGTGTGTTTAAAGTCATTTCTGTGCCTCAAAGGGGTCAAAATTGAAGCTTTTGAGTAAGCAAAACTCTGTAAAAATGGCAATTTTGTTCACTGTGAGGGTTTAAAAAGTGGTTATTCAACATGAGGCACGATCCAATTGAAATTTTGAATAATTTTTGGTACAGTCCAAAAAATCAATTTTCGGATGAAAAACGATGACTCCGGACATGTCGAACGATCCCAAAAAGGTCAAATGGATGAAATTTTAACATTTATTATTTTGACTGTAAATGACTGTTGGATGTGAATTATGACTTTGTCAACTAAAATAAGTGTGTTTAAAGTCATTTCTGTGCCTGAAACGGGTCAAAATTGAAGCTTTTGAGTAAGCAAAACTCTGTAAAAATGGCAATTTTGGTCACTGTGAGGGTTTAAAAAGTGGTTATTCAACATGAGGCACGATCCAATTGACATTTTGAATCATTTTTGGTACAGTCCAAAAAATCAATTTTCGGATGAAAAACGATGACTCCGGACATGTCGAACTATCCCAAAATGGTCAATATGGATGAAATTTTAACATTTAATCTTTTGATTCTAAATGACTGTTGGATGTGAATTATGACTTTGTCAACTAAAATAAGTGTGTTTAAAGTCATTTCTGTGCCTCAAAGGGGTCAAAATTGAAGCTTTTGAGTAAGCAAAACTCTGTAAAAATGGCAATTTTGGTCACTATGAGGGTTTAAAAAGTGGTTATTCAACATAAGGCACGATCCAATTGAAATTTTGAATAATTTTTGGTACAGTCCAAAAAATCAATTTTCGGATGAAAAACGATGACTCCGGACATGTCGAACGATCCCAAAAAGGTCAAAATGGATGAAATTTTAACATTCAATCTTTTGACTGTAAATGACTGTTGGATGTGAATTATGACTTTGTCAACTAAAATAAGTGTGTTTAAAGTCATTTCTGTGCCTGAAACGGGTCAAAATTGAAGCTTTTGAGTAAGGAAAACTCTGTAAAAATGGCAATTTTGGTCACTCTGAGGGTTTAAAAAGTGGTTATTCAACATGAGGCACGATCCAATTGACATTTTGAATAATTTTTGGTACAGTCCAAAAAATCAATTTTCGGATGAAAAACGATGACTCCGGACATGTCGAACTATCCCAAAATGGTCAATATGGATGAAATTTTAACATTTAATCTTTTGATTCTAAATGACTGTTGGATGTGAATTATGACTTTGTCAACTAAAATAAGTGTGTTTAAAGTCATTTCTGTGCCTCAAAGGGGTCAAAATTGAAGCTTTTGAGTAAGCAAAACTCTGTAAAAATGGCAATTTTGGTCACTATGAGGGTTTAAAAAGTGGTTATTCAACATGAGGCACGATCCAATTGACATTTTGAATCATTTTTGGTACAGTCCAAAAAATCAATTTTCGGATGAAAAACGATGACTCCGGACATGTCGAACTATCCCAAAATGGTCAATATGGATGAAATTTTAACATTTAATCTTTTGACTCTAAATGGCTGTTGGATGTGAATTATGACTTTGTCAACTAAAATAAGTGTGTTTAAAGTCATTTCTGTGCCTGAAACAGGTCAAAATTGAAGCTTTTGAGTAAGCAAAACTCTGTAAAAATGGCAATTTTGGTCACTCTGAGGGTTTAAAAAGTGGTTATTCAACATGAGGCACGATCCAATTGACATTTTGAATCATTTTTGGTACAGTCCAAAAAATCAATTTTCGGATGAAAAACGATGACTCCGGACATGTCGAACGATCCCAAAATGGTCAATATGGATGAAATTTTAACATTTAATCTTTTGACTGTAAATGACTGTTGGATGTGAATTATGACTTTGTCAACTAAAATAAGTGTGTTTAAAGTCATTTCTGTGCCTGAAACGGGTCAAAATTGAAGCTTTTGAGTAAGCAAAACTCTGTAAAAATGGCAATTTTGGTCACTCTGAGGGTTTAAAAAGTGGTTATTCAACATGAGGCACGATCCAATTGACATTTTGAATCATTTTTGGTACAGTCCAAAAAATCAATTTTCGGATGAAAAACGATGACTCCGGACATGTCGAACGATCCCAAAATGGTCAATATGGATGAAATTTTAACATTTAATCTTTTTACTGTAAATTACTGTTGGATGTGAATTATGACTTTGTCAACTAAAATAAGTGTGTTTAAAGTCATTTCTGTGCCTGAAACGGGTCAAAATTGAAGCTTTTGAGTAAGCAAAACTCTGTAAAAATGGCAATTTTGGTCACTCTGAGGGTTTAAAAAGTGGTTATTCAACATGAGGCACGATCCAATTGACATTTTGAATCATTTTTGGTACAGTCCAAAAAATCAATTTTCGGATGAAAAACGATGACTCCGGACATGTCGAACTATCCCAAAATGGTCAATATGGATGAAATTTTAACATTTAATCTTTTGACTCTAAATGACTGTTGGATGTGAATTATGACTTTGTCAACTAAAATAAGTGTGTTTAAAGTCATTTCTGTGCCTCAAAGGGGTCAAAATTGAAGCTTTTGAGTAAGCAAAACTCTGTAAAAATGGCAATTTTGTTCACTGTGAGGGTTTAAAAAGTGGTTATTCAACATGAGGCACGATCCAATTGAAATTTTGAATAATTTTTGGTACAGTCCAAAAAATCAATTTTCGGATGAAAAACGATGACTCCGGACATGTCGAACGATCCCAAAAAGGTCAAAATGGATGAAATTTTAACATTTATTATTTTGACTGTAAATGACTGTTGGATGTGAATTATGACTTTGTCAACTAAAATAAGTGTGTTTAAAGTCATTTCTGTGCCTGAAACGGGTCAAAATTGAAGCTTTTGAGTAAGCAAAACTCTGTAAAAATGGCAATTTTGGTCACTGTGAGGGTTTAAAAAGTGGTTATTCAACATGAGGCACGATCCAATTGACATTTTGAATCATTTTTGGTACAGTCCAAAAAATCAATTTTCGGATGAAAAACGATGACTCCGGACATGTCGAACGATCCCAAAATGGTCAATATGGATGAAATTTTAACATTTAATCTTTTGACTGTAAATGACTGTTGGATGTGAATTATGACTTTGTCAACTAAAATAAGTGTGTTTAAAGTCATTTCTGTGCCTGAAACGGGTCAAAATTGAAGCTTTTGAGTAAGCAAAACTCTGTAAAAATGGCAATTTTGGTCACTCTGAGGGTTTAAAAAGTGGTTATTCAACATGAGGCACGATCCAATTGACATTTTGAATCATTTTTGGTACAGTCCAAAAAATCAATTTTCGGATGAAAAACGATGACTCCGGACATGTCGAACGATCCCAAAATGGTCAATATGGATGAAATTTTAACATTTAATCTTTTTACTGTAAATTACTGTTGGATGTGAATTATGACTTTGTCAACTAAAATAAGTGTGTTTAAAGTCATTTCTGTGCCTGAAACGGGTCAAAATTGAAGCTTTTGAGTAAGCAAAACTCTGTAAAAATGGCAATTTTGGTCACTCTGAGGGTTTAAAAAGTGGTTATTCAACATGAGGCACGATCCAATTGACATTTTGAATCATTTTTGGTACAGTCCAAAAAATCAATTTTCGGATGAAAAACGATGACTCCGGACATGTCGAACTATCCCAAAATGGTCAATATGGATGAAATTTTAACATTTAATCTTTTGACTCTAAATGACTGTTGGATGTGAATTATGACTTTGTCAACTAAAATAAGTGTGTTTAAAGTCATTTCTGTGCCTCAAAGGGGTCAAAATTGAAGCTTTTGAGTAAGCAAAACTCTGTAAAAATGGCAATTTTGTTCACTGTGAGGGTTTAAAAAGTGGTTATTCAACATGAGGCACGATCCAATTGAAATTTTGAATAATTTTTGGTACAGTCCAAAAAATCAATTTTCGGATGAAAAACGATGACTCCGGACATGTCGAACTATCCCAAAATGGTCAATATGGATGAAATTTTAACATTTAATATTTTGACTGTAAATGACTGTTGGATGTGAATTATGACTTTGTCAACTAAAATAAGTGTGTTTAAAGTCATTTCTGTGCCTCAAAGGGGTCAAAATTGAAGCTTTTGAGTAAGCAAAACTCTGTAAAAATGGCAATTTTGTTCACTGTGAGGGTTTAAAAAGTGGTTATTCAACATGAGGCACGATCCAATTGAAATTTTGAATAATTTTTGGTACAGTCCAAAAAATCAATTTTCGGATGAAAAACGATGACTCCGGACATGTCGAACGATCCCAAAAAGGTCAAAATGGATGAAATTTTAACATTTAATATTTTGACTGTAAATGACTGTTGGATGTGAATTATGACTTTGTCAACTAAAATAAGTGTGTTTAAAGTCATTTCTGTGCCTGAAACGGGTCAAAATTGAAGCTTTTGAGTAAGCAAAACTCTGGAAAAATGGCAATTTTGGTCACATAGGGTTTAAAAAGTGGTTATTCAACATGAGGCACGATCCAATTGACATTTTGAATCATTTTTGGTACAGTCCAAAAAAATCAATTTTCGGATGAAAAACGATGACTCCGGACATGTCGAACGATCCCAAAAAGGTCAAAATGGATGAAATTTTAACATTTAATATTTTGACTGTAAATGACTGTTGGATGTGAATTATGACTTTGTCAACTAAAATAAGTGTGTTTAAAGTCATTTCTGTGCCTCAAAGGGGTCAAAATTGAAGCTTTTGAGTAAGCAAAACTCTGTAAAAATGGCAATTTTGGTCACTATGAGGGTTTAAAAAGTGGTTATTCAACATGAGGCACGATCCAATTGACATTTTGAATCATTTTTGGTACAGTCCAAAAAATCAATTTTCGGATGAAAAACGATGACTCCGGACATGTCGAACTATCCCAAAATGGTCAATATGGATGAAATTTTAACATTTAATCTTTTGACTCTAAATGGCTGTTGGATGTGAATTATGACTTTGTCAACTAAAATAAGTGTGTTTAAAGTCATTTCTGTGCCTGAAACAGGTCAAAATTGAAGCTTTTGAGTAAGCAAAACTCTGTAAAAATGGCAATTTTGGTCACTCTGAGGGTTTAAAAAGTGGTTATTCAACATGAGGCACGATCCAATTGACATTTTGAATCATTTTTGGTACAGTCCAAAAAATCAATTTTCGGATGAAAAACGATGACTCCGGACATGTCGAACGATCCCAAAATGGTCAATATGGATGAAATTTTAACATTTAATCTTTTGACTGTAAATGACTGTTGGATGTGAATTATGACTTTGTCAACTAAAATAAGTGTGTTTAAAGTCATTTCTGTGCCTGAAACGGGTCAAAATTGAAGCTTTTGAGTAAGCAAAACTCTGTAAAAATGGCAATTTTGGTCACTCTGAGGGTTTAAAAAGTGGTTATTCAACATGAGGCACGATCCAATTGACATTTTGAATCATTTTTGGTACAGTCCAAAAAATCAATTTTCGGATGAAAAACGATGACTCCGGACATGTCGAACGATCCCAAAATGGTCAATATGGATGAAATTTTAACATTTAATCTTTTTACTGTAAATTACTGTTGGATGTGAATTATGACTTTGTCAACTAAAATAAGTGTGTTTAAAGTCATTTCTGTGCCTGAAACGGGTCAAAATTGAAGCTTTTGAGTAAGCAAAACTCTGTAAAAATGGCAATTTTGGTCACTCTGAGGGTTTAAAAAGTGGTTATTCAACATGAGGCACGATCCAATTGACATTTTGAATCATTTTTGGTACAGTCCAAAAAATCAATTTTCGGATGAAAAACGATGACTCCGGACATGTCGAACTATCCCAAAATGGTCAATATGGATGAAATTTTAACATTTAATCTTTTGACTCTAAATGACTGTTGGATGTGAATTATGACTTTGTCAACTAAAATAAGTGTGTTTAAAGTCATTTCTGTGCCTCAAAGGGGTCAAAATTGAAGCTTTTGAGTAAGCAAAACTCTGTAAAAATGGCAATTTTGTTCACTGTGAGGGTTTAAAAAGTGGTTATTCAACATGAGGCACGATCCAATTGAAATTTTGAATAATTTTTGGTACAGTCCAAAAAATCAATTTTCGGATGAAAAACGATGACTCCGGACATGTCGAACGATCCCAAAAAGGTCAAAATGGATGAAATTTTAACATTTATTATTTTGACTGTAAATGACTGTTGGATGTGAATTATGACTTTGTCAACTAAAATAAGTGTGTTTAAAGTCATTTCTGTGCCTGAAACGGGTCAAAATTGAAGCTTTTGAGTAAGCAAAACTCTGTAAAAATGGCAATTTTGGTCACTGTGAGGGTTTAAAAAGTGGTTATTCAACATGAGGCACGATCCAATTGACATTTTGAATCATTTTTGGTACAGTCCAAAAAATCAATTTTCGGATGAAAAACGATGACTCCGGACATGTCGAACGATCCCAAAATGGTCAATATGGATGAAATTTTAACATTTAATCTTTTGACTGTAAATGACTGTTGGATGTGAATTATGACTTTGTCAACTAAAATAAGTGTGTTTAAAGTCATTTCTGTGCCTGAAACGGGTCAAAATTGAAGCTTTTGAGTAAGCAAAACTCTGTAAAAATGGCAATTTTGGTCACTCTGAGGGTTTAAAAAGTGGTTATTCAACATGAGGCACGATCCAATTGACATTTTGAATCATTTTTGGTACAGTCCAAAAAATCAATTTTCGGATGAAAAACGATGACTCCGGACATGTCGAACGATCCCAAAATGGTCAATATGGATGAAATTTTAACATTTAATCTTTTTACTGTAAATTACTGTTGGATGTGAATTATGACTTTGTCAACTAAAATAAGTGTGTTTAAAGTCATTTCTGTGCCTGAAACGGGTCAAAATTGAAGCTTTTGAGTAAGCAAAACTCTGTAAAAATGGCAATTTTGGTCACTCTGAGGGTTTAAAAAGTGGTTATTCAACATGAGGCACGATCCAATTGACATTTTGAATCATTTTTGGTACAGTCCAAAAAATCAATTTTCGGATGAAAAACGATGACTCCGGACATGTCGAACTATCCCAAAATGGTCAATATGGATGAAATTTTAACATTTAATCTTTTGACTCTAAATGACTGTTGGATGTGAATTATGACTTTGTCAACTAAAATAAGTGTGTTTAAAGTCATTTCTGTGCCTCAAAGGGGTCAAAATTGAAGCTTTTGAGTAAGCAAAACTCTGTAAAAATGGCAATTTTGTTCACTGTGAGGGTTTAAAAAGTGGTTATTCAACATGAGGCACGATCCAATTGAAATTTTGAATAATTTTTGGTACAGTCCAAAAAATCAATTTTCGGATGAAAAACGATGACTCCGGACATGTCGAACTATCCCAAAATGGTCAATATGGATGAAATTTTAACATTTAATATTTTGACTGTAAATGACTGTTGGATGTGAATTATGACTTTGTCAACTAAAATAAGTGTGTTTAAAGTCATTTCTGTGCCTCAAAGGGGTCAAAATTGAAGCTTTTGAGTAAGCAAAACTCTGTAAAAATGGCAATTTTGTTCACTGTGAGGGTTTAAAAAGTGGTTATTCAACATGAGGCACGATCCAATTGAAATTTTGAATAATTTTTGGTACAGTCCAAAAAATCAATTTTCGGATGAAAAACGATGACTCCGGACATGTCGAACGATCCCAAAAAGGTCAAAATGGATGAAATTTTAACATTTAATATTTTGACTGTAAATGACTGTTGGATGTGAATTATGACTTTGTCAACTAAAATAAGTGTGTTTAAAGTCATTTCTGTGCCTGAAACGGGTCAAAATTGAAGCTTTTGAGTAAGCAAAACTCTGGAAAAATGGCAATTTTGGTCACATAGGGTTTAAAAAGTGGTTATTCAACATGAGGCACGATCCAATTGACATTTTGAATCATTTTTGGTACAGTCCAAAAAAATCAATTTTCGGATGAAAAACGATGACTCCGGACATGTCGAACGATCCCAAAAAGGTCAAAATGGATGAAATTTTAACATTTAATATTTTGACTGTAAATGACTGTTGGATGTGAATTATGACTTTGTCAACTAAAATAAGTGTGTTTAAAGTCATTTCTGTGCCTGAAACGGGTCAAAATTGAAGCTTTTGAGTAAGCAAAACTCTGTAAAAATGGCAATTTTGGTCACTGTGAGGGTTTAAAAAGTGGTTATTCAACATGAGGCACGATCCAATTGACATTTTGAATCATTTTTGGTACAGTCCAAAAAATCAATTTTCGGATGAAAAACGATGACTCCGGACATGTCGAACTATCCCAAAATGGTCAATATGGATGAAATTTTAACATTTAATCTTTGGACTGTAAATGACTGTTGGATGTGAATTATGACTTTGTCAACTAAAATAAGTGTGTTTAAAGTCATTTCTGTGCCTGAAACGGGTCAAAATTGAAGCTTTTGAGTAAGCAAAACTCTTTAAAAATGGCAATTTTGGTCACTCTGAGGGTTTAAAAAGTGGTTATTCAACATGAGGCACGATCCAATTGACATTTTGAATCATTTTTGGTACAGTCCAAAAAATCAATTTTCGGATGAAAAACGATGACTCCGGACATGTCGAACGATCCCAAAATGGTCAATATGGATGAAATTTTAACATTTAATCTTTTGACTCTAAATGGCTGTTGGATGTGAATTATGACTTTGTCAACTAAAATAAGTGTGTTTAAAGTCATTTCTGTGCCTGAAACAGGTCAAAATTGAAGCTTTTGAGTAAGCAAAACTCTGTAAAAATGGCAATTTTGGTCACTCTGAGGGTTTAAAAAGTGGTTATTCAACATGAGGCACGATCCAATTGACATTTTGAATCATTTTTGGTACAGTCCAAAAAATCAATTTTCGGATGAAAAACGATGACTCCGGACATGTCGAACTATCCCAAAATGGTCAATATGGATGAAATTTTAACATTTAATCTTTTGATTCTAAATGACTGTTGGATGTGAATTATGACTTTGTCAACTAAAATAAGTGTGTTTAAAGTCATTTCTGTGCCTCAAAGGGGTCAAAATTGAAGCTTTTGAGTAAGCAAAACTCTGTAAAAATGGCAATTTTGGTCACTGTGAGGGTTTAAAAAGTGGTTATTCAACATGAGGCACGATCCAATTGACATTTTGAATCATTTTTGGTACAGTCCAAAAAATCAATTTTCGAATGAAAAACGATGACTCCGGACATGCCGAACGATCCCAAAAAGGTCAAAATGGATGAAATTTTAACATTTAATCTTTTGACTGTAAATGACTGTTGGATGTGAATTATGACTTTGTCAACTAAAATAAGTGTGTTTAAAGTCATTTCTGTGCCTGAAACGGGTCAAAATTGAAGCTTTTGAGTAAGCAAAACTCTGTAAAAATGGCAATTTTGGTCACTCTGAGGGTTTAAAAAGTGGTTATTCAACATGAGGCACGATCCAATTGACATTTTGAATCATTTTTGGTACAGTCCAAAAAATCAATTTTCGGATGAAAAACGATGACTCCGGACATGTCGAACTATCCCAAAATGGTCAATATGGATGAAATTTTAACATTTAATCTTTTGACTCTAAATGACTGTTGGATGTGAATTATGACTTTGTCAACTAAAATAAGTGTGTTTAAAGTCATTTCTGTGCCTCAAAGGGGTCAAAATTGAAGCTTTTGAGTAAGCAAAACTCTGTAAAAATGGCAATTTTGTTCACTGTGAGGGTTTAAAAAGTGGTTATTCAACATGAGGCACGATCCAATTGAAATTTTGAATAATTTTTGGTACAGTCCAAAAAATCAATTTTCGGATGAAAAACGATGACTCCGGACATGTCGAACTATCCCAAAATGGTCAATATGGATGAAATTTTAACATTTAATATTTTGACTGTAAATGACTGTTGGATGTGAATTATGACTTTGTCAACTAAAATAAGTGTGTTTAAAGTCATTTCTGTGCCTCAAAGGGGTCAAAATTGAAGCTTTTGAGTAAGCAAAACTCTGTAAAAATGGCAATTTTGTTCACTGTGAGGGTTTAAAAAGTGGTTATTCAACATGAGGCACGATCCAATTGAAATTTTGAATAATTTTTGGTACAGTCCAAAAAATCAATTTTCGGATGAAAAACGATGACTCCGGACATGTCGAACGATCCCAAAAAGGTCAAAATGGATGAAATTTTAACATTTAATATTTTGACTGTAAATGACTGTTGGATGTGAATTATGACTTTGTCAACTAAAATAAGTGTGTTTAAAGTCATTTCTGTGCCTGAAACGGGTCAAAATTGAAGCTTTTGAGTAAGCAAAACTCTGGAAAAATGGCAATTTTGGTCACATAGGGTTTAAAAAGTGGTTATTCAACATGAGGCACGATCCAATTGACATTTTGAATCATTTTTGGTACAGTCCAAAAAAATCAATTTTCGGATGAAAAACGATGACTCCGGACATGTCGAACGATCCCAAAAAGGTCAAAATGGATGAAATTTTAACATTTAATATTTTGACTGTAAATGACTGTTGGATGTGAATTATGACTTTGTCAACTAAAATAAGTGTGTTTAAAGTCATTTCTGTGCCTGAAACGGGTCAAAATTGAAGCTTTTGAGTAAGCAAAACTCTGTAAAAATGGCAATTTTGGTCACTGTGAGGGTTTAAAAAGTGGTTATTCAACATGAGGCACGATCCAATTGACATTTTGAATCATTTTTGGTACAGTCCAAAAAATCAATTTTCGGATGAAAAACGATGACTCCGGACATGTCGAACTATCCCAAAATGGTCAATATGGATGAAATTTTAACATTTAATCTTTGGACTGTAAATGACTGTTGGATGTGAATTATGACTTTGTCAACTAAAATAAGTGTGTTTAAAGTCATTTCTGTGCCTGAAACGGGTCAAAATTGAAGCTTTTGAGTAAGCAAAACTCTTTAAAAATGGCAATTTTGGTCACTCTGAGGGTTTAAAAAGTGGTTATTCAACATGAGGCACGATCCAATTGACATTTTGAATCATTTTTGGTACAGTCCAAAAAATCAATTTTCGGATGAAAAACGATGACTCCGGACATGTCGAACGATCCCAAAATGGTCAATATGGATGAAATTTTAACATTTAATCTTTTGACTCTAAATGGCTGTTGGATGTGAATTATGACTTTGTCAACTAAAATAAGTGTGTTTAAAGTCATTTCTGTGCCTGAAACAGGTCAAAATTGAAGCTTTTGAGTAAGCAAAACTCTGTAAAAATGGCAATTTTGGTCACTCTGAGGGTTTAAAAAGTGGTTATTCAACATGAGGCACGATCCAATTGACATTTTGAATCATTTTTGGTACAGTCCAAAAAATCAATTTTCGGATGAAAAACAATGACTCCGGACATGTCGAACTATCCCAAAATGGTCAATATGGATGAAATTTTAACATTTAATCTTTTGATTCTAAATGACTGTTGGATGTGAATTATGACTTTGTCAACTAAAATAAGTGTGTTTAAAGTCATTTCTGTGCCTCAAAGGGGTCAAAATTGAAGCTTTTGAGTAAGCAAAACTCTGTAAAAATGGCAATTTTGGTCACTGTGAGGGTTTAAAAAGTGGTTATTCAACATGAGGCACGATCCAATTGACATTTTGAATCATTTTTGGTACAGTCCAAAAAATCAATTTTCGAATGAAAAACGATGACTCCGGACATGCCGAACGATCCCAAAAAGGTCAAAATGGATGAAATTTTAACATTTAATCTTTTGACTGTAAATGACTGTTGGATGTGAATTATGACTTTGTCAACTAAAATAAGTGTGTTTAAAGTCATTTCTGTGCCTGAAACGGGTCAAAATTGAAGCTTTTGAGTAAGCAAAACTCTGTAAAAATGGCAATTTTGGTCACTGTGAGGGTTTAAAAAGTGGTTATTCAACATGAGGCACGATCCAATTGAAATTTTGAATAATTTTTGGTACAGTCCAAAAAATCAATTTTCGGATGAAAAACGATGACTCCGGACATGTCGAACGATCCCAAAAAGGTCAAAATGGATGAAATTTTAACATTTAATATTTTGACTGTAAATGACTGTTGGATGTGAATTATGACTTTGTCAACTAAAATAAGTGTGTTTAAAGTCATTTCTGTGCCTGAAACGGGTCAAAATTGAAGCTTTTGAGTAAGCAAAACTCTGGAAAAATGGCAATTTTGGTCACATAGGGTTTAAAAAGTGGTTATTCAACATGAGGCACGATCCAATTGACATTTTGAATCATTTTTGGTACAGTCCAAAAAAATCAATTTTCGGATGAAAAACGATGACTCCGGACATGTCGAACGATCCCAAAAAGGTCAAAATGGATGAAATTTTAACATTTAATATTTTGACTGTAAATGACTGTTGGATGTGAATTATGACTTTGTCAACTAAAATAAGTGTGTTTAAAGTCATTTCTGTGCCTCAAAGGGGTCAAAATTGAAGCTTTTGAGTAAGCAAAACTCTGTAAAAATGGCAATTTTGGTCACTATGAGGGTTTAAAAAGTGGTTATTCAACATGAGGCACGATCCAATTGACATTTTGAATCATTTTTGGTACAGTCCAAAAAATCAATTTTCGGATGAAAAACGATGACTCCGGACATGTCGAACTATCCCAAAATGGTCAATATGGATGAAATTTTAACATTTAATCTTTTGACTCTAAATGGCTGTTGGATGTGAATTATGACTTTGTCAACTAAAATAAGTGTGTTTAAAGTCATTTCTGTGCCTGAAACAGGTCAAAATTGAAGCTTTTGAGTAAGCAAAACTCTGTAAAAATGGCAATTTTGGTCACTCTGAGGGTTTAAAAAGTGGTTATTCAACATGAGGCACGATCCAATTGACATTTTGAATCATTTTTGGTACAGTCCAAAAAATCAATTTTCGGATGAAAAACGATGACTCCGGACATGTCGAACGATCCCAAAATGGTCAATATGGATGAAATTTTAACATTTAATCTTTTGACTGTAAATGACTGTTGGATGTGAATTATGACTTTGTCAACTAAAATAAGTGTGTTTAAAGTCATTTCTGTGCCTGAAACGGGTCAAAATTGAAGCTTTTGAGTAAGCAAAACTCTGTAAAAATGGCAATTTTGGTCACTCTGAGGGTTTAAAAAGTGGTTATTCAACATGAGGCACGATCCAATTGACATTTTGAATCATTTTTGGTACAGTCCAAAAAATCAATTTTCGGATGAAAAACGATGACTCCGGACATGTCGAACGATCCCAAAATGGTCAATATGGATGAAATTTTAACATTTAATCTTTTTACTGTAAATTACTGTTGGATGTGAATTATGACTTTGTCAACTAAAATAAGTGTGTTTAAAGTCATTTCTGTGCCTGAAACGGGTCAAAATTGAAGCTTTTGAGTAAGCAAAACTCTGTAAAAATGGCAATTTTGGTCACTCTGAGGGTTTAAAAAGTGGTTATTCAACATGAGGCACGATCCAATTGACATTTTGAATCATTTTTGGTACAGTCCAAAAAATCAATTTTCGGATGAAAAACGATGACTCCGGACATGTCGAACTATCCCAAAATGGTCAATATGGATGAAATTTTAACATTTAATCTTTTGACTCTAAATGACTGTTGGATGTGAATTATGACTTTGTCAACTAAAATAAGTGTGTTTAAAGTCATTTCTGTGCCTCAAAGGGGTCAAAATTGAAGCTTTTGAGTAAGCAAAACTCTGTAAAAATGGCAATTTTGTTCACTGTGAGGGTTTAAAAAGTGGTTATTCAACATGAGGCACGATCCAATTGAAATTTTGAATAATTTTTGGTACAGTCCAAAAAATCAATTTTCGGATGAAAAACGATGACTCCGGACATGTCGAACGATCCCAAAAAGGTCAAAATGGATGAAATTTTAACATTTATTATTTTGACTGTAAATGACTGTTGGATGTGAATTATGACTTTGTCAACTAAAATAAGTGTGTTTAAAGTCATTTCTGTGCCTGAAACGGGTCAAAATTGAAGCTTTTGAGTAAGCAAAACTCTGTAAAAATGGCAATTTTGGTCACTGTGAGGGTTTAAAAAGTGGTTATTCAACATGAGGCACGATCCAATTGACATTTTGAATCATTTTTGGTACAGTCCAAAAAATCAATTTTCGGATGAAAAACGATGACTCCGGACATGTCGAACGATCCCAAAATGGTCAATATGGATGAAATTTTAACATTTAATCTTTTGACTGTAAATGACTGTTGGATGTGAATTATGACTTTGTCAACTAAAATAAGTGTGTTTAAAGTCATTTCTGTGCCTGAAACGGGTCAAAATTGAAGCTTTTGAGTAAGCAAAACTCTGTAAAAATGGCAATTTTGGTCACTCTGAGGGTTTAAAAAGTGGTTATTCAACATGAGGCACGATCCAATTGACATTTTGAATCATTTTTGGTACAGTCCAAAAAATCAATTTTCGGATGAAAAACGATGACTCCGGACATGTCGAACGATCCCAAAATGGTCAATATGGATGAAATTTTAACATTTAATCTTTTTACTGTAAATTACTGTTGGATGTGAATTATGACTTTGTCAACTAAAATAAGTGTGTTTAAAGTCATTTCTGTGCCTGAAACGGGTCAAAATTGAAGCTTTTGAGTAAGCAAAACTCTGTAAAAATGGCAATTTTGGTCACTCTGAGGGTTTAAAAAGTGGTTATTCAACATGAGGCACGATCCAATTGACATTTTGAATCATTTTTGGTACAGTCCAAAAAATCAATTTTCGGATGAAAAACGATGACTCCGGACATGTCGAACTATCCCAAAATGGTCAATATGGATGAAATTTTAACATTTAATCTTTTGACTCTAAATGACTGTTGGATGTGAATTATGACTTTGTCAACTAAAATAAGTGTGTTTAAAGTCATTTCTGTGCCTCAAAGGGGTCAAAATTGAAGCTTTTGAGTAAGCAAAACTCTGTAAAAATGGCAATTTTGTTCACTGTGAGGGTTTAAAAAGTGGTTATTCAACATGAGGCACGATCCAATTGAAATTTTGAATAATTTTTGGTACAGTCCAAAAAATCAATTTTCGGATGAAAAACGATGACTCCGGACATGTCGAACTATCCCAAAATGGTCAATATGGATGAAATTTTAACATTTAATATTTTGACTGTAAATGACTGTTGGATGTGAATTATGACTTTGTCAACTAAAATAAGTGTGTTTAAAGTCATTTCTGTGCCTCAAAGGGGTCAAAATTGAAGCTTTTGAGTAAGCAAAACTCTGTAAAAATGGCAATTTTGTTCACTGTGAGGGTTTAAAAAGTGGTTATTCAACATGAGGCACGATCCAATTGAAATTTTGAATAATTTTTGGTACAGTCCAAAAAATCAATTTTCGGATGAAAAACGATGACTCCGGACATGTCGAACGATCCCAAAAAGGTCAAAATGGATGAAATTTTAACATTTAATATTTTGACTGTAAATGACTGTTGGATGTGAATTATGACTTTGTCAACTAAAATAAGTGTGTTTAAAGTCATTTCTGTGCCTGAAACGGGTCAAAATTGAAGCTTTTGAGTAAGCAAAACTCTGGAAAAATGGCAATTTTGGTCACATAGGGTTTAAAAAGTGGTTATTCAACATGAGGCACGATCCAATTGACATTTTGAATCATTTTTGGTACAGTCCAAAAAAATCAATTTTCGGATGAAAAACGATGACTCCGGACATGTCGAACGATCCCAAAAAGGTCAAAATGGATGAAATTTTAACATTTAATATTTTGACTGTAAATGACTGTTGGATGTGAATTATGACTTTGTCAACTAAAATAAGTGTGTTTAAAGTCATTTCTGTGCCTGAAACGGGTCAAAATTGAAGCTTTTGAGTAAGCAAAACTCTGTAAAAATGGCAATTTTGGTCACTGTGAGGGTTTAAAAAGTGGTTATTCAACATGAGGCACGATCCAATTGACATTTTGAATCATTTTTGGTACAGTCCAAAAAATCAATTTTCGGATGAAAAACGATGACTCCGGACATGTCGAACTATCCCAAAATGGTCAATATGGATGAAATTTTAACATTTAATCTTTGGACTGTAAATGACTGTTGGATGTGAATTATGACTTTGTCAACTAAAATAAGTGTGTTTAAAGTCATTTCTGTGCCTGAAACGGGTCAAAATTGAAGCTTTTGAGTAAGCAAAACTCTTTAAAAATGGCAATTTTGGTCACTCTGAGGGTTTAAAAAGTGGTTATTCAACATGAGGCACGATCCAATTGACATTTTGAATCATTTTTGGTACAGTCCAAAAAATCAATTTTCGGATGAAAAACGATGACTCCGGACATGTCGAACGATCCCAAAATGGTCAATATGGATGAAATTTTAACATTTAATCTTTTGACTCTAAATGGCTGTTGGATGTGAATTATGACTTTGTCAACTAAAATAAGTGTGTTTAAAGTCATTTCTGTGCCTGAAACAGGTCAAAATTGAAGCTTTTGAGTAAGCAAAACTCTGTAAAAATGGCAATTTTGGTCACTCTGAGGGTTTAAAAAGTGGTTATTCAACATGAGGCACGATCCAATTGACATTTTGAATCATTTTTGGTACAGTCCAAAAAATCAATTTTCGGATGAAAAACGATGACTCCGGACATGTCGAACTATCCCAAAATGGTCAATATGGATGAAATTTTAACATTTAATCTTTTGATTCTAAATGACTGTTGGATGTGAATTATGACTTTGTCAACTAAAATAAGTGTGTTTAAAGTCATTTCTGTGCCTCAAAGGGGTCAAAATTGAAGCTTTTGAGTAAGCAAAACTCTGTAAAAATGGCAATTTTGGTCACTGTGAGGGTTTAAAAAGTGGTTATTCAACATGAGGCACGATCCAATTGACATTTTGAATCATTTTTGGTACAGTCCAAAAAATCAATTTTCGAATGAAAAACGATGACTCCGGACATGCCGAACGATCCCAAAAAGGTCAAAATGGATGAAATTTTAACATTTAATCTTTTGACTGTAAATGACTGTTGGATGTGAATTATGACTTTGTCAACTAAAATAAGTGTGTTTAAAGTCATTTCTGTGCCTGAAACGGGTCAAAATTGAAGCTTTTGAGTAAGCAAAACTCTGTAAAAATGGCAATTTTGGTCACTCTGAGGGTTTAAAAAGTGGTTATTCAACATGAGGCACGATCCAATTGACATTTTGAATCATTTTTGGTACAGTCCAAAAAATCAATTTTCGGATGAAAAACGATGACTCCGGACATGTCGAACTATCCCAAAATGGTCAATATGGATGAAATTTTAACATTTAATCTTTTGACTCTAAATGACTGTTGGATGTGAATTATGACTTTGTCAACTAAAATAAGTGTGTTTAAAGTCATTTCTGTGCCTCAAAGGGGTCAAAATTGAAGCTTTTGAGTAAGCAAAACTCTGTAAAAATGGCAATTTTGTTCACTGTGAGGGTTTAAAAAGTGGTTATTCAACATGAGGCACGATCCAATTGAAATTTTGAATAATTTTTGGTACAGTCCAAAAAATCAATTTTCGGATGAAAAACGATGACTCCGGACATGTCGAACTATCCCAAAATGGTCAATATGGATGAAATTTTAACATTTAATATTTTGACTGTAAATGACTGTTGGATGTGAATTATGACTTTGTCAACTAAAATAAGTGTGTTTAAAGTCATTTCTGTGCCTCAAAGGGGTCAAAATTGAAGCTTTTGAGTAAGCAAAACTCTGTAAAAATGGCAATTTTGTTCACTGTGAGGGTTTAAAAAGTGGTTATTCAACATGAGGCACGATCCAATTGAAATTTTGAATAATTTTTGGTACAGTCCAAAAAATCAATTTTCGGATGAAAAACGATGACTCCGGACATGTCGAACGATCCCAAAAAGGTCAAAATGGATGAAATTTTAACATTTAATATTTTGACTGTAAATGACTGTTGGATGTGAATTATGACTTTGTCAACTAAAATAAGTGTGTTTAAAGTCATTTCTGTGCCTGAAACGGGTCAAAATTGAAGCTTTTGAGTAAGCAAAACTCTGGAAAAATGGCAATTTTGGTCACATAGGGTTTAAAAAGTGGTTATTCAACATGAGGCACGATCCAATTGACATTTTGAATCATTTTTGGTACAGTCCAAAAAAATCAATTTTCGGATGAAAAACGATGACTCCGGACATGTCGAACGATCCCAAAAAGGTCAAAATGGATGAAATTTTAACATTTAATATTTTGACTGTAAATGACTGTTGGATGTGAATTATGACTTTGTCAACTAAAATAAGTGTGTTTAAAGTCATTTCTGTGCCTGAAACGGGTCAAAATTGAAGCTTTTGAGTAAGCAAAACTCTGTAAAAATGGCAATTTTGGTCACTGTGAGGGTTTAAAAAGTGGTTATTCAACATGAGGCACGATCCAATTGACATTTTGAATCATTTTTGGTACAGTCCAAAAAATCAATTTTCGGATGAAAAACGATGACTCCGGACATGTCGAACTATCCCAAAATGGTCAATATGGATGAAATTTTAACATTTAATCTTTGGACTGTAAATGACTGTTGGATGTGAATTATGACTTTGTCAACTAAAATAAGTGTGTTTAAAGTCATTTCTGTGCCTGAAACGGGTCAAAATTGAAGCTTTTGAGTAAGCAAAACTCTTTAAAAATGGCAATTTTGGTCACTCTGAGGGTTTAAAAAGTGGTTATTCAACATGAGGCACGATCCAATTGACATTTTGAATCATTTTTGGTACAGTCCAAAAAATCAATTTTCGAATGAAAAACGATGACTCCGGACATGCCGAACGATCCCAAAAAGGTCAAAATGGATGAAATTTTAACATTTAATCTTTTGACTGTAAATGACTGTTGGATGTGAATTATGACTTTGTCAACTAAAATAAGTGTGTTTAAAGTCATTTCTGTGCCTGAAACGGGTCAAAATTGAAGCTTTTGAGTAAGCAAAACTCTGGAAAAATGGCAATTTTGGTCACATAGGGTTTAAAAAGTGGTTATTCAACATGAGGCACGATCCAATTGACATTTTGAATCATTTTTGGTACAGTCCAAAAAAATCCATTTTCGGATGAAAAACGATGACTCCGGACATGTCGAACTATCCCAAAATGGTCAATATGGATGAAATTTTAACATTTAATCTTTTGATTCTAAATGACTGTTGGATGTGAATTATGACTTTGTCAACTAAAATAAGTGTGTTTAAAGTCATTTCTGTGCCTCAAAGGGGTCAAAATTGAAGCTTTTGAGTAAGCAAAACTCTGTAAAAATGGCAATTTTGGTCACTGTGAGGGTTTAAAAAGTGGTTATTCAACATGAGGCACGATCCAATTGACATTTTGAATCATTTTTGGTACAGTCCAAAAAATCAATTTTCGAATGAAAAACGATGACTCCGGACATGCCGAACGATCCCAAAAAGGTCAAAATGGATGAAATTTTAACATTTAATCTTTTGACTGTAAATGACTGTTGGATGTGAATTATGACTTTGTCAACTAAAATAAGTGTGTTTAAAGTCATTTCTGTGCCTGAAACGGGTCAAAATTGAAGCTTTTGAGTAAGCAAAACTCTGTAAAAATGGCAATTTTGGTCACTGTGAGGGTTTAAAAAGTGGTTATTCAACATGAGGCACGATCCAATTGACATTTTGAATCATTTTTGGTACAGTCCAAAAAATCAATTTTCGGATGAAAAACGATGACTCCGGACATGTCGAACTATCCCAAAATGGTCAATATGGATGAAATTTAAACATTTAATCTTTTGACTGTAAATGACTGTTGGATGTGAATTATGACTTTGTCAACTAAAATAAGTGTGTTTAAAGTCATTTCTGTGCCTGAAACTGGTCAAAATTGAAGCTTTTGAGTAAGCAAAACTCTGTAAAAATGGCAATTTTGGTCACTCTGAGGGTTTAAAAAGTGGTTATTCTACATGAGGCACGATCCAATTGACATTTTGAATCATTTTTGGTACAGTCCAAAAAATCAATTTTCGGATGAAAAACGATGACTCCGGACATGTCGAACTATCCCAAAATGGTCAATATGGATGAAATTTTAACATTTAATCTTTTGACTCTAAATGGCTGTTGGATGTGAATTATGACTTTGTCAACTAAAATAAGTGTGTTTAAAGTCATTTCTGTGCCTCAAAGGGGTCAAAATTGAAGCTTTTGAGTAAGCAAAACTCTGTAAAAATGGCAATTTTGGTCACTGTGAGGGTTTAAAAAGTGGTTATTCAACATGAGGCACGATCCAATTGAAATTTTGAATCATTTTTGGTACAGTCCAAAAAATCAATTTTCGAATGAAAAACGATGACTCCGGACATGTCGAACGATCCCAAAAAGGTCACAATGGATGAAATTTTAACATTTAATCTTTTGACTGTAAATGACTGTTGGATGTGAATTATGACTTTGTCAACTAAAATAAGTGTGTTTAAAGTCATTTCTGTGCCTGAAACGGGTCAAAATTGAAGCTTTTGAGTAAGCAAAACTCTTTAAAAATGGCAATTTTGGTCACTCTGAGGGTTTAAAAAGTGGTTATTCAACATGAGGCACGATCCAATTGACATTTTGAATCATTTTTGGTACAGTCCAAAAAATCAATTTTCGGATGAAAAACGATGACTCCGGACATGTCGAACGATCCCAAAATGGTCAATATGGATGAAATTTTAACATTTAATCTTTTGACTGTAAATGACTGTTGGATGTGAATTATGACTTTGTCAACTAAAATAAGTGTGTTTAAAGTCATTTCTGTGCCTGAAACGGGTCAAAATTGTAGCTTTTGAGTAAGCAAAACTCTGTAAAAATGGCAATTTTGGTCACTCTGAGGGTTTAAAAAGTGGTTATTCAACATGAGGCACGATCCAATTGACATTTTGAATCATTTTTGGTACAGTCCAAAAAATCAATTTTCGGATGAAAAACGATGACTCCGGACATGTCGAACTATCCCAAAATGGTCAATATGGATGAAATTTTAACATTTAATCTTTTGACTCTAAATGACTGTTGGATGTGAATTATGACTTTGTCAACTAAAATAAGTGTGTTTAAAGTCATTTCTGTGCCTCAAAGGGGTCAAAATTGAAGCTTTTGAGTAAGCAAAACTCTGTAAAAATGGCAATTTTGTTCACTGTGAGGGTTTAAAAAGTGGTTATTCAACATAAGGCACGATCCAATTGAAATTTTGAATAATTTTTGGTACAGTCCAAAAAATCAATTTTCGGATGAAAAACGATGACTCCGGACATGTCGAACGATCCCAAAAAGGTCAAAATGGATGACATTTTAACATTTAATCTTTTGACTGTAAATGACTGTTGGATGTGAATTATGACTTTGTCAACTAAAATAAGTGTGTTTAAAGTCATTTCTGTGCCTGAAACGGGTCAAAATTGAAGCTTTTGAGTAAGGAAAACTCTGTAAAAATGGCAATTTTGGTCACTCTGAGGGTTTAAAAAGTGGTTATTCAACATGAGGCACGATCCAATTGACATTTTGAATAATTTTTGGTACAGTCCAAAAAATCAATTTTCGGATGAAAAACGATGACTCCGGACATGTCGAACTATCCCAAAATGGTCAATATGGATGAAATTTTAACATTTAATCTTTTGATTCTAAATGACTGTTGGATGTGAATTATGACTTTGTCAACTAAAATAAGTGTGTTTAAAGTCATTTCTGTGCCTCAAAGGGGTCAAAATTGAAGCTTTTGAGTAAGCAAAACTCTGTAAAAATGGCAATTTTGGTCACTATGAGGGTTTAAAAAGTGGTTATTCAACATGAGGCACGATCCAATTGACATTTTGAATCATTTTTGGTACAGTCCAAAAAATCAATTTTCGGATGAAAAACGATGACTCCGGACATGTCGAACTATCCCAAAATGGTCAATATGGATGAAATTTTAACATTTAATCTTTTGACTCTAAATGGCTGTTGGATGTGAATTATGACTTTGTCAACTAAAATAAGTGTGTTTAAAGTCATTTCTGTGCCTGAAACAGGTCAAAATTGAAGCTTTTGAGTAAGCAAAACTCTGTAAAAATGGCAATTTTGGTCACTCTGAGGGTTTAAAAAGTGGTTATTCAACATGAGGCACGATCCAATTGACATTTTGAATCATTTTTGGTACAGTCCAAAAAATCAATTTTCGGATGAAAAACGATGACTCCGGACATGTCGAACGATCCCAAAATGGTCAATATGGATGAAATTTTAACATTTAATCTTTTGACTGTAAATGACTGTTGGATGTGAATTATGACTTTGTCAACTAAAATAAGTGTGTTTAAAGTCATTTCTGTGCCTGAAACGGGTCAAAATTGAAGCTTTTGAGTAAGCAAAACTCTGTAAAAATGGCAATTTTGGTCACTCTGAGGGTTTAAATAGTGGTTATTCAACATGAGGCACGATCCAATTGACATTTTGAATCATTTTTGGTACAGTCCAAAAAATCAATTTTCGGATGAAAAACGATGACTCCGGACATGTCGAACGATCCCAAAATGGTCAATATGGATGAAATTTTAACATTTAATCTTTTGACTCTAAATGACTGTTGGATGTGAATTATGACTTTGTCAACTAAAATAAGTGTGTTTAAAGTCATTTCTGTGCCTCAAAGGGGTCAAAATTGAAGCTTTTGAGTAAGCAAAACTCTGTAAAAATGGCAATTTTGTTCACTGTGAGGGTTTAAAAAGTGGTTATTCAACATGAGGCACGATCCAATTGAAATTTTGAATAATTTTTGGTACAGTCCAAAAAATCAATTTTCGGATGAAAAACGATGACTCCGGACATGTCGAACGATCCCAAAAAGGTCAAAATGGATGAAATTTTAACATTTAATATTTTGACTGTAAATGACTGTTGGATGTGAATTATGACTTTGTCAACTAAAATAAGTGTGTTTAAAGTCATTTCTGTGCCTGAAACGGGTCAAAATTGAAGCTTTTGAGTAAGCAAAACTCTGTAAAAATGGCAATTTTGGTCACTGTGAGGGTTTAAAAAGTGGTTATTCAACATGAGGCACGATCCAATTGACATTTTGAATCATTTTTGGTACAGTCCAAAAAATCAATTTTCGGATGAAAAACGATGACTCCGGACATGTCGAACGATCCCAAAATGGTCAATATGGATGAAATTTTAACATTTAATCTTTTGACTGTAAATGACTGTTGGATGTGAATTATGACTTTGTCAACTAAAATAAGTGTGTTTAAAGTCATTTCTGTGCCTGAAACGGGTCAAAATTGAAGCTTTTGAGTAAGCAAAACTCTGTAAAAATGGCAATTTTGGTCACTCTGAGGGTTTAAAAAGTGGTTATTCAACATGAGGCACGATCCAATTGACATTTTGAATCATTTTTGGTACAGTCCAAAAAATCAATTTTCGGATGAAAAACGATGACTCCGGACATGTCGAACGATCCCAAAATGGTCAATATGGATGAAATGTTAACATTTAATCTTTTTACTGTAAATTACTGTTGGATGTGAATTATGACTTTGTCAACTAAAATAAGTGTGTTTAAAGTCATTTCTGTGCCTGAAACGGGTCAAAATTGAAGCTTTTGAGTAAGCAAAACTCTGTAAAAATGGCAATTTTGGTCACTCTGAGGGTTTAAAAAGTGGTTATTCAACATGAGGCACGATCCAATTGACATTTTGAATCATTTTTGGTACAGTCCAAAAAATCAATTTTCGGATGAAAAACGATGACTCCGGACATGTCGAACTATCCCAAAATGGTCAATATGGATGAAATTTTAACATTTAATCTTTTGACTCTAAATGACTGTTGGATGTGAATTATGACTTTGTCAACTAAAATAAGTGTGTTTAAAGTCATTTCTGTGCCTCAAAGGGGTCAAAATTGAAGCTTTTGAGTAAGCAAAACTCTGTAAAAATGGCAATTTTGTTCACTGTGAGGGTTTAAAAAGTGGTTATTCAACATGAGGCACGATCCAATTGAAATTTTGAATAATTTTTGGTACAGTCCAAAAAATCAATTTTCGGATGAAAAACGATGACTCCGGACATGTCGAACGATCCCAAAAAGGTCAAAATGGATGAAATTTTAACATTTAATATTTTGACTGTAAATGACTGTTGGATGTGAATTATGACTTTGTCAACTAAAATAAGTGTGTTTAAAGTCATTTCTGTGCCTGAAACGGGTCAAAATTGAAGCTTTTGAGTAAGCAAAACTCTGTAAAAATGGCAATTTTGGTCACTGTGAGGGTTTAAAAAGTGGTTATTCAACATGAGGCACGATCCAATTGACATTTTGAATCATTTTTGGTACAGTCCAAAAAATCAATTTTCGGATGAAAAACGATGACTCCGGACATGTCGAACTATCCCAAAATGGTCAATATGGATGAAATTTTAACATTTAATCTTTGGACTGTAAATGACTGTTGGATGTGAATTATGACTTTGTCAACTAAAATAAGTGTGTTTAAAGTCATTTCTGTGCCTGAAACGGGTCAAAATTGAAGCTTTTGAGTAAGCAAAACTCTGTAAAAATGGCAATTTTGGTCACTCTGAGGGTTTAAAAAGTGGTTATTCAACATGAGGCACGATCCAATTGACATTTTGAATCATTTTTGGTACAGTCCAAAAAATCAATTTTCGGATGAAAAACGATGACTCCGGACATGTCGAACTATCCCAAAATGGTCAATATGGATGAAATTTAAACATTTAATCTTTTGACTGTAAATGACTGTTGGATGTGAATTATGACTTTGTCAACTAAAATAAGTGTGTTTAAAGTCATTTCTGTGCCTGAAACGGGTCAAAATTGAAGCTTTTGAGTAAGCAAAACTCTGTAAAAATGGCAATTTTGGTCACTCTGAGGGTTTAAAAAGTGGTTATTCTACATGAGGCACGATCCAATTGACATTTTGAATCATTTTTGGTACAGTCCAAAAAATCAATTTTCGGATGAAAAACGATGACTCCGGACATGTCGAACTATCCCAAAATGGTCAATATGGATGAAATTTTAACATTTAATCTTTTGACTCTAAATGGCTGTTGGATGTGAATTATGACTTTGTCAACTAAAATAAGTGTGTTTAAAGTCATTTCTGTGCCTCAAAGGGGTCAAAATTGAAGCTTTTGAGTAAGCAAAACTCTGTAAAAATGGCAATTTTGGTCACTGTGAGGGTTTAAAAAGTGGTTATTCAACATGAGGCACGATCCAATTGACATTTTGAATCATTTTTGGTACAGTCCAAAAAATCTATTTTCGAATGAAAAACGATGACTCCGGACATGTCGAACGATCCCAAAAAGGTCACAATGGATGAAATTTTAACATTTAATCTTTTGACTGTAAATGACTGTTGGATGTGAATTATGACTTTGTCAACTAAAATAAGTGTGTTTAAAGTCATTTCTGTGCCTGAAACGGGTCAAAATTGAAGCTTTTGAGTAAGCAAAACTCTTTAAAAATGGCAATTTTGGTCACTCTGAGGGTTTAAAAAGTGGTTATTCAACATGAGGCACGATCCAATTGACATTTTGAATCATTTTTGGTACAGTCCAAAAAATCAATTTTCGGATGAAAAACGATGACTCCGGACATGTCGAACGATCCCAAAATGGTCAATATGGATGAAATTTTAACATTTAATCTTTTGACTGTAAATGACTGTTGGATGTGAATTATGACTTTGTCAACTAAAATAAGTGTGTTTAAAGTCATTTCTGTGCCTGAAACGGGTCAAAATTGAAGCTTTTGAGTAAGCAAAACTCTGTAAAAATGGCAATTTTGGTCACTCTGAGGGTTTAAAAAGTGGTTATTCAACATGAGGCACGATCCAATTGACATTTTGAATCATTTTTGGTACAGTCCAAAAAATCAATTTTCGGATGAAAAACGATGACTCCGGACATGTCGAACTATCCCAAAATGGTCAATATGGATGAAATTTTAACATTTAATCTTTTGACTCTAAATGACTGTTGGATGTGAATTATGACTTTGTCAACTAAAATAAGTGTGTTTAAAGTCATTTCTGTGCCTCAAAGGGGTCAAAATTGAAGCTTTTGAGTAAGCAAAACTCTGTAAAAATGGCAATTTTGTTCACTGTGAGGGTTTAAAAAGTGGTTATTCAACATGAGGCACGATCCAATTGAAATTTTGAATAATTTTTGGTACAGTCCAAAAAATCAATTTTCGGATGAAAAACGATGACTCCGGACATGTCGAACGATCCCAAAAAGGTCAAAATGGATGAAATTTTAACATTTAATCTTTTGACTGTAAATGACTGTTGGATGTGAATTATGACTTTGTCAACTAAAATAAGTGTGTTTAAAGTCATTTCTGTGCCTGAAACGGGTCAAAATTGAAGCTTTTGAGTAAGGAAAACTCTGTAAAAATGGCAATTTTGGTCACTCTGAGGGTTTAAAAAGTGGTTATTCAACATGAGGCACGATCCAATTGACATTTTGAATAATTTTTGGTACAGTCCAAAAAATCAATTTTCGGATGAAAAACGATGACTCCGGACATGTCGAACTATCCCAAAATGGTCAATATGGATGAAATTTTAACATTTAATCTTTTGATTCTAAATGACTGTTGGATGTGAATTATGACTTTGTCAACTAAAATAAGTGTGTTTAAAGTCATTTCTGTGCCTCAAAGGGGTCAAAATTGAAGCTTTTGAGTAAGCAAAACTCTGTAAAAATGGCAATTTTGGTCACTCTGAGGGTTTAAAAAGTGGTTATTCAACATGAGGCACGATCCAATTGACATTTTGAATCATTTTTGGTACAGTCCAAAAAATCAATTTTCGGATGAAAAACGATGACTCCGGACATGTCGAACGATCCCAAAATGGTCAATATGGATGAAATTTTAACATTTAATCTTTTGACTGTAAATGACTGTTGGATGTGAATTATGACTTTGTCAACTAAAATAAGTGTGTTTAAAGTCATTTCTGTGCCTGAAACGGGTCAAAATTGAAGCTTTTGAGTAAGCAAAACTCTGTAAAAATGGCAATTTTGGTCACTCTGAGGGTTTAAAAAGTGGTTATTCAACATGAGGCACGATCCAATTGACATTTTGAATCATTTTTGGTACAGTCCAAAAAATCAATTTTCGGATGAAAAACGATGACTCCGGACATGTCGAACGATCCCAAAATGGTCAATATGGATGAAATTTTAACATTTAATCTTTTGACTCTAAATGACTGTTGGATGTGAATTATGACTTTGTCAACTAAAATAAGTGTGTTTAAAGTCATTTCTGTGCCTCAAAGGGGTCAAAATTGAAGCTTTTGAGTAAGCAAAACTCTGTAAAAATGGCAATTTTGTTCACTGTGAGGGTTTAAAAAGTGGTTATTCAACATGAGGCACGATCCAATTGAAATTTTGAATAATTTTTGGTACAGTCCAAAAAATCAATTTTCGGATGAAAAACGATGACTCCGGACATGTCGAACGATCCCAAAAAGGTCAAAATGGATGAAATTTTAACATTTAATATTTTGACTGTAAATGACTGTTGGATGTGAATTATGACTTTGTCAACTAAAATAAGTGTGTTTAAAGTCATTTCTGTGCCTGAAACGGGTCAAAATTGAAGCTTTTGAGTAAGCAAAACTCTGTAAAAATGGCAATTTTGGTCACTGTGAGGGTTTAAAAAGTGGTTATTCAACATGAGGCACGATCCAATTGACATTTTGAATCATTTTTGGTACAGTCCAAAAAATCAATTTTCGGATGAAAAACGATGACTCCGGACATGTCGAACGATCCCAAAATGGTCAATATGGATGAAATTTTAACATTTAATCTTTTGACTGTAAATGACTGTTGGATGTGAATTATGACTTTGTCAACTAAAATAAGTGTGTTTAAAGTCATTTCTGTGCCTGAAACGGGTCAAAATTGAAGCTTTTGAGTAAGCAAAACTCTGTAAAAATGGCAATTTTGGTCACTCTGAGGGTTTAAAAAGTGGTTATTCAACATGAGGCACGATCCAATTGACATTTTGAATCATTTTTGGTACAGTCCAAAAAATCAATTTTCGGATGAAAAACGATGACTCCGGACATGTCGAACGATCCCAAAATGGTCAATATGGATGAAATGTTAACATTTAATCTTTTTACTGTAAATTACTGTTGGATGTGAATTATGACTTTGTCAACTAAAATAAGTGTGTTTAAAGTCATTTCTGTGCCTGAAACGGGTCAAAATTGAAGCTTTTGAGTAAGCAAAACTCTGTAAAAATGGCAATTTTGGTCACTCTGAGGGTTTAAAAAGTGGTTATTCAACATGAGGCACGATCCAATTGACATTTTGAATCATTTTTGGTACAGTCCAAAAAATCAATTTTCGGATGAAAAACGATGACTCCGGACATGTCGAACTATCCCAAAATGGTCAATATGGATGAAATTTTAACATTTAATCTTTTGACTCTAAATGACTGTTGGATGTGAATTATGACTTTGTCAACTAAAATAAGTGTGTTTAAAGTCATTTCTGTGCCTCAAAGGGGTCAAAATTGAAGCTTTTGAGTAAGCAAAACTCTGTAAAAATGGCAATTTTGTTCACTGTGAGGGTTTAAAAAGTGGTTATTCAACATGAGGCACGATCCAATTGAAATTTTGAATAATTTTTGGTACAGTCCAAAAAATCAATTTTCGGATGAAAAACGATGACTCCGGACATGTCGAACGATCCCAAAAAGGTCAAAATGGATGAAATTTTAACATTTAATATTTTGACTGTAAATGACTGTTGGATGTGAATTATGACTTTGTCAACTAAAATAAGTGTGTTTAAAGTCATTTCTGTGCCTGAAACGGGTCAAAATTGAAGCTTTTGAGTAAGCAAAACTCTGTAAAAATGGCAATTTTGGTCACTGTGAGGGTTTAAAAAGTGGTTATTCAACATGAGGCACGATCCAATTGACATTTTGAATCATTTTTGGTACAGTCCAAAAAATCAATTTTCGGATGAAAAACGATGACTCCGGACATGTCGAACTATCCCAAAATGGTCAATATGGATGAAATTTTAACATTTAATCTTTGGACTGTAAATGACTGTTGGATGTGAATTATGACTTTGTCAACTAAAATAAGTGTGTTTAAAGTCATTTCTGTGCCTGAAACGGGTCAAAATTGAAGCTTTTGAGTAAGCAAAACTCTGTAAAAATGGCAATTTTGGTCACTCTGAGGGTTTAAAAAGTGGTTATTCAACATGAGGCACGATCCAATTGACATTTTGAATCATTTTTGGTACAGTCCAAAAAATCAATTTTCGGATGAAAAACGATGACTCCGGACATGTCGAACTATCCCAAAATGGTCAATATGGATGAAATTTAAACATTTAATCTTTTGACTGTAAATGACTGTTGGATGTGAATTATGACTTTGTCAACTAAAATAAGTGTGTTTAAAGTCATTTCTGTGCCTGAAACGGGTCAAAATTGAAGCTTTTGAGTAAGCAAAACTCTGTAAAAATGGCAATTTTGGTCACTCTGAGGGTTTAAAAAGTGGTTATTCTACATGAGGCACGATCCAATTGACATTTTGAATCATTTTTGGTACAGTCCAAAAAATCAATTTTCGGATGAAAAACGATGACTCCGGACATGTCGAACTATCCCAAAATGGTCAATATGGATGAAATTTTAACATTTAATCTTTTGACTCTAAATGGCTGTTGGATGTGAATTATGACTTTGTCAACTAAAATAAGTGTGTTTAAAGTCATTTCTGTGCCTCAAAGGGGTCAAAATTGAAGCTTTTGAGTAAGCAAAACTCTGTAAAAATGGCAATTTTGGTCACTGTGAGGGTTTAAAAAGTGGTTATTCAACATGAGGCACGATCCAATTGACATTTTGAATCATTTTTGGTACAGTCCAAAAAATCTATTTTCGAATGAAAAACGATGACTCCGGACATGTCGAACGATCCCAAAAAGGTCACAATGGATGAAATTTTAACATTTAATCTTTTGACTGTAAATGACTGTTGGATGTGAATTATGACTTTGTCAACTAAAATAAGTGTGTTTAAAGTCATTTCTGTGCCTGAAACGGGTCAAAATTGAAGCTTTTGAGTAAGCAAAACTCTTTAAAAATGGCAATTTTGGTCACTCTGAGGGTTTAAAAAGTGGTTATTCAACATGAGGCACGATCCAATTGACATTTTGAATCATTTTTGGTACAGTCCAAAAAATCAATTTTCGGATGAAAAACGATGACTCCGGACATGTCGAACGATCCCAAAATGGTCAATATGGATGAAATTTTAACATTTAATCTTTTGACTGTAAATGACTGTTGGATGTGAATTATGACTTTGTCAACTAAAATAAGTGTGTTTAAAGTCATTTCTGTGCCTGAAACGGGTCAAAATTGAAGCTTTTGAGTAAGCAAAACTCTGTAAAAATGGCAATTTTGGTCACTCTGAGGGTTTAAAAAGTGGTTATTCAACATGAGGCACGATCCAATTGACATTTTGAATCATTTTTGGTACAGTCCAAAAAATCAATTTTCGGATGAAAAACGATGACTCCGGACATGTCGAACTATCCCAAAATGGTCAATATGGATGAAATTTTAACATTTAATCTTTTGACTCTAAATGACTGTTGGATGTGAATTATGACTTTGTCAACTAAAATAAGTGTGTTTAAAGTCATTTCTGTGCCTCAAAGGGGTCAAAATTGAAGCTTTTGAGTAAGCAAAACTCTGTAAAAATGGCAATTTTGTTCACTGTGAGGGTTTAAAAAGTGGTTATTCAACATGAGGCACGATCCAATTGAAATTTTGAATAATTTTTGGTACAGTCCAAAAAATCAATTTTCGGATGAAAAACGATGACTCCGGACATGTCGAACGATCCCAAAAAGGTCAAAATGGATGAAATTTTAACATTTAATCTTTTGACTGTAAATGACTGTTGGATGTGAATTATGACTTTGTCAACTAAAATAAGTGTGTTTAAAGTCATTTCTGTGCCTGAAACGGGTCAAAATTGAAGCTTTTGAGTAAGGAAAACTCTGTAAAAATGGCAATTTTGGTCACTCTGAGGGTTTAAAAAGTGGTTATTCAACATGAGGCACGATCCAATTGACATTTTGAATAATTTTTGGTACAGTCCAAAAAATCAATTTTCGGATGAAAAACGATGACTCCGGACATGTCGAACTATCCCAAAATGGTCAATATGGATGAAATTTTAACATTTAATCTTTTGATTCTAAATGACTGTTGGATGTGAATTATGACTTTGTCAACTAAAATAAGTGTGTTTAAAGTCATTTCTGTGCCTCAAAGGGGTCAAAATTGAAGCTTTTGAGTAAGCAAAACTCTGTAAAAATGGCAATTTTGGTCACTATGAGGGTTTAAAAAGTGGTTATTCAACATGAGGCACGATCCAATTGACATTTTGAATCATTTTTGGTACAGTCCAAAAAATCAATTTTCGGATGAAAAACGATGACTCCGGACATGTCGAACTATCCCAAAATGGTCAATATGGATGAAATTTTAACATTTAATCTTTTGACTCTAAATGGCTGTTGGATGTGAATTATGACTTTGTCAACTAAAATAAGTGTGTTTAAAGTCATTTCTGTGCCTGAAACAGGTCAAAATTGAAGCTTTTGAGTAAGCAAAACTCTGTAAAAATGGCAATTTTGGTCACTCTGAGGGTTTAAAAAGTGGTTATTCAACATGAGGCACGATCCAATTGACATTTTGAATCATTTTTGGTACAGTCCAAAAAATCAATTTTCGGATGAAAAACGATGACTCCGGACATGTCGAACGATCCCAAAATGGTCAATATGGATGAAATTTTAACATTTAATCTTTTGACTGTAAATGACTGTTGGATGTGAATTATGACTTTGTCAACTAAAATAAGTGTGTTTAAAGTCATTTCTGTGCCTGAAACGGGTCAAAATTGAAGCTTTTGAGTAAGCAAAACTCTGTAAAAATGGCAATTTTGGTCACTCTGAGGGTTTAAAAAGTGGTTATTCAACATGAGGCACGATCCAATTGACATTTTGAATCATTTTTGGTACAGTCCAAAAAATCAATTTTCGGATGAAAAACGATGACTCCGGACATGTCGAACGATCCCAAAATGGTCAATATGGATGAAATTTTAACATTTAATCTTTTGACTCTAAATGACTGTTGGATGTGAATTATGACTTTGTCAACTAAAATAAGTGTGTTTAAAGTCATTTCTGTGCCTCAAAGGGGTCAAAATTGAAGCTTTTGAGTAAGCAAAACTCTGTAAAAATGGCAATTTTGTTCACTGTGAGGGTTTAAAAAGTGGTTATTCAACATGAGGCACGATCCAATTGAAATTTTGAATAATTTTTGGTACAGTCCAAAAAATCAATTTTCGGATGAAAAACGATGACTCCGGACATGTCGAACGATCCCAAAAAGGTCAAAATGGATGAAATTTTAACATTTAATATTTTGACTGTAAATGACTGTTGGATGTGAATTATGACTTTGTCAACTAAAATAAGTGTGTTTAAAGTCATTTCTGTGCCTGAAACGGGTCAAAATTGAAGCTTTTGAGTAAGCAAAACTCTGTAAAAATGGCAATTTTGGTCACTGTGAGGGTTTAAAAAGTGGTTATTCAACATGAGGCACGATCCAATTGACATTTTGAATCATTTTTGGTACAGTCCAAAAAATCAATTTTCGGATGAAAAACGATGACTCCGGACATGTCGAACGATCCCAAAATGGTCAATATGGATGAAATTTTAACATTTAATCTTTTGACTGTAAATGACTGTTGGATGTGAATTATGACTTTGTCAACTAAAATAAGTGTGTTTAAAGTCATTTCTGTGCCTGAAACGGGTCAAAATTGAAGCTTTTGAGTAAGCAAAACTCTGTAAAAATGGCAATTTTGGTCACTCTGAGGGTTTAAAAAGTGGTTATTCAACATGAGGCACGATCCAATTGACATTTTGAATCATTTTTGGTACAGTCCAAAAAATCAATTTTCGGATGAAAAACGATGACTCCGGACATGTCGAACGATCCCAAAATGGTCAATATGGATGAAATGTTAACATTTAATCTTTTTACTGTAAATTACTGTTGGATGTGAATTATGACTTTGTCAACTAAAATAAGTGTGTTTAAAGTCATTTCTGTGCCTGAAACGGGTCAAAATTGAAGCTTTTGAGTAAGCAAAACTCTGTAAAAATGGCAATTTTGGTCACTCTGAGGGTTTAAAAAGTGGTTATTCAACATGAGGCACGATCCAATTGACATTTTGAATCATTTTTGGTACAGTCCAAAAAATCAATTTTCGGATGAAAAACGATGACTCCGGACATGTCGAACTATCCCAAAATGGTCAATATGGATGAAATTTTAACATTTAATCTTTTGACTCTAAATGACTGTTGGATGTGAATTATGACTTTGTCAACTAAAATAAGTGTGTTTAAAGTCATTTCTGTGCCTCAAAGGGGTCAAAATTGAAGCTTTTGAGTAAGCAAAACTCTGTAAAAATGGCAATTTTGTTCACTGTGAGGGTTTAAAAAGTGGTTATTCAACATGAGGCACGATCCAATTGAAATTTTGAATAATTTTTGGTACAGTCCAAAAAATCAATTTTCGGATGAAAAACGATGACTCCGGACATGTCGAACGATCCCAAAAAGGTCAAAATGGATGAAATTTTAACATTTAATATTTTGACTGTAAATGACTGTTGGATGTGAATTATGACTTTGTCAACTAAAATAAGTGTGTTTAAAGTCATTTCTGTGCCTGAAACGGGTCAAAATTGAAGCTTTTGAGTAAGCAAAACTCTGTAAAAATGGCAATTTTGGTCACTGTGAGGGTTTAAAAAGTGGTTATTCAACATGAGGCACGATCCAATTGACATTTTGAATCATTTTTGGTACAGTCCAAAAAATCAATTTTCGGATGAAAAACGATGACTCCGGACATGTCGAACTATCCCAAAATGGTCAATATGGATGAAATTTTAACATTTAATCTTTGGACTGTAAATGACTGTTGGATGTGAATTATGACTTTGTCAACTAAAATAAGTGTGTTTAAAGTCATTTCTGTGCCTGAAACGGGTCAAAATTGAAGCTTTTGAGTAAGCAAAACTCTGTAAAAATGGCAATTTTGGTCACTCTGAGGGTTTAAAAAGTGGTTATTCAACATGAGGCACGATCCAATTGACATTTTGAATCATTTTTGGTACAGTCCAAAAAATCAATTTTCGGATGAAAAACGATGACTCCGGACATGTCGAACTATCCCAAAATGGTCAATATGGATGAAATTTAAACATTTAATCTTTTGACTGTAAATGACTGTTGGATGTGAATTATGACTTTGTCAACTAAAATAAGTGTGTTTAAAGTCATTTCTGTGCCTGAAACGGGTCAAAATTGAAGCTTTTGAGTAAGCAAAACTCTGTAAAAATGGCAATTTTGGTCACTCTGAGGGTTTAAAAAGTGGTTATTCTACATGAGGCACGATCCAATTGACATTTTGAATCATTTTTGGTACAGTCCAAAAAATCAATTTTCGGATGAAAAACGATGACTCCGGACATGTCGAACTATCCCAAAATGGTCAATATGGATGAAATTTTAACATTTAATCTTTTGACTCTAAATGGCTGTTGGATGTGAATTATGACTTTGTCAACTAAAATAAGTGTGTTTAAAGTCATTTCTGTGCCTCAAAGGGGTCAAAATTGAAGCTTTTGAGTAAGCAAAACTCTGTAAAAATGGCAATTTTGGTCACTGTGAGGGTTTAAAAAGTGGTTATTCAACATGAGGCACGATCCAATTGACATTTTGAATCATTTTTGGTACAGTCCAAAAAATCTATTTTCGAATGAAAAACGATGACTCCGGACATGTCGAACGATCCCAAAAAGGTCACAATGGATGAAATTTTAACATTTAATCTTTTGACTGTAAATGACTGTTGGATGTGAATTATGACTTTGTCAACTAAAATAAGTGTGTTTAAAGTCATTTCTGTGCCTGAAACGGGTCAAAATTGAAGCTTTTGAGTAAGCAAAACTCTTTAAAAATGGCAATTTTGGTCACTCTGAGGGTTTAAAAAGTGGTTATTCAACATGAGGCACGATCCAATTGACATTTTGAATCATTTTTGGTACAGTCCAAAAAATCAATTTTCGGATGAAAAACGATGACTCCGGACATGTCGAACGATCCCAAAATGGTCAATATGGATGAAATTTTAACATTTAATCTTTTGACTGTAAATGACTGTTGGATGTGAATTATGACTTTGTCAACTAAAATAAGTGTGTTTAAAGTCATTTCTGTGCCTGAAACGGGTCAAAATTGAAGCTTTTGAGTAAGCAAAACTCTGTAAAAATGGCAATTTTGGTCACTCTGAGGGTTTAAAAAGTGGTTATTCAACATGAGGCACGATCCAATTGACATTTTGAATCATTTTTGGTACAGTCCAAAAAATCAATTTTCGGATGAAAAACGATGACTCCGGACATGTCGAACTATCCCAAAATGGTCAATATGGATGAAATTTTAACATTTAATCTTTTGACTCTAAATGACTGTTGGATGTGAATTATGACTTTGTCAACTAAAATAAGTGTGTTTAAAGTCATTTCTGTGCCTCAAAGGGGTCAAAATTGAAGCTTTTGAGTAAGCAAAACTCTGTAAAAATGGCAATTTTGTTCACTGTGAGGGTTTAAAAAGTGGTTATTCAACATGAGGCACGATCCAATTGAAATTTTGAATAATTTTTGGTACAGTCCAAAAAATCAATTTTCGGATGAAAAACGATGACTCCGGACATGTCGAACGATCCCAAAAAGGTCAAAATGGATGAAATTTTAACATTTAATCTTTTGACTGTAAATGACTGTTGGATGTGAATTATGACTTTGTCAACTAAAATAAGTGTGTTTAAAGTCATTTCTGTGCCTGAAACGGGTCAAAATTGAAGCTTTTGAGTAAGGAAAACTCTGTAAAAATGGCAATTTTGGTCACTCTGAGGGTTTAAAAAGTGGTTATTCAACATGAGGCACGATCCAATTGACATTTTGAATAATTTTTGGTACAGTCCAAAAAATCAATTTTCGGATGAAAAACGATGACTCCGGACATGTCGAACTATCCCAAAATGGTCAATATGGATGAAATTTTAACATTTAATCTTTTGATTCTAAATGACTGTTGGATGTGAATTATGACTTTGTCAACTAAAATAAGTGTGTTTAAAGTCATTTCTGTGCCTCAAAGGGGTCAAAATTGAAGCTTTTGAGTAAGCAAAACTCTGTAAAAATGGCAATTTTGGTCACTATGAGGGTTTAAAAAGTGGTTATTCAACATGAGGCACGATCCAATTGACATTTTGAATCATTTTTGGTACAGTCCAAAAAATCAATTTTCGGATGAAAAACGATGACTCCGGACATGTCGAACTATCCCAAAATGGTCAATATGGATGAAATTTTAACATTTAATCTTTTGACTCTAAATGGCTGTTGGATGTGAATTATGACTTTGTCAACTAAAATAAGTGTGTTTAAAGTCATTTCTGTGCCTGAAACAGGTCAAAATTGAAGCTTTTGAGTAAGCAAAACTCTGTAAAAATGGCAATTTTGGTCACTCTGAGGGTTTAAAAAGTGGTTATTCAACATGAGGCACGATCCAATTGACATTTTGAATCATTTTTGGTACAGTCCAAAAAATCAATTTTCGGATGAAAAACGATGACTCCGGACATGTCGAACAGTCCCAAAAAGGTCACAATGGATGAAATTTTAACATTTAATCTTTTGACTGTAAATGACTGTTGGATGTGAATTATGACTTTGTCAACTAAAATAAGTGTGTTTAAAGTCATTTCTGTGCCTGAAACGGGTCAAAATTGAAGCTTTTGAGTAAGCAAAACTCTTTAAAAATGGCAATTTTGGTCACTCTGAGGGTTTAAAAAGTGGTTATTCAACATGAGGCACGATCCAATTGACATTTTGAATCATTTTTGGTACAGTCCAAAAAATCAATTTTCGGATGAAAAACGATGACTCCGGACATGTCGAACGATCCCAAAATGGTCAATATGGATGAAATTTTAACATTTAATCTTTTGACTGTAAATGACTGTTGGATGTGAATTATGACTTTGTCAACTAAAATAAGTGTGTTTAAAGTCATTTCTGTGCCTGAAACGGGTCAAAATTGAAGCTTTTGAGTAAGCAAAACTCTGTAAAAATGGCAATTTTGGTCACTCTGAGGGTTTAAAAAGTGGTTATTCAACATGAGGCACGATCCAATTGACATTTTGAATCATTTTTGGTACAGTCCAAAAAATCAATTTTCGGATGAAAAACGATGACTCCGGACATGTCGAACTATCCCAAAATGGTCAATATGGATGAAATTTTAACATTTAATCTTTTGACTCTAAATGACTGTTGGATGTGAATTATGACTTTGTCAACTAAAATAAGTGTGTTTAAAGTCATTTCTGTGCCTCAAAGGGGTCAAAATTGAAGCTTTTGAGTAAGCAAAACTCTGTAAAAATGGCAATTTTGTTCACTGTGAGGGTTTAAAAAGTGGTTATTCAACATGAGGCACGATCCAATTGAAATTTTGAATAATTTTTGGTACAGTCCAAAAAATCAATTTTCGGATGAAAAACGATGACTCCGGACATGTCGAACGATCCCAAAAAGGTCAAAATGGATGAAATTTTAACATTTAATCTTTTGACTGTAAATGACTGTTGGATGTGAATTATGACTTTGTCAACTAAAATAAGTGTGTTTAAAGTCATTTCTGTGCCTGAAACGGGTCAAAATTGAAGCTTTTGAGTAAGGAAAACTCTGTAAAAATGGCAATTTTGGTCACTCTGAGGGTTTAAAAAGTGGTTATTCAACATGAGGCACGATCCAATTGACATTTTGAATCATTTTTGGTACAGTCCAAAAAATCAATTTTCGGATGAAAAACGATGACTCCGGACATGTCGAACTATCCCAAAATGGTCAATATGGATGAAATTTTAACATTTAATCTTTTGATTCTAAATGACTGTTGGATGTGAATTATGACTTTGTCAACTAAAATAAGTGTGTTTAAAGTCATTTCTGTGCCTGAAACAGGTCAAAATTGAAGCTTTTGAGTAAGCAAAACTCTGTAAAAATGGCAATTTTGGTCACTCTGAGGGTTTAAAAAGTGGTTATTCAACATGAGGCACGATCCAATTGACATTTTGAATCATTTTTGGTACAGTCCAAAAAATCAATTTTCGGATGAAAAACGATGACTCCGGACATGTCGAACGATCCCAAAATGGTCAATATGGATGAAATTTTAACATTTAATCTTTTGACTGTAAATGACTGTTGGATGTGAATTATGACTTTGTCAACTAAAATAAGTGTGTTTAAAGTCATTTCTGTGCCTGAAACGGGTCAAAATTGAAGCTTTTGAGTAAGCAAAACTCTGTAAAAATGGCAATTTTGGTCACTGTGAGGGTTTAAAAAGTGGTTATTCAACATGAGGCACGATCCAATTGACATTTTGAATCATTTTTGGTACAGTCCAAAAAATCAATTTTCGGATGAAAAACGATGACTCCGGACATGTCGAACTATCCCAAAATGGTCAATATGGATGAAATTTAAACAATTAATCTTTTGACTGTAAATGACTTTTGGATGTGAATTATGACTTTGTCAACTAAAATAAGTGTGTTTAAAGTCATTTCTGTGCCTGAAACTGGTCAAAATTGAAGCTTTTGAGTAAGCAAAACTCTGTAAAAATGGCAATTTTGGTCACTCTGAGGGTTTAAAAAGTGGTTATTCTACATGAGGCACGATCCAATTGAAATTTTGAATCATTTTTGGTACAGTCCAAAAAATAAATTTTCGAATGAAAAACGATGACTCCGGACATGTCGAACGATCCCAAAAAGGTCACAATGGATGAAATTTTAACATTTAATCTTTTGACTGTAAATGACTGTTGGATGTGAATTATGACTTTGTCAACTAAAATAAGTGTGTTTAAAGTCATTTCTGTGCCTGAAACGGGTCAAAATTGAAGCTTTTGAGTAAGCAAAACTCTTTAAAAATGGCAATTTTGGTCACTCTGAGGGTTTAAAAAGTGGTTATTCAACATGAGGCACGATCCAATTGACATTTTGAATCATTTTTGGTACAGTCCAAAAAATCAATTTTCGGATGAAAAACGATGACTCCGGACATGTCGAACGATCCCAAAATGGTCAATATGGATGAAATTTTAACATTTAATCTTTTGACTGTAAATGACTGTTGGATGTGAATTATGACTTTGTCAACTAAAATAAGTGTGTTTAAAGTCATTTCTGTGCCTGAAACGGGTCAAAATTGAAGCTTTTGAGTAAGCAAAACTCTGTAAAAATGGCAATTTTGGTCACTCTGAGGGTTTAAAAAGTGGTTATTCAACATGAGGCACGATCCAATTGACATTTTGAATCATTTTTGGTACAGTCCAAAAAATCAATTTTCGGATGAAAAACGATGACTCCGGACATGTCGAACTATCCCAAAATGGTCAATATGGATGAAATTTTAACATTTAATCTTTTGACTCTAAATGACTGTTGGATGTGAATTATGACTTTGTCAACTAAAATAAGTGTGTTTAAAGTCATTTCTGTGCCTCAAAGGGGTCAAAATTGAAGCTTTTGAGTAAGCAAAACTCTGTAAAAATGGCAATTTTGTTCACTGTGAGGGTTTAAAAAGTGGTTATTCAACATGAGGCACGATCCAATTGAAATTTTGAATAATTTTTGGTACAGTCCAAAAAATCAATTTTCGGATGAAAAACGATGACTCCGGACATGTCGAACTATCCCAAAATGGTCAATATGGATGAAATTTAAACATTTAATCTTTTGACTGTAAATGACTGTTGGATGTGAATTATGACTTTGTCAACTAAAATAAGTGTGTTTAAAGTCATTTCTGTGCCTGAAACTGGTCAAAATTGAAGCTTTTGAGTAAGCAAAACTCTGTAAAAATGGCAATTTTGGTCACTGTGAGGGTTTAAAAAGTGGTTATTCAACATGAGGCACGATCCAATTGACATTTTGAATCATTTTTGGTACAGTCCAAAAAATCAATTTTCGGATGAAAAACGATGACTCCGGACATGTCGAACTATCCCAAAATGGTCAATATGGATGAAATTTTAACATTTAATCTTTGGACTGTAAATGACTGTTGGATGTGAATTATGACTTTGTCAACTAAAATAAGTGTGTTTAAAGTCATTTCTGTGCCTCAAAGGGGTCAAAATTGAAGCTTTTGAGTAAGCAAAACTCTGTAAAAATGGCAATTTTGGTCACTGTGAGGGTTTAAAAAGTGGTTATTCAACATGAGGCACGATCCAATTGACATTTTGAATCATTTTTGGTACAGTCCAAAAAATCAATTTTCGAATGAAAAACGATGACTCCGGACATGTCGAACTATCCCAAAATGGTCAATATGGATGAAATTTAAACATTTAATCTTTTGACTGTAAATGACTGTTGGATGTGAATTATGACTTTGTCAACTAAAATAAGTGTGTTTAAAGTCATTTCTGTGCCTGAAACGGGTCAAAATTGAAGCTTTTGAGTAAGGAAAACTCTGTAAAAATGGCAATTTTGGTCACTCTGAGGGTTTAAAAAGTGGTTATTCAACATGAGGCACGATCCAATTGACATTTTGAATAATTTTTGGTACAGTCCAAAAAATCAATTTTCGGATGAAAAACGATGACTCCGGACATGTCGAACTATCCCAAAATGGTCAATATGGATGAAATTTTAACATTTAATCTTTTGATTCTAAATGACTGTTGGATGTGAATTATGACTTTGTCAACTAAAATAAGTGTGTTTAAAGTCATTTCTGTGCCTCAAAGGGGTCAAAATTGAAGCTTTTGAGTAAGCAAAACTCTGTAAAAATGGCAATTTTGGTCACTATGAGGGTTTAAAAAGTGGTTATTCAACATGAGGCACGATCCAATTGACATTTTGAATCATTTTTGGTACAGTCCAAAAAATCAATTTTCGGATGAAAAACGATGACTCCGGACATGTCGAACTATCCCAAAATGGTCAATATGGATGAAATTTTAACATTTAATCTTTTGACTCTAAATGGCTGTTGGATGTGAATTATGACTTTGTCAACTAAAATAAGTGTGTTTAAAGTCATTTCTGTGCCTGAAACAGGTCAAAATTGAAGCTTTTGAGTAAGCAAAACTCTGTAAAAATGGCAATTTTGGTCACTCTGAGGGTTTAAAAAGTGGTTATTCAACATGAGGCACGATCCAATTGACATTTTGAATCATTTTTGGTACAGTCCAAAAAATCAATTTTCGGATGAAAAACGATGACTCCGGACATGTCGAACGATCCCAAAATGGTCAATATGGATGAAATTTTAACATTTAATCTTTTGACTGTAAATGACTGTTGGATGTGAATTATGACTTTGTCAACTAAAATAAGTGTGTTTAAAGTCATTTCTGTGCCTGAAACGGGTCAAAATTGAAGCTTTTGAGTAAGCAAAACTCTGTAAAAATGGCAATTTTGGTCACTCTGAGGGTTTAAAAAGTGGTTATTCAACATGAGGCACGATCCAATTGACATTTTGAATCATTTTTGGTACAGTCCAAAAAATCAATTTTCGGATGAAAAACGATGACTCCGGACATGTCGAACGATCCCAAAATGGTCAATATGGATGAAATTTTAACATTTAATCTTTTGACTCTAAATGACTGTTGGATGTGAATTATGACTTTGTCAACTAAAATAAGTGTGTTTAAAGTCATTTCTGTGCCTCAAAGGGGTCAAAATTGAAGCTTTTGAGTAAGCAAAACTCTGTAAAAATTGCAATTTTGTTCACTGTGAGGGTTTAAAAAGTGGTTATTCAACATGAGGCACGATCCAATTGAAATTTTGAATAATTTTTGGTACAGTCCAAAAAATCAATTTTCGGATGAAAAACGATGACTCCGGACATGTCGAACGATCCCAAAAAGGTCAAAATGGATGAAATTTTAACATTTAATATTTTGACTGTAAATGACTGTTGGATGTGAATTATGACTTTGTCAACTAAAATAAGTGTGTTTAAAGTCATTTCTGTGCCTGAAACGGGTCAAAATTGAAGCTTTTGAGTAAGCAAAACTCTGTAAAAATGGCAATTTTGGTCACTGTGAGGGTTTAAAAAGTGGTTATTCAACATGAGGCACGATCCAATTGACATTTTGAATCATTTTTGGTACAGTCCAAAAAATCAATTTTCGGATGAAAAACGATGACTCCGGACATGTCGAACGATCCCAAAATGGTCAATATGGATGAAATTTTAACATTTAATCTTTTGACTGTAAATGACTGTTGGATGTGAATTATGACTTTGTCAACTAAAATAAGTGTGTTTAAAGTCATTTCTGTGCCTGAAACGGGTCAAAATTGAAGCTTTTGAGTAAGCAAAACTCTGTAAAAATGGCAATTTTGGTCACTCTGAGGGTTTAAAAAGTGGTTATTCAACATGAGGCACGATCCAATTGACATTTTGAATCATTTTTGGTACAGTCCAAAAAATCAATTTTCGGATGAAAAACGATGACTCCGGACATGTCGAACGATCCCAAAATGGTCAATATGGATGAAATTTTAACATTTAATCTTTTTACTGTAAATTACTGTTGGATGTGAATTATGACTTTGTCAACTAAAATAAGTGTGTTTAAAGTCATTTCTGTGCCTGAAACGGGTCAAAATTGAAGCTTTTGAGTAAGCAAAACTCTGTAAAAATGGCAATTTTGGTCACTCTGAGGGTTTAAAAAGTGGTTATTCAACATGAGGCACGATCCAATTGACATTTTGAATCATTTTTGGTACAGTCCAAAAAATCAATTTTCGGATGAAAAACGATGACTCCGGACATGTCGAACTATCCCAAAATGGTCAATATGGATGAAATTTTAACATTTAATCTTTTGACTCTAAATGACTGTTGGATGTGAATTATGACTTTGTCAACTAAAATAAGTGTGTTTAAAGTCATTTCTGTGCCTCAAAGGGGTCAAAATTGAAGCTTTTGAGTAAGCAAAACTCTGTAAAAATGGCAATTTTGTTCACTGTGAGGGTTTAAAAAGTGGTTATTCAACATGAGGCACGATCCAATTGAAATTTTGAATAATTTTTGGTACAGTCCAAAAAATCAATTTTCGGATGAAAAACGATGACTCCGGACATGTCGAACGATCCCAAAAAGGTCAAAATGGATGAAATTTTAACATTTAATATTTTGACTGTAAATGACTGTTGGATGTGAATTATGACTTTGTCAACTAAAATAAGTGTGTTTAAAGTCATTTCTGTGCCTGAAACGGGTCAAAATTGAAGCTTTTGAGTAAGCAAAACTCTGTAAAAATGGCAATTTTGGTCACTGTGAGGGTTTAAAAAGTGGTTATTCAACATGAGGCACGATCCAATTGACATTTTGAATCATTTTTGGTACAGTCCAAAAAATCAATTTTCGGATGAAAAACGATGACTCCGGACATGTCGAACTATCCCAAAATGGTCAATATGGATGAAATTTTAACATTTAATCTTTGGACTGTAAATGACTGTTGGATGTGAATTATGACTTTGTCAACTAAAATAAGTGTGTTTAAAGTCATTTCTGTGCCTGAAACGGGTCAAAATTGAAGCTTTTGAGTAAGCAAAACTCTGTAAAAATGGCAATTTTGGTCACTCTGAGGGTTTAAAAAGTGGTTATTCAACATGAGGCACGATCCAATTGACATTTTGAATCATTTTTGGTACAGTCCAAAAAATCAATTTTCGGATGAAAAACGATGACTCCGGACATGTCGAACTATCCCAAAATGGTCAATATGGATGAAATTTAAACATTTAATCTTTTGACTGTAAATGACTGTTGGATGTGAATTATGACTTTGTCAACTAAAATAAGTGTGTTTAAAGTCATTTCTGTGCCTGAAACGGGTCAAAATTGAAGCTTTTGAGTAAGCAAAACTCTGTAAAAATGGCAATTTTGGTCACTCTGAGGGTTTAAAAAGTGGTTATTCTACATGAGGCACGATCCAATTGACATTTTGAATCATTTTTGGTACAGTCCAAAAAATCAATTTTCGGATGAAAAACGATGACTCCGGACATGTCGAACTATCCCAAAATGGTCAATATGGATGAAATTTTAACATTTAATCTTTTGACTCTAAATGGCTGTTGGATGTGAATTATGACTTTGTCAACTAAAATAAGTGTGTTTAAAGTCATTTCTGTGCCTCAAAGGGGTCAAAATTGAAGCTTTTGAGTAAGCAAAACTCTGTAAAAATGGCAATTTTGGTCACTGTGAGGGTTTAAAAAGTGGTTATTCAACATGAGGCACGATCCAATTGACATTTTGAATCATTTTTGGTACAGTCCAAAAAATCAATTTTCGGATGAAAAACGATGACTCCGGACATGTCGAACGATCCCAAAATGGTCAATATGGATGAAATTTTAACATTTAATCTTTTGACTGTAAATGACTGTTGGATGTGAATTATGACTTTGTCAACTAAAATAAGTGTGTTTAAAGTCATTTCTGTGCCTGAAACGGGTCAAAATTGAAGCTTTTGAGTAAGCAAAACTCTGTAAAAATGGCAATTTTGGTCACTCTGAGGGTTTAAAAAGTGGTTATTCAACATGAGGCACGATCCAATTGACATTTTGAATCATTTTTGTTACAGTCCAAAAAATCAATTTTCGGATGAAAAACGATGACTCCGGACATGTCGAACTATCCCAAAATGGTCAATATGGATGAAATTTTAACATTTAATCTTTTGACTCTAAATGACTGTTGGATGTGAATTATGACTTTGTCAACTAAAATAAGTGTGTTTAAAGTCATTTCTGTGCCTCAAAGGGGTCAAAATTGAAGCTTTTGAGTAAGCAAAACTCTGTAAAAATGGCAATTTTGTTCACTGTGAGGGTTTAAAAAGTGGTTATTCAACATGAGGCACGATCCAATTGAAATTTTGAATAATTTTTGGTACAGTCCAAAAAATCAATTTTCGGATGAAAAACGATGACTCCGGACATGTCGAACGATCCCAAAAAGGTCAAAATGGATGAAATTTTAACATTTAATCTTTTGACTGTAAATGACTGTTGGATGTGAATTATGACTTTGTCAACTAAAATAAGTGTGTTTAAAGTCATTTCTGTGCCTGAAACGGGTCAAAATTGAAGCTTTTGAGTAAGGAAAACTCTGTAAAAATGGCAATTTTGGTCACTCTGAGGGTTTAAAAAGTGGTTATTCAACATGAGGCACGATCCAATTGACATTTTGAATAATTTTTGGTACAGTCCAAAAAATCAATTTTCGGATGAAAAACGATGACTCCGGACATGTCGAACTATCCCAAAATGGTCAATATGGATGAAATTTTAACATTTAATCTTTTGATTCTAAATGACTGTTGGATGTGAATTATGACTTTGTCAACTAAAATAAGTGTGTTTAAAGTCATTTCTGTGCCTCAAAGGGGTCAAAATTGAAGCTTTTGAGTAAGCAAAACTCTGTAAAAATGGCAATTTTGGTCACTATGAGGGTTTAAAAAGTGGTTATTCAACATGAGGCACGATCCAATTGACATTTTGAATCATTTTTGGTACAGTCCAAAAAAACAATTTTCGGATGAAAAACGATGACTCCGGACATGTCGAACGATCCCAAAATGGTCAATATGGATGAAATTTTAACATTTAATCTTTTGACTGTAAATGACTGTTGGATGTGAATTATGACTTTGTCAACTAAAATAAGTGTGTTTAAAGTCATTTCTGTGCCTGAAACGGGTCAAAATTGAAGCTTTTGAGTAAGCAAAACTCTGTAAAAATGGCAATTTTGGTCACTGTGAGGGTTTAAAAAGTGGTTATTCAACATGAGGCATGATCCAATTGACATTTTGAATCATTTTTGGTACAGTCCAAAAAATCAATTTTCGGATGAAAAACGATGACTCCGGACATGTCGAACGATCCCAAAATGGTCAATATGGATGAAATTTAAACAATTAATCTTTTGACTGTAAATGACTTTTGGATGTGAATTATGACTTTGTCAACTAAAATAAGTGTGTTTAAAGTCATTTCTGTGCCTGAAACTGGTCAAAATTGAAGCTTTTGAGTAAGCAAAACTCTGTAAAAATGGCAATTTTGGTCACTCTGAGGGTTTAAAAAGTGGTTATTCTACATGAGGCACGATCCAATTGAAATTTTGAATCATTTTTGGTACAGTCCAAAAAATAAATTTTCGAATGAAAAACGATGACTCCGGACATGTCGAACGATCCCAAAAAGGTCACAATGGATGAAATTTTAACATTTAATCTTTTGACTGTAAATGACTGTTGGATGTGAATTATGACTTTGTCAACTAAAATAAGTGTGTTTAAAGTCATTTCTGTGCCTCAAAGGGGTCAAAATTGAAGCTTTTGAGTAAGCAAAACTCTGTAAAAATGGCAATTTTGGTCACTATGAGGGTTTAAAAAGTGGTTATTCAACATGAGGCACGATCCAATTGACATTTTGAATCATTTTTGGTACAGTCCAAAAAATCAATTTTCGGATGAAAAACGATGACTCCGGACATGTCGAACTATCCCAAAATGGTCAATATGGATGAAATTTTAACATTTAATCTTTTGACTCTAAATGGCTGTTGGATGTGAATTATGACTTTGTCAACTAAAATAAGTGTGTTTAAAGTCATTTCTGTGCCTGAAACAGGTCAAAATTGAAGCTTTTGAGTAAGCAAAACTCTGTAAAAATGGCAATTTTGGTCACTCTGAGGGTTTAAAAAGTGGTTATTCAACATGAGGCACGATCCAATTGACATTTTGAATCATTTTTGGTACAGTCCAAAAAATCAATTTTCGGATGAAAAACGATGACTCCGGACATGTCGAACGATCCCAAAATCGTCAATATGGATGAAATTTTAACATTTAATCTTTTGACTGTAAATGACTGTTGGATGTGAATTATGACTTTGTCAACTAAAATAAGTGTGTTTAAAGTCATTTCTGTGCCTGAAACGGGTCAAAATTGAAGCTTTTGAGTAAGCAAAACTCTGTAAAAATGGCAATTTTGGTCACTCTGAGGGTTTAAAAAGTGGTTATTCTACATGAGGCACGATCCAATTGAAATTTTGAATCATTTTTGGTACAGTCCAAAAAATAAATTTTCGAATGAAAAACGATGACTCCGGACATGTCGAACGATCCCAAAAAGGTCACAATGGATGAAATTTTAACATTTAATCTTTTGACTGTAAATGACTGTTGGATGTGAATTATGACTTTGTCAACTAAAATAAGTGTGTTTAAAGTCATTTCTGTGCCTGAAACGGGTCAAAATTGAAGCTTTTGAGTAAGCAAAACTCTTTAAAAATGGCAATTTTGGTCACTCTGAGGGTTTAAAAAGTGGTTATTCAACATGAGGCACGATCCAATTGACATTTTGAATCATTTTTGGTACAGTCCAAAAAATCAATTTTCGGATGAAAAACGATGACTCCGGACATGTCGAACGATCCCAAAATGGTCAATATGGATGAAATTTTAACATTTAATCTTTTGACTGTAAATGACTGTTGGATGTGAATTATGACTTTGTCAACTAAAATAAGTGTGTTTAAAGTCATTTCTGTGCCTGAAACGGGTCAAAATTGAAGCTTTTGAGTAAGCAAAACTCTGTAAAAATGGCAATTTTGGTCACTCTGAGGGTTTAAAAAGTGGTTATTCAACATGAGGCACGATCCAATTGACATTTTGAATCATTTTTGGTACAGTCCAAAAAATCAATTTTCGGATGAAAAACGATGACTCCGGACATGTCGAACTATCCCAAAATGGTCAATATGGATGAAATTTTAACATTTAATCTTTTGACTCTAAATGACTGTTGGATGTGAATTATGACTTTGTCAACTAAAATAAGTGTGTTTAAAGTCATTTCTGTGCCTCAAAGGGGTCAAAATTGAAGCTTTTGAGTAAGCAAAACTCTGTAAAAATGGCAATTTTGTTCACTGTGAGGGTTTAAAAAGTGGTTATTCAACATGAGGCACGATCCAATTGAAATTTTGAATAATTTTTGGTACAGTCCAAAAAATCAATTTTCGGATGAAAAACGATGACTCCGGACATGTCGAACGATCCCAAAAAGGTCAAAATGGATGAAATTTTAACATTTAATATTTTGACTGTAAATGACTGTTGGATGTGAATTATGACTTTGTCAACTAAAATAAGTGTGTTTAAAGTCATTTCTGTGCCTGAAACGGGTCAAAATTGAAGCTTTTGAGTAAGCAAAACTCTGTAAAAATGGCAATTTTGGTCACTGTGAGGGTTTAAAAAGTGGTTATTCAACATGAGGCACGATCCAATTGACATTTTGAATCATTTTTGGTACAGTCCAAAAAATCAATTTTTGGATGAAAAACGATGACTCCGGACATGTCGAACTATCCCAAAATGGTCAATATGGATGAAATTTTAACATTTAATCTTTGGACTGTAAATGACTGTTGGATGTGAATTATGACTTTGTCAACTAAAATAAGTGTGTTTAAAGTCATTTCTGTGCCTGAAACGGGTCAAAATTGAAGCTTTTGAGTAAGCAAAACTCTGTAAAAATGGCAATTTTGGTCACTCTGAGGGTTTAAAAAGTGGTTATTCAACATGAGGCACGATCCAATTGACATTTTGAATCATTTTTGGTACAGTCCAAAAAATCAATTTTCGGATGAAAAACGATGACTCCGGACATGTCGAACGATCCCAAAAAGGTCAAAATGGATGAAATTTTAACATTTAATCTTTTGACTGTAAATGACTGTTGGATGTGAATTATGACTTTGTCAACTAAAATAAGTGTGTTTAAAGTCATTTCTGTGCCTGAAACGGGTCAAAATTGAAGCTTTTGAGTAAGCAAAACTCTGTAAAAATGGCAATTTTGGTCACTGTGAGGGTTTAAAAAGTGGTTATTCAACATGAGGCACGATCCAATTGACATTTTGAATCATTTTTGGTACAGTCCAAAAAATCAATTTTCGGATGAAAAACGATGACTCCGGACATGTCGAACTATCCCAAAATGGTCAATATGGATGAAATTTAAACATTTAATCTTTTGACTGTAAATGACTGTTGGATGTGAATTATGACTTTGTCAACTAAAATAAGTGTGTTTAAAGTCATTTCTGTGCCTGAAACTGGTCAAAATTGAAGCTTTAGAGTCAGCAAAACTCTGTAAAAATGGCAATTTTGGTCACTCTGAGGGTTTAAAAAGTGGTTATTCTACATGAGGCACGATCCAATTGACATTTTGAATCATTTTTGGTACAGTCCAAAAAATCAATTTTCGGATGAAAAACGATGACTCCGGACATGTCGAACTATCCCAAAATGGTCAATATGGATGAAATTTTAACATTTAATCTTTTGACTCTAAATGGCTGTTGGATGTGAATTATGACTTTGTCAACTAAAATAAGTGTGTTTAAAGTCATTTCTGTGCCTCAAAGGGGTCAAAATTGAAGCTTTTGAGTAAGCAAAACTCTGTAAAAATGGCAATTTTGGTCACTGTGAGGGTTTAAAAAGTGGTTATTCAACATGAGGCACGATCCAATTGAAATTTTGAATCATTTTTGGTACAGTCCAAAAAATCAATTTTCGAATGAAAAACGATGACTCCGGACATGTCGAACGATCCCAAAAAGGTCACAATGGATGAAATTTTAACATTTAATCTTTTGACTGTAAATGACTGTTGGATGTGAATTATGACTTTGTCAACTAAAATAAGTGTGTTTAAAGTCATTTCTGTGCCTGAAACAGGTCAAAATTGAAGCTTTTGAGTAAGCAAAACTCTGTAAAAATGGCAATTTTGGTCACTCTGAGGGTTTAAAAAGTGGTTATTCAACATGAGGCACGATCCAATTGACATTTTGAATCATTTTTGGTACAGTCCAAAAAATCAATTTTCGGATGAAAAACGATGACTCCGGACATGTCGAACGATCCCAAAATGGTCAATATGGATGAAATTTTAACATTTAATCTTTTGACTGTAAATGACTGTTGGATGTGAATTATGACTTTGTCAACTAAAATAAGTGTGTTTAAAGTCATTTCTGTGCCTGAAACGGGTCAAAATTGAAGCTTTTGAGTAAGCAAAACTCTGTAAAAATGGCAATTTTGGTCACTGTGAGGGTTTAAAAAGTGGTTATTCAACATGAGGCACGATCCAATTGACATTTTGAATCATTTTTGGTACAGTCCAAAAAATCAATTTTCGGATGAAAAACGATGACTCCGGACATGTCGAACTATCCCAAAATGGTCAATATGGATGAAATTTAAACAATTAATCTTTTGACTGTAAATGACTTTTGGATGTGAATTATGACTTTGTCAACTAAAATAAGTGTGTTTAAAGTCATTTCTGTGCCTGAAACTGGTCAAAATTGAAGCTTTTGAGTAAGCAAAACTCTGTAAAAATGGCAATTTTGGTCACTCTGAGGGTTTAAAAAGTGGTTATTCTACATGAGGCACGATCCAATTGAAATTTTGAATCATTTTTGGTACAGTCCAAAAAATAAATTTTCGAATGAAAAACGATGACTCCGGACATGTCGAACGATCCCAAAAAGGTCACAATGGATGAAATTTTAACATTTAATCTTTTGACTGTAAATGACTGTTGGATGTGAATTATGACTTTGTCAACTAAAATAAGTGTGTTTAAAGTCATTTCTGTGCCTGAAACGGGTCAAAATTGAAGCTTTTGAGTAAGCAAAACTCTTTAAAAATGGCAATTTTGGTCACTCTGAGGGTTTAAAAAGTGGTTATTCAACATGAGGCACGATCCAATTGACATTTTGAATCATTTTTGGTACAGTCCAAAAAATCAATTTTCGGATGAAAAACGATGACTCCGGACATGTCGAACTATCCCAAAATGGTCAATATGGATGAAATTTTAACATTTAATCTTTTGACTCTAAATGACTGTTGGATGTGAATTATGACTTTGTCAACTAAAATAAGTGTGTTTAAAGTCATTTCTGTGCCTCAAAGGGGTCAAAATTGAAGCTTTTGAGTAAGCAAAACTCTGTAAAAATGGCAATTTTGTTCACTGTGAGGGTTTAAAAAGTGGTTATTCAACATGAGGCACGATCCAATTGAAATTTTGAATAATTTTTGGTACAGTCCAAAAAATCAATTTTCGGATGAAAAACGATGACTCCGGACATGTCGAACGATCCCAAAAAGGTCAAAATGGATGAAATTTTAACATTTAATATTTTGACTGTAAATGACTGTTGGATGTGAATTATGACTTTGTCAACTAAAATAAGTGTGTTTAAAGTCATTTCTGTGCCTGAAACGGGTCAAAATTGAAGCTTTTGAGTAAGCAAAACTCTGTAAAAATGGCAATTTTGGTCACTGTGAGGGTTTAAAAAGTGGTTATTCAACATGAGGCACGATCCAATTGACATTTTGAATCATTTTTGGTACAGTCCAAAAAATCAATTTTCGGATGAAAAACGATGACTCCGGACATGTCGAACTATCCCAAAATGGTCAATATGGATGAAATTTTAACATTTAATCTTTGGACTGTAAATGACTGTTGGATGTGAATTATGACTTTGTCAACTAAAATAAGTGTGTTTAAAGTCATTTCTGTGCCTGAAACGGGTCAAAATTGAAGCTTTTGAGTAAGCAAAACTCTGTAAAAATGGCAATTTTGGTCACTCTGAGGGTTTAAAAAGTGGTTATTCAACATGAGGCACGATCCAATTGACATTTTGAATCATTTTTGGTACAGTCCAAAAAATCAATTTTCGGATGAAAAACGATGACTCCGGACATGTCGAACGATCCCAAAAAGGTCAAAATGGATGAAATTTTAACATTTAATCTTTTGACTGTAAATGACTGTTGGATGTGAATTATGACTTTGTCAACTAAAATAAGTGTGTTTAAAGTCATTTCTGTGCCTGAAACGGGTCAAAATTGAAGCTTTTGAGTAAGCAAAACTCTGTAAAAATGGCAATTTTGGTCACTCTGAGGGTTTAAAAAGTGGTTATTCAACATGAGGCACGATCCAATTGACATTTTGAATCATTTTTGGTACAGTCCAAAAAATCCATTTTCGGATGAAAAACGATGACTCCGGACATGTCGAACTATCCCAAAATGGTCAATATGGATGAAATTTTAACATTTAATCTTTTGATTCTAAATGACTGTTGGATGTGAATTATGACTTTGTCAACTAAAATAAGTGTGTTTAAAGTCATTTCTGTGCCTCAAAGGGGTCAAAATTGAAGCTTTTGAGTAAGCAAAACTCTGTAAAAATGGCAATTTTGGTCACTGTGAGGGTTTAAAAAGTGGTTATTCAACATGAGGCACGATCCAATTGACATTTTGAATCATTTTTGGTACAGTCCAAAAAATCAATTTTCGAATGAAAAATGATGACTCCGGACATGCCGAACGATCCCAAAAAGGTCAAAATGGATGAAATTTTAACATTTAATCTTTTGACTGTAAATGACTGTTGGATGTGAATTATGACTTTGTCAACTAAAATAAGTGTGTTTAAAGTCATTTCTGTGCCTGAAACGGGTCAAAATTGAAGCTTTTGAGTAAGCAAAACTCTGTAAAAATGGCAATTTTGGTCACTGTGAGGGTTTAAAAAGTGGTTATTCAACATGAGGCACGATCCAATTGACATTTTGAATCATTTTTGGTACAGTCCAAAAAATCAATTTTCGGATGAAAAACGATGACTCCGGACATGTCGAACTATCCCAAAATGGTCAATATGGATGAAATTTAAACATTTAATCTTTTGACTGTAAATGACTGTTGGATGTGAATTATGACTTTGTCAACTAAAATAAGTGTGTTTAAAGTCATTTCTGTGCCTGAAACTGGTCAAAATTGAAGCTTTTGAGTTAGCAAAACTCTGTAAAAATTGCAATTTTGGTCACTCTGAGGGTTTAAAAAGTGGTTATTCTACATGAGGCACGATCCAATTGACATTTTGAATCATTTTTGGTACAGTCCAAAAAATCAATTTTCGGATGAAAAACGATGACTCCGGACATGTCGAACTATCCCAAAATGGTCAATATGGATGAAATTTTAACATTTAATCTTTTGACTCTAAATGGCTGTTGGATGTGAATTATGACTTTGTCAACTAAAATAAGTGTGTTTAAAGTCATTTCTGTGCCTCAAAGGGGTCAAAATTGAAGCTTTTGAGTAAGCAAAACTCTGTAAAAATGGCAATTTTGGTCACTGTGAGGGTTTAAAAAGTGGTTATTCAACATGAGGCACGATCCAATTGAAATTTTGAATCATTTTTGGTACAGTCCAAAAAATCAATTTTCGAATGAAAAACGATGACTCCGGACATGTCGAACGATCCCAAAAAGGTCACAATGGATGAAATTTTAACATTTAATCTTTTGACTGTAAATGACTGTTGGATGTGAATTATGACTTTGTCAACTAAAATAAGTGTGTTTAAAGTCATTTCTGTGCCTGAAACGGGTCAAAATTGAAGCTTTTGAGTAAGCAAAACTCTTTAAAAATGGCAATTTTGGTCACTCTGAGGGTTTAAAAAGTGGTTATTCAACATGAGGCACGATCCAATTGACATTTTGAATCATTTTTGGTACAGTCCAAAAAATCAATTTTCGGATGAAAAACGATGACTCTGGACATGTCGAACGATCCCAAAATGGTCAATATGGATGAAATTTTAACATTTAATCTTATGACTGTAAATGACTGTTGGATGTGAATTATGACTTTGTCAACTAAAATAAGTGTGTTTAAAGTCATTTCTGTGCCTGAAACGGGTCAAAATTGAAGCTTTTGAGTAAGCAAAACTCTTTAAAAATGGCAATTTTGGTCACTCTGAGGGTTTAAAAAGTGGTTATTCAACATGAGGCACGATCCAATTGAAATTTTGAATAATTTTTGGTACAGTCCAAAAAATCAATTTTCGGATGAAAAACGATGACTCCGGACATGTCGAACGATCCCAAAAAGGTCAAAATGGATGAAATTTTAACATTTAATCTTTTGACTGTAAATGACTGTTGGATGTGAATTATGACTTTGTCAACTAAAATAAGTGTGTTTAAAGTCATTTCTGTGCCTGAAACGGGTCAAAATTGAAGCTTTTGAGTAAGGAAAACTCTGTAAAAATGGCAATTTTGGTCACTCTGAGGGTTTAAAAAGTGGTTATTCAACATGAGGCACGATCCAATTGACATTTTGAATAATTTTTGGTACAGTCCAAAAAATCAATTTTCGGATGAAAAACGATGACTCCGGACATGTCGAACTATCCCAAAATGGTCAATATGGATGAAATTTAAACAATTAATCTTTTGACTGTAAATGACTTTTGGATGTGAATTATGACTTTGTCAACTAAAATAAGTGTGTTTAAAGTCATTTCTGTGCCTGAAACTGGTCAAAATTGAAGCTTTTGAGTAAGCAAAACTCTGTAAAAATGGCAATTTTGGTCACTCTGAGGGTTTAAAAAGTGGTTATTCTACATGAGGCACGATCCAATTGAAATTTTGAATCATTTTTGGTACAGTCCAAAAAATAAATTTTCGAATGAAAAACGATGACTCCGGACATGTCGAACGATCCCAAAAAGGTCACAATGGATGAAATTTTAACATTTAATCTTTTGACTGTAAATGACTGTTGGATGTGAATTATGACTTTGTCAACTAAAATAAGTGTGTTTAAAGTCATTTCTGTGCCTGAAACGGGTCAAAATTGAAGCTTTTGAGTAAGCAAAACTCTTTAAAAATGGCAATTTTGGTCACTCTGAGGGTTTAAAAAGTGGTTATTCAACATGAGGCACGATCCAATTGACATTTTGAATCATTTTTGGTACAGTCCAAAAAATCAATTTTCGGATGAAAAACGATGACTCCGGACATGTCGAACTATCCCAAAATGGTCAATATGGATGAAATTTTAACATTTAATCTTTTGACTCTAAATGACTGTTGGATGTGAATTATGACTTTGTCAACTAAAATAAGTGTGTTTAAAGTCATTTCTGTGCCTCAAAGGGGTCAAAATTGAAGCTTTTGAGTAAGCAAAACTCTGTAAAAATGGCAATTTTGTTCACTGTGAGGGTTTAAAAAGTGGTTATTCAACATGAGGCACGATCCAATTGAAATTTTGAATAATTTTTGGTACAGTCCAAAAAATCAATTTTCGGATGAAAAACGATGACTCCGGACATGTCGAACGATCCCAAAAAGGTCAAAATGGATGAAATTTTAACATTTAATATTTTGACTGTAAATGACTGTTGGATGTGAATTATGACTTTGTCAACTAAAATAAGTGTGTTTAAAGTCATTTCTGTGCCTGAAACGGGTCAAAATTGAAGCTTTTGAGTAAGCAAAACTCTGTAAAAATGGCAATTTTGGTCACTGTGAGGGTTTAAAAAGTGGTTATTCAACATGAGGCACGATCCAATTGACATTTTGAATCATTTTTGGTACAGTCCAAAAAATCAATTTTCGGATGAAAAACGATGACTCCGGACATGTCGAACTATCCCAAAATGGTCAATATGGATGAAATTTTAACATTTAATCTTTGGACTGTAAATGACTGTTGGATGTGAATTATGACTTTGTCAACTAAAATAAGTGTGTTTAAAGTCATTTCTGTGCCTGAAACGGGTCAAAATTGAAGCTTTTGAGTAAGCAAAACTCTGTAAAAATGGCAATTTTGGTCACTCTGAGGGTTTAAAAAGTGGTTATTCAACATGAGGCACGATCCAATTGACATTTTGAATCATTTTTGGTACAGTCCAAAAAATCAATTTTCGGATGAAAAACGATGACTCCGGACATGTCGAACGATCCCAAAAAGGTCAAAATGGATGAAATTTTAACATTTAATCTTTTGACTGTAAATGACTGTTGGATGTGAATTATGACTTTGTCAACTAAAATAAGTGTGTTTAAAGTCATTTCTGTGCCTGAAACGGGTCAAAATTGAAGCTTTTGAGTAAGCAAAACTCTGTAAAAATGGCAATTTTGGTCACTCTGAGGGTTTAAAAAGTGGTTATTCAACATGAGGCACGATCCAATTGACATTTTGAATCATTTTTGGTACAGTCCAAAAAATCCATTTTCGGATGAAAAACGATGACTCCGGACATGTCGAACTATCCCAAAATGGTCAATATGGATGAAATTTTAACATTTAATCTTTTGATTCTAAATGACTGTTGGATGTGAATTATGACTTTGTCAACTAAAATAAGTGTGTTTAAAGTCATTTCTGTGCCTCAAAGGGGTCAAAATTGAAGCTTTTGAGTAAGCAAAACTCTGTAAAAATGGCAATTTTGGTCACTGTGAGGGTTTAAAAAGTGGTTATTCAACATGAGGCACGATCCAATTGACATTTTGAATCATTTTTGGTACAGTCCAAAAAATCAATTTTCGAATGAAAAACGATGACTCCGGACATGCCGAACGATCCCAAAAAGGTCAAAATGGATGAAATTTTAACATTTAATCTTTTGACTGTAAATGACTGTTGGATGTGAATTATGACTTTGTCAACTAAAATAAGTGTGTTTAAAGTCATTTCTGTGCCTGAAACGGGTCAAAATTGAAGCTTTTGAGTAAGCAAAACTCTGTAAAAATGGCAATTTTGGTCACTGTGAGGGTTTAAAAAGTGGTTATTCAACATGAGGCACGATCCAATTGACATTTTGAATCATTTTTGGTACAGTCCAAAAAATCAATTTTCGGATGAAAAACGATGACTCCGGACATGTCGAACTATCCCAAAATGGTCAATATGGATGAAATTTAAACATTTAATCTTTTGACTGTAAATGACTGTTGGATGTGAATTATGACTTTGTCAACTAAAATAAGTGTGTTTAAAGTCATTTCTGTGCCTGAAACTGGTCAAAATTGAAGCTTTTGAGTTAGCAAAACTCTGTAAAAATGGCAATTTTGGTCACTCTGAGGGTTTAAAAAGTGGTTATTCTACATGAGGCACGATCCAATTGACATTTTGAATCATTTTTGGTACAGTCCAAAAAATCAATTTTCGGATGAAAAACGATGACTCCGGACATGTCGAACTATCCCAAAATGGTCAATATGGATGAAATTTTAACATTTAATCTTTTGACTCTAAATGGCTGTTGGATGTGAATTATGACTTTGTCAACTAAAATAAGTGTGTTTAAAGTCATTTCTGTGCCTCAAAGGGGTCAAAATTGAAGCTTTTGAGTAAGCAAAACTCTGTAAAAATGGCAATTTTGGTCACTGTGAGGGTTTAAAAAGTGGTTATTCAACATGAGGCACGATCCAATTGAAATTTTGAATCATTTTTGGTACAGTCCAAAAAATCAATTTTCGAATGAAAAACGATGACTCCGGACATGTCGAACGATCCCAAAAAGGTCACAATGGATGAAATTTTAACATTTAATCTTTTGACTGTAAATGACTGTTGGATGTGAATTATGACTTTGTCAACTAAAATAAGTGTGTTTAAAGTCATTTCTGTGCCTGAAACGGGTCAAAATTGAAGCTTTTGAGTAAGCAAAACTCTTTAAAAATGGCAATTTTGGTCACTCTGAGGGTTTAAAAAGTGGTTATTCAACATGAGGCACGATCCAATTGACATTTTGAATCATTTTTGGTACAGTCCAAAAAATCAATTTTCGGATGAAAAACGATGACTCCGGACATGTCGAACGATCCCAAAATGGTCAATATGGATGAAATTTTAACATTTAATCTTATGACTGTAAATGACTGTTGGATGTGAATTATGACTTTGTCAACTAAAATAAGTGTGTTTAAAGTCATTTCTGTGCCTGAAACGGGTCAAAATTGAAGCTTTTGAGTAAGCAAAACTCTTTAAAAATGGCAATTTTGGTCACTCTGAGGGTTTAAAAAGTGGTTATTCAACATGAGGCACGATCCAATTGAAATTTTGAATAATTTTTGGTACAGTCCAAAAAATCAATTTTCGGATGAAAAACGATGACTCCGGACATGTCGAACGATCCCAAAAAGGTCAAAATGGATGAAATTTTAACATTTAATCTTTTGACTGTAAATGACTGTTGGATGTGAATTATGACTTTGTCAACTAAAATAAGTGTGTTTAAAGTCATTTCTGTGCCTGAAACGGGTCAAAATTGAAGCTTTTGAGTAAGGAAAACTCTGTAAAAATGGCAATTTTGGTCACTCTGAGGGTTTAAAAAGTGGTTATTCAACATGAGGCACGATCCAATTGACATTTTGAATAATTTTTGGTACAGTCCAAAAAATCAATTTTCGGATGAAAAACGATGACTCCGGACATGTCGAACTATCCCAAAATGGTCAATATGGATGAAATTTTAACATTTAATCTTTTGATTCTAAATGACTGTTGGATGTGAATTATGACTTTGTCAACTAAAATAAGTGTGTTTAAAGTCATTTCTGTGCCTCAAAGGGGTCAAAATTGAAGCTTTTGAGTAAGCAAAACTCTGTAAAAATGGCAATTTTGGTCACTATGAGGGTTTAAAAAGTGGTTATTCAACATGAGGCACGATCCAATTGACATTTTGAATCATTTTTGGTACAGTCCAAAAAAATCAATTTTCGGATGAAAAACGATGACTCCGGACATTTCGAACTATCCCAAAATGGTCAATATGGATGAAATTTTAACATTTAATCTTTTGACTCTAAATGGCTGTTGGATGTGAATTATGACTTTGTCAACTAAAATAAGTGTGTTTAAAGTCATTTCTGTGCCTGAAACAGGTCAAAATTGAAGCTTTTGAGTAAGCAAAACTCTGTAAAAATGGCAATTTTGGTCACTCTGAGGGTTTAAAAAGTGGTTATTCAACATGAGGCACGATCCAATTGACATTTTGAATCATTTTTGGTACAGTCCAAAAAATCAATTTTCGGATGAAAAACGATGACTCCGGACATGTCGAACGATCCCAAAATGGTCAATATGGATGAAATTTTAACATTTAATCTTTTGACTGTAAATGACTGTTGGATGTGAATTATGACTTTGTCAACTAAAATAAGTGTGTTTAAAGTCATTTCTGTGCCTGAAACGGGTCAAAATTGAAGCTTTTGAGTAAGCAAAACTCTGTAAAAATGGCAATTTTGGTCACTCTGAGGGTTTAAAAAGTGGTTATTCAACATGAGGCACGATCCAATTGACATTTTGAATCATTTTTGGTACAGTCCAAAAAATCAATTTTCGGATGAAAAACGATGACTCCGGACATGTCGAACGATCCCAAAATGGTCAATATGGATGAAATTTTAACATTTAATCTTTTGACTCTAAATTACTGTTGGATGTGAATTATGACTTTGTCAACTAAAATAAGTGTGTTTAAAGTCATTTCTGTGCCTGAAACGGGTCAAAATTGAAGCTTTTGAGTAAGCAAAACTCTGTAAAAATGGCAATTTTGGTCACTCTGAGGGTTTAAAAAGTGGTTATTCAACATGAGGCACGATCCAATTGACATTTTGAATCATTTTTGGTACAGTCCAAAAAATCAATTTTCGGATGAAAAACGATGACTCCGGACATGTCGAACTATCCCAAAATGGTCAATATGGATGAAATTTTAACATTTAATCTTTTGACTCTAAATGACTGTTGGATGTGAATTATGACTTTGTCAACTAAAATAAGTGTGTTTAAAGTCATTTCTGTGCCTCAAAGGGGTCAAAATTGAAGCTTTTGAGTAAGCAAAACTCTGTAAAAATGGCAATTTTGTTCACTGTGAGGGTTTAAAAAGTGGTTATTCAACATGAGGCACGATCCAATTGAAATTTTGAATAATTTTTGGTACAGTCCAAAAAATCAATTTTCGGATGAAAAACGATGACTCCGGACATGTCGAACGATCCCAAAAAGGTCAAAATGGATGAAATTTTAACATTTAATCTTTTGACTCTAAATGGCTGTTGGATGTGAATTATGACTTTGTCAACTAAAATAAGTGTGTTTAAAGTCATTTCTGTGCCTGGAACAGGTCAAAATTGAAGCTTTTGAGTAAGCAAAACTCTGTAAAAATGGCAATTTTGGTCACTCTGAGGGTTTAAAAAGTGGTTATTCAACATGAGGCACGATCCAATTGACATTTTGAATCATTTTTGGTACAGTCCAAAAAATCAATTTTCGGATGAAAAACGATGACTCCGGACATGTCGAACGATCCCAAAATGGTCAATATGGATGAAATTTTAACATTTAATCTTTTGACTGTAAATGACTGTTGGATGTGAATTATGACTTTGTCAACTAAAATAAGTGTGTTTAAAGTCATTTCTGTGCCTGAAACGGGTCAAAATTGAAGCTTTTGAGTAAGCAAAACTCTGTAAAAATGGCAATTTTGGTCACTCTGAGGGTTTAAAAAGTGGTTATTCAACATGAGGCACGATCCAATTGACATTTTGAATCATTTTTGGTACAGTCCAAAAAATCAATTTTCGGATGAAAAACGATGACTCCGGACATGTCGAACGATCCCAAAATGGTCAATATGGATGAAATTTAAACATTTAATCTTTTTACTGTAAATTACTGTTGGATGTGAATTATGACTTTGTCAACTAAAATAAGTGTGTTTAAAGTCATTTCTGTGCCTGAAACGGGTCAAAATTGAAGCTTTTGAGTAAGCAAAACTCTGTAAAAATGGCAATTTTGGTCACTCTGAGGGTTTAAAAAGTGGTTATTCAACATGAGGCACGATCCAATTGACATTTTGAATCATTTTTGGTACAGTCCAAAAAATCAATTTTCGGATGAAAAACGATGACTCCGGACATGTCGAACTATCCCAAAATGGTCAATATGGATGAAATTTTAACATTTAATCTTTTGACTCTAAATGACTGTTGGATGTGAATTATGACTTTGTCAACTAAAATAAGTGTGTTTAAAGTCATTTCTGTGCCTCAAAGGGGTCAAAATTGAAGCTTTTGAGTAAGCAAAACTCTGTAAAAATGGCAATTTTGTTCACTGTGAGGGTTTAAAAAGTGGTTATTCAACATGAGGCACGATCCAATTGAAATTTTGAATAATTTTTGGTACAGTCCAAAAAATCAATTTTCGGATGAAAAACGATGACTCCGGACATGTCGAACGATCCCAAAAAGGTCAAAATGGATGAAATTTTAACATTTAATATTTTGACTGTAAATGACTGTTGGATGTGAATTATGACTTTGTCAACTAAAATAAGTGTGTTTAAAGTCATTTCTGTGCCTGAAACGGGTCAAAATTGAAGCTTTTGAGTAAGCAAAACTCTGTAAAAATGGCAATTTTGGTCACTCTGAGGGTTTAAAAAGTGGTTATTCAACATGAGGCACGATCCAATTGACATTTTGAATCATTTTTGGTACAGTCCAAAAAATCAATTTTCGGATGAAAAACGATGACTCCGGACATGTCGAACGATCCCAAAATGGTCAATATGGATGAAATTTTAACATTTAATCTTTTTACTGTAAATTACTGTTGGATGTGAATTATGACTTTGTCAACTAAAATAAGTGTGTTTAAAGTCATTTCTGTGCCTGAAACGGGTCAAAATTGAAGCTTTTGAGTAAGCAAAACTCTGTAAAAATGGCAATTTTGGTCACTCTGAGGGTTTAAAAAGTGGTTATTCAACATGAGGCACGATCCAATTGACATTTTGAATAATTTTTGGTACAGTCCAAAAAATCAATTTTCGGATGAAAAACGATGACTCCGGACATGTCGAACTATCCCAAAATGGTCAATATGGATGAAATTTTAACATTTAATCTTTTGATTCTAAATGACTGTTGGATGTGAATTATGACTTTGTCAACTAAAATAAGTGTGTTTAAAGTCATTTCTGTGCCTCAAAGGGGTCAAAATTGAAGCTTTTGAGTAAGCAAAACTCTGTAAAAATGGCAATTTTGGTCACTATGAGGGTTTAAAAAGTGGTTATTCAACATGAGGCATGATCCAATTGACATTTTGAATCATTTTTGGTACAGTCCAAAAAATCAATTTTCGGATGAAAAACGATGACTCCGGACATGTCGAACTATCCCAAAATGGTCAATATGGATGAAATTTTAACATTTAATCTTTTGACTCTAAATGGCTGTTGGATGTGAATTATGACTTTGTCAACTAAAATAAGTGTGTTTAAAGTCATTTCTGTGCCTGAAACAGGTCAAAATTGAAGCTTTTGAGTAAGCAAAACTCTGTAAAAATGGCAATTTTGGTCACTCTGAGGGTTTAAAAAGTGGTTATTCAACATGAGGCACGATCCAATTGACATTTTGAATCATTTTTGGTACAGTCCAAAAAATCAATTTTCGGATGAAAAACGATGACTCCGGACATGTCGAACGATCCCAAAATGGTCAATATGGATGAAATTTTAACATTTAATCTTTTGACTGTAAATGACTGTTGGATGTGAATTATGACTTTGTCAACTAAAATAAGTGTGTTTAAAGTCATTTCTGTGCCTGAAACGGGTCAAAATTGAAGCTTTTGAGTAAGCAAAACTCTGTAAAAATGGCAATTTTGGTCACTCTGAGGGTTTAAAAAGTGGTTATTCAACATGAGGCACGATCCAATTGACATTTTGAATCATTTTTGGTACAGTCCAAAAAATCAATTTTCGGATGAAAAACGATGACTCCGGACATGTCGAACGATCCCAAAATGGTCAATATGGATGAAATTTTAACATTTAATCTTTTGACTCTAAATTACTGTTGGATGTGAATTATGACTTTGTCAACTAAAATAAGTGTGTTTAAAGTCATTTCTGTGCCTGAAACGGGTCAAAATTGAAGCTTTTGAGTAAGCAAAACTCTGTAAAAATGGCAATTTTGGTCACTCTGAGGGTTTAAAAAGTGGTTATTCAACATGAGGCACGATCCAATTGACATTTTGAATCATTTTTGGTACAGTCCAAAAAATCAATTTTCGGATGAAAAACGATGACTCCGGACATGTCGAACTATCCCAAAATGGTCAATATGGATGAAATTTTAACATTTAATCTTTTGACTCTAAATGACTGTTGGATGTGAATTATGACTTTGTCAACTAAAATAAGTGTGTTTAAAGTCATTTCTGTGCCTCAAAGGGGTCAAAATTGAAGCTTTTGAGTAAGCAAAACTCTGTAAAAATGGCAATTTTGTTCACTGTGAGGGTTTAAAAAGTGGTTATTCAACATGAGGCACGATCCAATTGAAATTTTGAATAATTTTTGGTACAGTCCAAAAAATCAATTTTCGGATGAAAAACGATGACTCCGGACATGTCAAACGATCCCAAAAAGGTCAAAATGGATGAAATTTTAACATTTAATCTTTTGACTCTAAATGGCTGTTGGATGTGAATTATGACTTTGTCAACTAAAATAAGTGTGTTTAAAGTCATTTCTGTGCCTGAAACAGGTCAAAATTGAAGCTTTTGAGTAAGCAAAACTCTGTAAAAATGGCAATTTTGGTCACTCTGAGGGTTTAAAAAGTGGTTATTCAACATGAGGCACGATCCAATTGACATTTTGAATCATTTTTGGTACAGTCCAAAAAATCAATTTTCGGATGAAAAATGATGACTCCGGACATGTCGAACGATCCCAAAATGGTCAATATGGATGAAATTTTAACATTTAATCTTTTGACTGTAAATGACTGTTGGATGTGAATTATGACTTTGTCAACTAAAATAAGTGTGTTTAAAGTCATTTCTGTGCCTGAAACGGGTCAAAATTGAAGCTTTTGAGTAAGCAAAACTCTGTAAAAATGGCAATTTTGGTCACTCTGAGGGTTTAAAAAGTGGTTATTCAACATGAGGCACGATCCAATTGACATTTTGAATCATTTTTGGTACAGTCCAAAAAATCAATTTTCGGATGAAAAACGATGACTCCGGACATGTCGAACGATCCCAAAATGGTCAATATGGATGAAATTTAAACATTTAATCTTTTTACTGTAAATTACTGTTGGATGTGAATTATGACTTTGTCAACTAAAATAAGTGTGTTTAAAGTCATTTCTGTGCCTGAAACGGGTCAAAATTGAAGCTTTTGAGTAAGCAAAACTCTGTAAAAATGGCAATTTTGGTCACTCTGAGGGTTTAAAAAGTGGTTATTCAACATGAGGCACGATCCAATTGACATTTTGAATCATTTTTGGTACAGTCCAAAAAATCAATTTTCGGATGAAAAACGATGACTCCGGACATGTCGAACTATCCCAAAATGGTCAATATGGATGAAATTTTAACATTTAATCTTTTGACTCTAAATGACTGTTGGATGTGAATTATGACTTTGTCAACTAAAATAAGTGTGTTTAAAGTCATTTCTGTGCCTCAAAGGGGTCAAAATTGAAGCTTTTGAGTAAGCAAAACTCTGTAAAAATGGCAATTTTGTTCACTGTGAGGGTTTAAAAAGTGGTTATTCAACATGAGGCACGATCCAATTGAAATTTTGAATAATTTTTGGTACAGTCCAAAAAATCAATTTTCGGATGAAAAACGATGACTCCGGACATGTCGAACGATCCCAAAAAGGTCAAAATGGATGAAATTTTAACATTTAATATTTTGACTGTAAATGACTGTTGGATGTGAATTATGACTTTGTCAACTAAAATAAGTGTGTTTAAAGTCATTTCTGTGCCTGAAACGGGTCAAAATTGAAGCTTTTGAGTAAGCAAAACTCTTTAAAAATGGCAATTTTGGTCACTCTGAGGGTTTAAAAAGTGGTTATTCAACATGAGGCACGATCCAATTGACATTTTGAATCATTTTTGGTACAGTCCAAAAAATCAATTTTCGGATGAAAAACGATGACTCCGGACATGTCGAACGATCCCAAAATGGTCAATATGGATGAAATTTTAACATTTAATCTTTTGACTGTAAATGACTGTTGGATGTGAATTATGACTTTGTCAACTAAAATAAGTGTGTTTAAAGTCATTTCTGTGCCTGAAACGGGTCAAAATTGAAGCTTTTGAGTAAGCAAAACTCTGTAAAAATGGCAATTTTGGTCACTCTGAGGGTTTAAAAAGTGGTTATTCAACATGAGGCACGATCCAATTGACATTTTGAATCATTTTTGGTACAGTCCAAAAAATCAATTTTCGGATGAAAAACGATGACTCCGGACATGTCGAACTATCCCAAAATGGTCAATATGGATGAAATTTTAACATTTAATCTTTTGACTCTAAATGACTGTTGGATGTGAATTATGACTTTGTCAACTAAAATAAGTGTGTTTAAAGTCATTTCTGTGCCTCAAAGGGGTCAAAATTGAAGCTTTTGAGTAAGCAAAACTCTGTAAAAATGGCAATTTTGGTCACTATGAGGGTTTAAAAAGTGGTTATTCAACATGAGGCATGATCCAATTGACATTTTGAATCATTTTTGGTACAGTCCAAAAAATCAATTTTCGGATGAAAAACGATGACTCCGGACATGTCGAACTATCCCAAAATGGTCAATATGGATGAAATTTTAACATTTAATCTTTTGACTCTAAATGGCTGTTGGATGTGAATTATGACTTTGTCAACTAAAATAAGTGTGTTTAAAGTCATTTCTGTGCCTGAAACAGGTCAAAATTGAAGCTTTTGAGTAAGCAAAACTCTGTAAAAATGGCAATTTTGGTCACTCTGAGGGTTTAAAAAGTGGTTATTCAACATGAGGCACGATCCAATTGACATTTTGAATCATTTTTGGTACAGTCCAAAAAATCAATTTTCGGATGAAAAACGATGACTCCGGACATGTCGAACGATCCCAAAATGGTCAATATGGATGAAATTTTAACATTTAATCTTTTGACTGTAAATGACTGTTGGATGTGAATTATGACTTTGTCAACTAAAATAAGTGTGTTTAAAGTCATTTCTGTGCCTGAAACGGGTCAAAATTGAAGCTTTTGAGTAAGCAAAACTCTGTAAAAATGGCAATTTTGGTCACTCTGAGGGTTTAAAAAGTGGTTATTCAACATGAGGCACGATCCAATTGACATTTTGAATCATTTTTGGTACAGTCCAAAAAATCAATTTTCGGATGAAAAACGATGACTCCGGACATGTCGAACGATCCCAAAATGGTCAATATGGATGAAATTTTAACATTTAATCTTTTGACTCTAAATTACTGTTGGATGTGAATTATGACTTTGTCAACTAAAATAAGTGTGTTTAAAGTCATTTCTGTGCCTGAAACGGGTCAAAATTGAAGCTTTTGAGTAAGCAAAACTCTGTAAAAATGGCAATTTTGGTCACTCTGAGGGTTTAAAAAGTGGTTATTCAACATGAGGCACGATCCAATTGACATTTTGAATCATTTTTGGTACAGTCCAAAAAATCAATTTTCGGATGAAAAACGATGACTCCGGACATGTCGAACTATCCCAAAATGGTCAATATGGATGAAATTTTAACATTTAATCTTTTGACTCTAAATGACTGTTGGATGTGAATTATGACTTTGTCAACTAAAATAAGTGTGTTTAAAGTCATTTCTGTGCCTCAAAGGGGTCAAAATTGAAGCTTTTGAGTAAGCAAAACTCTGTAAAAATGGCAATTTTGTTCACTGTGAGGGTTTAAAAAGTCGTTATTCAACATGAGGCACGATCCAATTGAAATTTTGAATAATTTTTGGTACAGTCCAAAAAATCAATTTTCGGATGAAAAACGATGACTCCGGACATGTCAAACGATCCCAAAAAGGTCAAAATGGATGAAATTTTAACATTTAATCTTTTGACTCTAAATGGCTGTTGGATGTGAATTATGACTTTGTCAACTAAAATAAGTGTGTTTAAAGTCATTTCTGTGCCTGAAACAGGTCAAAATTGAAGCTTTTGAGTAAGCAAAACTCTGTAAAAATGGCAATTTTGGTCACTCTGAGGGTTTAAAAAGTGGTTATTCAACATGAGGCACGATCCAATTGACATTTTGAATCATTTTTGGTACAGTCCAAAAAATCAATTTTCGGATGAAAAATGATGACTCCGGACATGTCGAACGATCCCAAAATGGTCAATATGGATGAAATTTTAACATTTAATCTTTTGACTGTAAATGACTGTTGGATGTGAATTATGACTTTGTCAACTAAAATAAGTGTGTTTAAAGTCATTTCTGTGCCTGAAACGGGTCAAAATTGAAGCTTTTGAGTAAGCAAAACTCTGTAAAAATGGCAATTTTGGTCACTCTGAGGGTTTAAAAAGTGGTTATTCAACATGAGGCACGATCCAATTGACATTTTGAATCATTTTTGGTACAGTCCAAAAAATCAATTTTCGGATGAAAAACGATGACTCCGGACATGTCGAACGATCCCAAAATGGTCAATATGGATGAAATTTAAACATTTAATCTTTTTACTGTAAATTACTGTTGGATGTGAATTATGACTTTGTCAACTAAAATAAGTGTGTTTAAAGTCATTTCTGTGCCTGAAACGGGTCAAAATTGAAGCTTTTGAGTAAGCAAAACTCTGTAAAAATGGCAATTTTGGTCACTCTGAGGGTTTAAAAAGTGGTTATTCAACATGAGGCACGATCCAATTGACATTTTGAATCATTTTTGGTACAGTCCAAAAAATCAATTTTCGGATGAAAAACGATGACTCCGGACATGTCGAACTATCCCAAAATGGTCAATATGGATGAAATTTTAACATTTAATCTTTTGACTCTAAATGACTGTTGGATGTGAATTATGACTTTGTCAACTAAAATAAGTGTGTTTAAAGTCATTTCTGTGCCTCAAAGGGGTCAAAATTGAAGCTTTTGAGTAAGCAAAACTCTGTAAAAATGGCAATTTTGTTCACTGTGAGGGTTTAAAAAGTGGTTATTCAACATGAGGCACGATCCAATTGAAATTTTGAATAATTTTTGGTACAGTCCAAAAAATCAATTTTCGGATGAAAAACGATGACTCCGGACATGTCGAACGATCCCAAAAAGGTCAAAATGGATGAAATTTTAACATTTAATATTTTGACTGTAAATGACTGTTGGATGTGAATTATGACTTTGTCAACTAAAATAAGTGTGTTTAAAGTCATTTCTGTGCCTGAAACGGGTCAAAATTGAAGCTTTTGAGTAAGCAAAACTCTTTAAAAATGGCAATTTTGGTCACTCTGAGGGTTTAAAAAGTGGTTATTCAACATGAGGCACGATCCAATTGACATTTTGAATCATTTTTGGTACAGTCCAAAAAATCAATTTTCGGATGAAAAACGATGACTCCGGACATGTCGAACGATCCCAAAATGGTCAATATGGATGAAATTTTAACATTTAATCTTTTGACTGTAAATGACTGTTGGATGTGAATTATGACTTTGTCAACTAAAATAAGTGTGTTTAAAGTCATTTCTGTGCCTGAAACGGGTCAAAATTGAAGCTTTTGAGTAAGCAAAACTCTGTAAAAATGGCAATTTTGGTCACTCTGAGGGTTTAAAAAGTGGTTATTCAACATGAGGCACGATCCAATTGACATTTTGAATCATTTTTGGTACAGTCCAAAAAATCAATTTTCGGATGAAAAACGATGACTCCGGACATGTCGAACTATCCCAAAATGGTCAATATGGATGAAATTTTAACATTTAATCTTTTGACTCTAAATGACTGTTGGATGTGAATTATGACTTTGTCAACTAAAATAAGTGTGTTTAAAGTCATTTCTGTGCCTCAAAGGGGTCAAAATTGAAGCTTTTGAGTAAGCAAAACTCTGTAAAAATGGCAATTTTGTTCACTGTGAGGGTTTAAAAAGTGGTTATTCAACATGAGGCACGATCCAATTGAAATTTTGAATAATTTTTGGTACAGTCCAAAAAATCAATTTTCGGATGAAAAACGATGACTCCGGACATGTCGAACGATCCCAAAAAGGTCAAAATGGATGAAATTTTAACATTTAATATTTTGACTGTAAATGACTGTTGGATGTGAATTATGACTTTGTCAACTAAAATAAGTGTGTTTAAAGTCATTTCTGTGCCTGAAACGGGTCAAAATTGAAGCTTTTGAGTAAGCAAAACTCTGTAAAAATGGCAATTTTGGTCACTGTGAGGGTTTAAAAAGTGGTTATTCAACATGAGGCACGATCCAATTGACATTTTGAATCATTTTTGGTACAGTCCAAAAAATCAATTTTCGGATGAAAAACGATGACTCCGGACATGTCGAACTATCCCAAAATGGTCAATATGGATGAAATTTTAACATTTAATCTTTGGACTGTAAATGACTGTTGGATGTGAATTATGACTTTGTCAACTAAAATAAGTGTGTTTAAAGTCATTTCTGTGCCTGAAACGGGTCAAAATTGAAGCTTTTGAGTAAGCAAAACTCTGTAAAAATGGCAATTTTGGTCACTCTGAGGGTTTAAAAAGTGGTTATTCAACATGAGGCACGATCCAATTGACATTTTGAATCATTTTTGGTACAGTCCAAAAAATCAATTTTCGGATGAAAAACGATGACTCCGGACATGTCGAACGATCCCAAAAAGGTCAAAATGGATGAAATTTTAACATTTAATCTTTTGACTGTAAATGACTGTTGGATGTGAATTATGACTTTGTCAACTAAAATAAGTGTGTTTAAAGTCATTTCTGTGCCTGAAACGGGTCAAAATTGAAGCTTTTGAGTAAGCAAAACTCTGTAAAAATGGCAATTTTGGTCACTCTGAGGGTTTAAAAAGTGGTTATTCAACATGAGGCACGATCCAATTGACATTTTGAATCATTTTTGGTACAGTCCAAAAAATCCATTTTCGGATGAAAAACGATGACTCCGGACATGTCGAACTATCCCAAAATGGTCAATATGGATGAAATTTTAACATTTAATCTTTTGATTCTAAATGACTGTTGGATGTGAATTATGACTTTGTCAACTAAAATAAGTGTGTTTAAAGTCATTTCTGTGCCTCAAAGGGGTCAAAATTGAAGCTTTTGAGTAAGCAAAACTCTGTAAAAATGGCAATTTTGGTCACTGTGAGGGTTTAAAAAGTGGTTATTCAACATGAGGCACGATCCAATTGACATTTTGAATCATTTTTGGTACAGTCCAAAAAATCAATTTTCGAATGAAAAACGATGACTCCGGACATGCCGAACGATCCCAAAAAGGTCAAAATGGATGAAATTTTAACATTTAATCTTTTGACTGTAAATGACTGTTGGATGTGAATTATGACTTTGTCAACTAAAATAAGTGTGTTTAAAGTCATTTCTGTGCCTGAAACGGGTCAAAATTGAAGCTTTTGAGTAAGCAAAACTCTGTAAAAATGGCAATTTTGGTCACTGTGAGGGTTTAAAAAGTGGTTATTCAACATGAGGCACGATCCAATTGACATTTTGAATCATTTTTGGTACAGTCCAAAAAATCAATTTTCGGATGAAAAACGATGACTCCGGACATGTCGAACTATCCCAAAATGGTCAATATGGATGAAATTTAAACATTTAATCTTTTGACTGTAAATGACTGTTGGATGTGAATTATGACTTTGTCAACTAAAATAAGTGTGTTTAAAGTCATTTCTGTGCCTGAAACTGGTCAAAATTGAAGCTTTTGAGTTAGCAAAACTCTGTAAAAATGGCAATTTTGGTCACTCTGAGGGTTTAAAAAGTGGTTATTCTACATGAGGCACGATCCAATTGACATTTTGAATCATTTTTGGTACAGTCCAAAAAATCAATTTTCGGATGAAAAACGATGACTCCGGACATGTCGAACTATCCCAAAATGGTCAATATGGATGAAATTTTAACATTTAATCTTTTGACTCTAAATGGCTGTTGGATGTGAATTATGACTTTGTCAACTAAAATAAGTGTGTTTAAAGTCATTTCTGTGCCTCAAAGGGGTCAAAATTGAAGCTTTTGAGTAAGCAAAACTCTGTAAAAATGGCAATTTTGGTCACTGTGAGGGTTTAAAAAGTGGTTATTCAACATGAGGCACGATCCAATTGAAATTTTGAATCATTTTTGGTACAGTCCAAAAAATCAATTTTCGAATGAAAAACGATGACTCCGGACATGTCGAACGATCCCAAAAAGGTCACAATGGATGAAATTTTAACATTTAATCTTTTGACTGTAAATGACTGTTGGATGTGAATTATGACTTTGTCAACTAAAATAAGTGTGTTTAAAGTCATTTCTGTGCCTGAAACGGGTCAAAATTGAAGCTTTTGAGTAAGCAAAACTCTTTAAAAATGGCAATTTTGGTCACTCTGAGGGTTTAAAAAGTGGTTATTCAACATGAGGCACGATCCAATTGACATTTTGAATCATTTTTGGTACAGTCCAAAAAATCAATTTTCGGATGAAAAACGATGACTCCGGACATGTCGAACGATCCCAAAATGGTCAATATGGATGAAATTTTAACATTTAATCTTATGACTGTAAATGACTGTTGGATGTGAATTATGACTTTGTCAACTAAAATAAGTGTGTTTAAAGTCATTTCTGTGCCTGAAACGGGTCAAAATTGAAGCTTTTGAGTAAGCAAAACTCTTTAAAAATGGCAATTTTGGTCACTCTGAGGGTTTAAAAAGTGGTTATTCAACATGAGGCACGATCCAATTGAAATTTTGAATAATTTTTGGTACAGTCCAAAAAATCAATTTTCGGATGAAAAACGATGACTCCGGACATGTCGAACGATCCCAAAAAGGTCAAAATGGATGAAATTTTAACATTTAATCTTTTGACTGTAAATGACTGTTGGATGTGAATTATGACTTTGTCAACTAAAATAAGTGTGTTTAAAGTCATTTCTGTGCCTGAAACGGGTCAAAATTGAAGCTTTTGAGTAAGGAAAACTCTGTAAAAATGGCAATTTTGGTCACTCTGAGGGTTTAAAAAGTAGTTATTCAACATGAGGCACGATCCAATTGACATTTTGAATAATTTTTGGTACAGTCCAAAAAATCAATTTTCGGATGAAAAACGATGACTCCGGACATGTCGAACTATCCCAAAATGGTCAATATGGATGAAATTTTAACATTTAATCTTTTGATTCTAAATGACTGTTGGATGTGAATTATGACTTTGTCAACTAAAATAAGTGTGTTTAAAGTCATTTCTGTGCCTCAAAGGGGTCAAAATTGAAGCTTTTGAGTAAGCAAAACTCTGTAAAAATGGCAATTTTGGTCACTATGAGGGTTTAAAAAGTGGTTATTCAACATGAGGCACGATCCAATTGACATTTTGAATCATTTTTGGTACAGTCCAAAAAAATCAATTTTCGGATGAAAAACGATGACTCCGGACATGTCGAACTATCCCAAAATGGTCAATATGGATGAAATTTTAACATTTAATCTTTTGACTCTAAATGGCTGTTGGATGTGAATTATGACTTTGTCAACTAAAATAAGTGTGTTTAAAGTCATTTCTGTGCCTGAAACAGGTCAAAATTGAAGCTTTTGAGTAAGCAAAACTCTGTAAAAATGGCAATTTTGGTCACTCTGAGGGTTTAAAAAGTGGTTATTCAACATGAGGCACGATCCAATTGACATTTTGAATCATTTTTGGTACAGTCCAAAAAATCAATTTTCGGATGAAAAACGATGACTCCGGACATGTCGAACGATCCCAAAATGGTCAATATGGATGAAATTTTAACATTTAATCTTTTGACTGTAAATGACTGTTGGATGTGAATTATGACTTCGTCAACTAAAATAAGTGTGTTTAAAGTCATTTCTGTGCCTGAAACGGGTCAAAATTGAAGCTTTTGAGTAAGCAAAACTCTGTAAAAATGGCAATTTTGGTCACTCTGAGGGTTTAAAAAGTGGTTATTCAACATGAGGCACGATCCAATTGACATTTTGAATCATTTTTGGTACAGTCCAAAAAATCAATTTTCGGATGAAAAACGATGACTCCGGACATGTCGAACGATCCCAAAATGGTCAATATGGATGAAATTTTAACATTTAATCTTTTGACTCTAAATTACTGTTGGATGTGAATTATGACTTTGTCAACTAAAATAAGTGTGTTTAAAGTCATTTCTGTGCCTGAAACGGGTCAAAATTGAAGCTTTTGAGTAAGCAAAACTCTGTAAAAATGGCAATTTTGGTCACTCTGAGGGTTTAAAAAGTGGTTATTCAACATGAGGCACGATCCAATTGAAATTTTGAATAATTTTTGGTACAGTCCAAAAAATCAATTTTCGGATGAAAAACGATGACTCCGGACATGTCGAACGATCCCAAAAAGGTCAAAATGGATGAAATTTTAACATTTAATCTTTTGACTCTAAATGGCTGTTGGATGTGAATTATGACTTTGTCAACTAAAATAAGTGTGTTTAAAGTCATTTCTGTGCCTGGAACAGGTCAAAATTGAAGCTTTTGAGTAAGCAAAACTCTGTAAAAATGGCAATTTTGGTCACTCTGAGGGTTTAAAAAGTGGTTATTCAACATGAGGCACGATCCAATTGACATTTTGAATCATTTTTGGTACAGTCCAAAAAATCAATTTTCGGATGAAAAACGATGACTCCGGACATGTCGAACGATCCCAAAATGGTCAATATGGATGAAATTTTAACATTTAATCTTTTGACTGTAAATGACTGTTGGATGTGAATTATGACTTTGTCAACTAAAATAAGTGTGTTTAAAGTCATTTCTGTGCCTGAAACGGGTCAAAATTGAAGCTTTTGAGTAAGCAAAACTCTGTAAAAATGGCAATTTTGGTCACTCTGAGGGTTTAAAAAGTGGTTATTCAACATGAGGCACGATCCAATTGACATTTTGAATCATTTTTGGTACAGTCCAAAAAATCAATTTTCGGATGAAAAACGATGACTCCGGACATGTCGAACGATCCCAAAATGGTCAATATGGATGAAATTTTAACATTTAATCTTTTTACTGTAAATTACTGTTGGATGTGAATTATGACTTTGTCAACTAAAATAAGTGTGTTTAAAGTCATTTCTGTGCCTGAAACGGGTCAAAATTGAAGCTTTTGAGTAAGCAAAACTCTGTAAAAATGGCAATTTTGGTCACTCTGAGGGTTTAAAAAGTGGTTATTCAACATGAGGCACGATCCAATTGACATTTTGAATAATTTTTGGTACAGTCCAAAAAATCAATTTTCGGATGAAAAACGATGACTCCGGACATGTCGAACTATCCCAAAATGGTCAATATGGATGAAATTTTAACATTTAATCTTTTGATTCTAAATGACTGTTGGATGTGAATTATGACTTTGTCAACTAAAATAAGTGTGTTTAAAGTCATTTCTGTGCCTCAAAGGGGTCAAAATTGAAGCTTTTGAGTAAGCAAAACTCTGTAAAAATGGCAATTTTGGTCACTATGAGGGTTTAAAAAGTGGTTATTCAACATGAGGCATGATCCAATTGACATTTTGAATCATTTTTGGTACAGTCCAAAAAATCAATTTTCGGATGAAAAACGATGACTCCGGACATGTCGAACTATCCCAAAATGGTCAATATGGATGAAATTTTAACATTTAATCTTTTGACTCTAAATTACTGTTGGATGTGAATTATGACTTTGTCAACTAAAATAAGTGTGTTTAAAGTCATTTCTGTGCCTGAAACGGGTCAAAATTGAAGCTTTTGAGTAAGCAAAACTCTGTAAAAATGGCAATTTTGGTCACTCTGAGGGTTTAAAAAGTGGTTATTCAACATGAGGCACGATCCAATTGACATTTTGAATCATTTTTGGTACAGTCCAAAAAATCAATTTTCGGATGAAAAACGATGACTCCGGACATGTCGAACTATCCCAAAATGGTCAATATGGATGAAATTTTAACATTTAATCTTTTGACTCTAAATGACTGTTGGATGTGAATTATGACTTTGTCAACTAAAATAAGTGTGTTTAAAGTCATTTCTGTGCCTCAAAGGGGTCAAAATTGAAGCTTTTGAGTAAGCAAAACTCTGTAAAAATGGCAATTTTGTTCACTGTGAGGGTTTAAAAAGTGGTTATTCAACATGAGGCACGATCCAATTGAAATTTTGAATAATTTTTGGTACAGTCCAAAAAATCAATTTTCGGATGAAAAACGATGACTCCGGACATGTCGAACGATCCCAAAAAGGTCAAAATGGATGAAATTTTAACATTTAATCTTTTGACTCTAAATGGCTGTTGGATGTGAATTATGACTTTGTCAACTAAAATAAGTGTGTTTAAAGTCATTTCTGTGCCTGAAACAGGTCAAAATTGAAGCTTTTGAGTAAGCAAAACTCTGTAAAAATGGCAATTTTGGTCACTCTGAGGGTTTAAAAAGTGGTTATTCAACATGAGGCACGATCCAATTGACATTTTGAATCATTTTTGGTACAGTCCAAAAAATCAATTTTCGGATGAAAAACGATGACTCCGGACATGTCGAACGATCCCAAAATGGTCAATATGGATGAAATTTTAACATTTAATCTTTTGACTGTAAATGACTGTTGGATGTGAATTATGACTTTGTCAACTAAAATAAGTGTGTTTAAAGTCATTTCTGTGCCTGAAACGGGTCAAAATTGAAGCTTTTGAGTAAGCAAAACTCTGTAAAAATGGCAATTTTGGTCACTCTGAGGGTTTAAAAAGTGGTTATTCAACATGAGGCACGATCCAATTGACATTTTGAATCATTTTTGGTACAGTCCAAAAAATCAATTTTCGGATGAAAAACGATGACTCCGGACATGTCGAACGATCCCAAAATGGTCAATATGGATGAAATTTAAACATTTAATCTTTTTACTGTAAATTACTGTTGGATGTGAATTATGACTTTGTCAACTAAAATAAGTGTGTTTAAAGTCATTTCTGTGCCTGAAACGGGTCAAAATTGAAGCTTTTGAGTAAGCAAAACTCTGTAAAAATGGCAATTTTGGTCACTCTGAGGGTTTAAAAAGTGGTTATTCAACATGAGGCACGATCCAATTGACATTTTGAATCACTTTTGGTACAGTCCAAAAAATCAATTTTCGGATGAAAAACGATGACTCCGGACATGTCGAACGATCCCAAAATGGTCAATATGGATGAAATTTTAACATTTAATCTTTTGACTGTAAATGACTGTTGGATGTGAATTATGACTTTGTCAACTAAAATAAGTGTGTTTAAAGTCATTTCTGTGCCTGAAACGGGTCAAAATTGAAGCTTTTGAGTAAGCAAAACTCTGTAAAAATGGCAATTTTGGTCACTCTGAGGGTTTAAAAAGTGGTTATTCAACATGAGGCACGATCCAATTGACATTTTGAATCATTTTTGGTACAGTCCAAAAAATCAATTTTCGGATGAAAAACGATGACTCCGGACATGTCGAACGATCCCAAAATGGTCAATATGGATGAAATTTTAACATTTAATCTTTTGACTCTAAATTACTGTTGGATGTGAATTATGACTTTGTCAACTAAAATAAGTGTGTTTAAAGTCATTTCTGTGCCTGAAACGGGTCAAAATTGAAGCTTTTGAGTAAGCAAAACTCTGTAAAAATGGCAATTTTGGTCACTCTGAGGGTTTAAAAAGTGGTTATTCAACATGAGGCACGATCCAATTGACATTTTGAATCATTTTTGGTACAGTCCAAAAAATCAATTTTCGGATGAAAAACGATGACTCCGGACATGTCGAACTATCCCAAAATGGTCAATATGGATGAAATTTTAACATTTAATCTTTTGACTCTAAATGACTGTTGGATGTGAATTATGACTTTGTCAACTAAAATAAGTGTGTTTAAAGTCATTTCTGTGCCTCAAAGGGGTCAAAATTGAAGCTTTTGAGTAAGCAAAACTCTGTAAAAATGGCAATTTTGTTCACTGTGAGGGTTTAAAAAGTGGTTATTCAACATGAGGCACGATCCAATTGAAATTTTGAATAATTTTTGGTACAGTCCAAAAAATCAATTTTCGGATGAAAAACGATGACTCCGGACATGTCGAACGATCCCAAAAAGGTCAAAATGGATGAAATTTTAACATTTAATCTTTTGACTCTAAATGGCTTTTGGATGTGAATTATGACTTTGTCAACTAAAATAAGTGTGTTTAAAGTCATTTCTGTGCCTGGAACAGGTCAAAATTGAAGCTTTTGAGTAAGCAAAACTCTGTAAAAATGGCAATTTTGGTCACTCTGAGGGTTTAAAAAGTGGTTATTCAACATGAGGCACGATCCAATTGACATTTTGAATCATTTTTGGTACAGTCCAAAAAATCAATTTTCGGATGAAAAACGATGACTCCGGACATGTCGAACGATCCCAAAATGGTCAATATGGATGAAATTTTAACATTTAATCTTTTGACTGTAAATGACTGTTGGATGTGAATTATGACTTTGTCAACTAAAATAAGTGTGTTTAAAGTCATTTCTGTGCCTGAAACGGGTCAAAATTGAAGCTTTTGAGTAAGCAAAACTCTGTAAAAATGGCAATTTTGGTCACTCTGAGGGTTTAAAAAGTGGTTATTCAACATGAGGCACGATCCAATTGACATTTTGAATCATTTTTGGTACAGTCCAAAAAATCAATTTTCGGATGAAAAACGATGACTCCGGACATGTCGAACGATCCCAAAATGGTCAATATGGATGAAATTTAAACATTTAATCTTTTTACTGTAAATTACTGTTGGATGTGAATTATGACTTTGTCAACTAAAATAAGTGTGTTTAAAGTCATTTCTGTGCCTGAAACGGGTCAAAATTGAAGCTTTTGAGTAAGCAAAACTCTGTAAAAATGGCAATTTTGGTCACTCTGAGGGTTTAAAAAGTGGTTATTCAACATGAGGCACGATCCAATTGACATTTTGAATCATTTTTGGTACAGTCCAAAAAATCAATTTTCGGATGAAAAACGATGACTCCGGACATGTCGAACTATCCCAAAATGGTCAATATGGATGAAATTTTAACATTTAATCTTTTGACTCTAAATGACTGTTGGATGTGAATTATGACTTTGTCAACTAAAATAAGTGTGTTTAAAGTCATTTCTGTGCCTCAAAGGGGTCAAAATTGAAGCTTTTGAGTAAGCAAAACTCTGTAAAAATGGCAATTTTGTTCACTGTGAGGGTTTAAAAAGTGGTTATTCAACATGAGGCACGATCCAATTGAAATTTTGAATAATTTTTGGTACAGTCCAAAAAATCAATTTTCGGATGAAAAACGATGACTCCGGACATGTCGAACGATCCCAAAAAGGTCAAAATGGATGAAATTTTAACATTTAATATTTTGACTGTAAATGACTGTTGGATGTGAATTATGACTTTGTCAACTAAAATAAGTGTGTTTAAAGTCATTTCTGTGCCTGAAACGGGTCAAAATTGAAGCTTTTGAGTAAGCAAAACTCTGTAAAAATGGCAATTTTGGTCACTCTGAGGGTTTAAAAAGTGGTTATTCAACATGAGGCACGATCCAATTGACATTTTGAATCATTTTTGGTACAGTCCAAAAAATCAATTTTCGGATGAAAAACGATGACTCCGGACATGTCGAACGATCCCAAAATGGTCAATATGGATGAAATTTTAACATTTAATCTTTTTACTGTAAATTACTGTTGGATGTGAATTATGACTTTGTCAACTAAAATAAGTGTGTTTAAAGTCATTTCTGTGCCTGAAACGGGTCAAAATTGAAGCTTTTGAGTAAGCAAAACTCTGTAAAAATGGCAATTTTGGTCACTCTGAGGGTTTAAAAAGTGGTTATTCAACATGAGGCACGATCCAATTGACATTTTGAATAATTTTTGGTACAGTCCAAAAAATCAATTTTCGGATGAAAAACGATGACTCCGGACATGTCGAACTATCCCAAAATGGTCAATATGGATGAAATTTTAACATTTAATCTTTTGATTCTAAATGACTGTTGGATGTGAATTATGACTTTGTCAACTAAAATAAGTGTGTTTAAAGTCATTTCTGTGCCTCAAAGGGGTCAAAATTGAAGCTTTTGAGTAAGCAAAACTCTGTAAAAATGGCAATTTTGGTCACTATGAGGGTTTAAAAAGTGGTTATTCAACATGAGGCATGATCCAATTGACATTTTGAATCATTTTTGGTACAGTCCAAAAAATCAATTTTCGGATGAAAAACGATGACTCCGGACATGTCGAACTATCCCAAAATGGTCAATATGGATGAAATTTTAACATTTAATCTTTTGACTCTAAATGGCTGTTGGATGTGAATTATGACTTTGTCAACTAAAATAAGTGTGTTTAAAGTCATTTCTGTGCCTGAAACAGGTCAAAATTGAAGCTTTTGAGTAAGCAAAACTCTGTAAAAATGGCAATTTTGGTCACTCTGAGGGTTTAAAAAGTGGTTATTCAACATGAGGCACGATCCAATTGACATTTTGAATCATTTTTGGTACAGTCCAAAAAATCAATTTTCGGATGAAAAACGATGACTCCGGACATGTCGAACGATCCCAAAATGGTCAATATGGATGAAATTTTAACATTTAATCTTTTGACTGTAAATGACTGTTGGATGTGAATTATGACTTTGTCAACTAAAATAAGTGTGTTTAAAGTCATTTCTGTGCCTGAAACGGGTCAAAATTGAAGCTTTTGAGTAAGCAAAACTCTGTAAAAATGGCAATTTTGGTCACTCTGAGGGTTTAAAAAGTGGTTATTCAACATGAGGCACGATCCAATTGACATTTTGAATCATTTTTGGTACAGTCCAAAAAATCAATTTTCGGATGAAAAACGATGACTCCGGACATGTCGAACGATCCCAAAATGGTCAATATGGATGAAATTTTAACATTTAATCTTTTGACTCTAAATTACTGTTGGATGTGAATTATGACTTTGTCAACTAAAATAAGTGTGTTTAAAGTCATTTCTGTGCCTGAAACGGGTCAAAATTGAAGCTTTTGAGTAAGCAAAACTCTGTAAAAATGGCAATTTTGGTCACTCTGAGGGTTTAAAAAGTGGTTATTCAACATGAGGCACGATCCAATTGACATTTTGAATCATTTTTGGTACAGTCCAAAAAATCAATTTTCGGATGAAAAACGATGACTCCGGACATGTCGAACTATCCCAAAATGGTCAATATGGATGAAATTTTAACATTTAATCTTTTGACTCTAAATGACTGTTGGATGTGAATTATGACTTTGTCAACTAAAATAAGTGTGTTTAAAGTCATTTCTGTGCCTCAAAGGGGTCAAAATTGAAGCTTTTGAGTAAGCAAAACTCTGTAAAAATGGCAATTTTGTTCACTGTGAGGGTTTAAAAAGTGGTTATTCAACATGAGGCACGATCCAATTGAAATTTTGAATAATTTTTGGTACAGTCCAAAAAATCAATTTTCGGATGAAAAACGATGACTCCGGACATGTCGAACGATCCCAAAAAGGTCAAAATGGATGAAATTTTAACATTTAATCTTTTGACTCTAAATGGCTGTTGGATGTGAATTATGACTTTGTCAACTAAAATAAGTGTGTTTAAAGTCATTTCTGTGCCTGAAACAGGTCAAAATTGAAGCTTTTGAGTAAGCAAAACTCTGTAAAAATGGCAATTTTGGTCACTCTGAGGGTTTAAAAAGTGGTTATTCAACATGAGGCACGATCCAATTGACATTTTGAATCATTTTTGGTACAGTCCAAAAAATCAATTTTCGGATGAAAAACGATGACTCCGGACATGTCGAACGATCCCAAAATGGTCAATATGGATGAAATTTTAACATTTAATCTTTTGACTCTAAATTACTGTTGGATGTGAATTATGACTTTGTCAACTAAAATAAGTGTGTTTAAAGTCATTTCTGTGCCTGAAACGGGTCAAAATTGAAGCTTTTGAGTAAGCAAAACTCTGTAAAAATGGCAATTTTGGTCACTCTGAGGGTTTAAAAAGTGGTTATTCAACATGAGGCACGATCCAATTGACATTTTGAATCATTTTTGGTACAGTCCAAAAAATCAATTTTCGGATGAAAAACGATGACTCCGGACATGTCGAACTATCCCAAAATGGTCAATATGGATGAAATTTTAACATTTAATCTTTTGACTCTAAATGACTGTTGGATGTGAATTATGACTTTGTCAACTAAAATAAGTGTGTTTAAAGTCATTTCTGTGCCTCAAAGGGGTCAAAATTGAAGCTTTTGAGTAAGCAAAACTCTGTAAAAATGGCAATTTTGTTCACTGTGAGGGTTTAAAAAGTGGTTATTCAACATGAGGCACGATCCAATTGAAATTTTGAATAATTTTTGGTACAGTCCAAAAAATCAATTTTCGGATGAAAAACGATGACTCCGGACATGTCGAACGATCCCAAAAAGGTCAAAATGGATGAAATTTTAACATTTAATCTTTTGACTCTAAATGGCTGTTGGATGTGAATTATGACTTTGTCAACTAAAATAAGTGTGTTTAAAGTCATTTCTGTGCCTGGAACAGGTCAAAATTGAAGCTTTTGAGTAAGCAAAACTCTGTAAAAATGGCAATTTTGGTCACTCTGAGGGTTTAAAAAGTGGTTATTCAACATGAGGCACGATCCAATTGACATTTTGAATCATTTTTGGTACAGTCCAAAAAATCAATTTTCGGATGAAAAACGATGACTCCGGACATGTCGAACGATCCCAAAATGGTCAATATGGATGAAATTTTAACATTTAATCTTTTGACTGTAAATGACTGTTGGATGTGAATTATGACTTTGTCAACTAAAATAAGTGTGTTTAAAGTCATTTCTGTGCCTGAAACGGGTCAAAATTGAAGCTTTTGAGTAAGCAAAACTCTGTAAAAATGGCAATTTTGGTCACTCTGAGGGTTTAAAAAGTGGTTATTCAACATGAGGCACGATCCAATTGACATTTTGAATCATTTTTGGTACAGTCCAAAAAATCAATTTTCGGATGAAAAACGATGACTCCGGACATGTCGAACGATCCCAAAATGGTCAATATGGATGAAATTTAAACATTTAATCTTTTTACTGTAAATTACTGTTGGATGTGAATTATGACTTTGTCAACTAAAATAAGTGTGTTTAAAGTCATTTCTGTGCCTGAAACGGGTCAAAATTGAAGCTTTTGAGTAAGCAAAACTCTGTAAAAATGGCAATTTTGGTCACTCTGAGGGTTTAAAAAGTGGTTATTCAACATGAGGCACGATCCAATTGACATTTTGAATCATTTTTGGTACAGTCCAAAAAATCAATTTTCGGATGAAAAACGATGACTCCGGACATGTCGAACTATCCCAAAATGGTCAATATGGATGAAATTTTAACATTTAATCTTTTGACTCTAAATGACTGTTGGATGTGAATTATGACTTTGTCAACTAAAATAAGTGTGTTTAAAGTCATTTCTGTGCCTCAAAGGGGTCAAAATTGAAGCTTTTGAGTAAGCAAAACTCTGTAAAAATGGCAATTTTGTTCACTGTGAGGGTTTAAAAAGTGGTTATTCAACATGAGGCACGATCCAATTGAAATTTTGAATAATTTTTGGTACAGTCCAAAAAATCAATTTTCGGATGAAAAACGATGACTCCGGACATGTCGAACGATCCCAAAAAGGTCAAAATGGATGAAATTTTAACATTTAATATTTTGACTGTAAATGACTGTTGGATGTGAATTATGACTTTGTCAACTAAAATAAGTGTGTTTAAAGTCATTTCTGTGCCTGAAACGGGTCAAAATTGAAGCTTTTGAGTAAGCAAAACTCTGTAAAAATGGCAATTTTGGTCACTCTGAGGGTTTAAAAAGTGGTTATTCAACATGAGGCACGATCCAATTGACATTTTGAATCATTTTTGGTACAGTCCAAAAAATCAATTTTCGGATGAAAAACGATGACTCCGGACATGTCGAACGATCCCAAAATGGTCAATATGGATGAAATTTTAACATTTAATCTTTTGATTCTAAATGACTGTTGGATGTGAATTATGACTTTGTCAACTAAAATAAGTGTGTTTAAAGTCATTTCTGTGCCTCAAAGGGGTCAAAATTGAAGCTTTTGAGTAAGCAAAACTCTGTAAAAATGGCAATTTTGGTCACTATGAGGGTTTAAAAAGTGGTTATTCAACATGAGGCATGATCCAATTGACATTTTGAATCATTTTTGGTACAGTCCAAAAAATCAATTTTCGGATGAAAAACGATGACTCCGGACATGTCGAACTATCCCAAAATGGTCAATATGGATGAAATTTTAACATTTAATCTTTTGACTCTAAATGGCTGTTGGATGTGAATTATGACTTTGTCAACTAAAATAAGTGTGTTTAAAGTCATTTCTGTGCCTGAAACAGGTCAAAATTGAAGCTTTTGAGTAAGCAAAACTCTGTAAAAATGGCAATTTTGGTCACTCTGAGGGTTTAAAAAGTGGTTATTCAACATGAGGCACGATCCAATTGACATTTTGAATCATTTTTGGTACAGTCCAAAAAATCAATTTTCGGATGAAAAACGATGACTCCGGACATGTCGAACGATCCCAAAATGGTCAATATGGATGAAATTTTAACATTTAATCTTTTGACTGTAAATGACTGTTGGATGTGAATTATGACTTTGTCAACTAAAATAAGTGTGTTTAAAGTCATTTCTGTGCCTGAAACGGGTCAAAATTGAAGCTTTTGAGTAAGCAAAACTCTGTAAAAATGGCAATTTTGGTCACTCTGAGGGTTTAAAAAGTGGTTATTCAACATGAGGCACGATCCAATTGACATTTTGAATCATTTTTGGTACAGTCCAAAAAATCAATTTTCGGATGAAAAACGATGACTCCGGACATGTCGAACGATCCCAAAATGGTCAATATGGATGAAATTTTAACATTTAATCTTTTGACTCTAAATTACTGTTGGATGTGAATTATGACTTTGTCAACTAAAATAAGTGTGTTTAAAGTCATTTCTGTGCCTGAAACGGGTCAAAATTGAAGCTTTTGAGTAAGCAAAACTCTGTAAAAATGGCAATTTTGGTCACTCTGAGGGTTTAAAAAGTGGTTATTCAACATGAGGCACGATCCAATTGACATTTTGAATCATTTTTGGTACAGTCCAAAAAATCAATTTTCGGATGAAAAACGATGACTCCGGACATGTCGAACTATCCCAAAATGGTCAATATGGATGAAATTTTAACATTTAATCTTTTGACTCTAAATGACTGTTGGATGTGAATTATGACTTTGTCAACTAAAATAAGTGTGTTTAAAGTCATTTCTGTGCCTCAAAGGGGTCAAAATTGAAGCTTTTGAGTAAGCAAAACTCTGTAAAAATGGCAATTTTGTTCACTGTGAGGGTTTAAAAAGTGGTTATTCAACATGAGGCACGATCCAATTGAAATTTTGAATAATTTTTGGTACAGTCCAAAAAATCAATTTTCGGATGAAAAACGATGACTCCGGACATGTCGAACGATCCCAAAAAGGTCAAAATGGATGAAATTTTAACATTTAATCTTTTGACTCTAAATGGCTGTTGGATGTGAATTATGACTTTGTCAACTAAAATAAGTGTGTTTAAAGTCATTTCTGTGCCTGAAACAGGTCAAAATTGAAGCTTTTGAGTAAGCAAAACTCTGTAAAAATGGCAATTTTGGTCACTCTGAGGGTTTAAAAAGTGGTTATTCAACATGAGGCACGATCCAATTGACATTTTGAATCATTTTTGGTACAGTCCAAAAAATCAATTTTCGGATGAAAAACGATGACTCCGGACATGTCGAACGATCCCAAAATGGTCAATATGGATGAAATTTTAACATTTAATCTTTTGACTCTAAATTACTGTTGGATGTGAATTATGACTTTGTCAACTAAAATAAGTGTGTTTAAAGTCATTTCTGTGCCTGAAACGGGTCAAAATTGAAGCTTTTGAGTAAGCAAAACTCTGTAAAAATGGCAATTTTGGTCACTCTGAGGGTTTAAAAAGTGGTTATTCAACATGAGGCACGATCCAATTGACATTTTGAATCATTTTTGGTACAGTCCAAAAAATCAATTTTCGGATGAAAAACGATGACTCCGGACATGTCGAACTATCCCAAAATGGTCAATATGGATGAAATTTTAACATTTAATCTTTTGACTCTAAATGACTGTTGGATGTGAATTATGACTTTGTCAACTAAAATAAGTGTGTTTAAAGTCATTTCTGTGCCTCAAAGGGGTCAAAATTGAAGCTTTTGAGTAAGCAAAACTCTGTAAAAATGGCAATTTTGTTCACTGTGAGGGTTTAAAAAGTGGTTATTCAACATGAGGCACGATCCAATTGAAATTTTGAATAATTTTTGGTACAGTCCAAAAAATCAATTTTCGGATGAAAAACGATGACTCCGGACATGTCGAACGATCCCAAAAAGGTCAAAATGGATGAAATTTTAACATTTAATCTTTTGACTCTAAATGGCTGTTGGATGTGAATTATGACTTTGTCAACTAAAATAAGTGTGTTTAAAGTCATTTCTGTGCCTGGAACAGGTCAAAATTGAAGCTTTTGAGTAAGCAAAACTCTGTAAAAATGGCAATTTTGGTCACTCTGAGGGTTTAAAAAGTGGTTATTCAACATGAGGCACGATCCAATTGACATTTTGAATCATTTTTGGTACAGTCCAAAAAATCAATTTTCGGATGAAAAACGATGACTCCGGACATGTCGAACGATCCCAAAATGGTCAATATGGATGAAATTTTAACATTTAATCTTTTGACTGTAAATGACTGTTGGATGTGAATTATGACTTTGTCAACTAAAATAAGTGTGTTTAAAGTCATTTCTGTGCCTGAAACGGGTCAAAATTGAAGCTTTTGAGTAAGCAAAACTCTGTAAAAATGGCAATTTTGGTCACTCTGAGGGTTTAAAAAGTGGTTATTCAACATGAGGCACGATCCAATTGACATTTTGAATCATTTTTGGTACAGTCCAAAAAATCAATTTTCGGATGAAAAACGATGACTCCGGACATGTCGAACGATCCCAAAATGGTCAATATGGATGAAATTTAAACATTTAATCTTTTTACTGTAAATTACTGTTGGATGTGAATTATGACTTTGTCAACTAAAATAAGTGTGTTTAAAGTCATTTCTGTGCCTGAAACGGGTCAAAATTGAAGCTTTTGAGTAAGCAAAACTCTGTAAAAATGGCAATTTTGGTCACTCTGAGGGTTTAAAAAGTGGTTATTCAACATGAGGCACGATCCAATTGACATTTTGAATCATTTTTGGTACAGTCCAAAAAATCAATTTTCGGATGAAAAACGATGACTCCGGACATGTCGAACTATCCCAAAATGGTCAATATGGATGAAATTTTAACATTTAATCTTTTGACTCTAAATGACTGTTGGATGTGAATTATGACTTTGTCAACTAAAATAAGTGTGTTTAAAGTCATTTCTGTGCCTCAAAGGGGTCAAAATTGAAGCTTTTGAGTAAGCAAAACTCTGTAAAAATGGCAATTTTGGTCACTCTGAGGGTTTAAAAAGTGGTTATTCAACATGAGGCACGATCCAATTGACATTTTGAATCATTTTTGGTACAGTCCAAAAAATCAATTTTCGGATGAAAAACGATGACTCCGGACATGTCGAACGATCCCAAAATGGTCAATATGGATGAAATTTTAACATTTAATCTTTTTACTGTAAATTACTGTTGGATGTGAATTATGACTTTGTCAACTAAAATAAGTGTGTTTAAAGTCATTTCTGTGCCTGAAACGGGTCAAAATTGAAGCTTTTGAGTAAGCAAAACTCTGTAAAAATGGCAATTTTGGTCACTCTGAGGGTTTAAAAAGTGGTTATTCAACATGAGGCACGATCCAATTGACATTTTGAATAATTTTTGGTACAGTCCAAAAAATCAATTTTCGGATGAAAAACGATGACTCCGGACATGTCGAACTATCCCAAAATGGTCAATATGGATGAAATTTTAACATTTAATCTTTTGATTCTAAATGACTGTTGGATGTGAATTATGACTTTGTCAACTAAAATAAGTGTGTTTAAAGTCATTTCTGTGCCTCAAAGGGGTCAAAATTGAAGCTTTTGAGTAAGCAAAACTCTGTAAAAATGGCAATTTTGGTCACTATGAGGGTTTAAAAAGTGGTTATTCAACATGAGGCATGATCCAATTGACATTTTGAATCATTTTTGGTACAGTCCAAAAAATCAATTTTCGGATGAAAAACGATGACTCCGGACATGTCGAACTATCCCAAAATGGTCAATATGGATGAAATTTTAACATTTAATCTTTTGACTCTAAATGGCTGTTGGATGTGAATTATGACTTTGTCAACTAAAATAAGTGTGTTTAAAGTCATTTCTGTGCCTGAAACAGGTCAAAATTGAAGCTTTTGAGTAAGCAAAACTCTGTAAAAATGGCAATTTTGGTCACTCTGAGGGTTTAAAAAGTGGTTATTCAACATGAGGCACGATCCAATTGACATTTTGAATCATTTTTGGTACAGTCCAAAAAATCAATTTTCGGATGAAAAACGATGACTCCGGACATGTCGAACGATCCCAAAATGGTCAATATGGATGAAATTTTAACATTTAATCTTTTGACTGTAAATGACTGTTGGATGTGAATTATGACTTTGTCAACTAAAATAAGTGTGTTTAAAGTCATTTCTGTGCCTGAAACGGGTCAAAATTGAAGCTTTTGAGTAAGCAAAACTCTGTAAAAATGGCAATTTTGGTCACTCTGAGGGTTTAAAAAGTGGTTATTCAACATGAGGCACGATCCAATTGACATTTTGAATCATTTTTGGTACAGTCCAAAAAATCAATTTTCGGATGAAAAACGATGACTCCGGACATGTCGAACGATCCCAAAATGGTCAATATGGATGAAATTTTAACATTTAATCTTTTGACTCTAAATTACTGTTGGATGTGAATTATGACTTTGTCAACTAAAATAAGTGTGTTTAAAGTCATTTCTGTGCCTGAAACGGGTCAAAATTGAAGCTTTTGAGTAAGCAAAACTCTGTAAAAATGGCAATTTTGTTCACTGTGAGGGTTTAAAAAGTGGTTATTCAACATGAGGCACGATCCAATTGACATTTTGAATCATTTTTGGTACAGTCCAAAAAATCAATTTTCGGATGAAAAACGATGACTCCGGACATGTCGAACGATCCCAAAAAGGTCAAAATGGATGAAATTTTAACATTTAATATTTTGACTGTAAATGACTGTTGGATGTGAATTATGACTTTGTCAACTAAAATAAGTGTGTTTAAAGTCATTTCTGTGCCTGAAACGGGTCAAAATTGAAGCTTTTGAGTAAGCAAAACTCTGTAAAAATGGCAATTTTGGTCACTGTGAGGGTTTAAAAAGTGGTTATTCAACATGAGGCACGATCCAATTGACATTTTGAATCATTTTTGGTACAGTCCAAAAAATCAATTTTCGGATGAAAAACGATGACTCCGGACATGTCGAACTATCCCAAAATGGTCAATATGGATGAAATTTTAACATTTAATCTTTGGACTGTAAATGACTGTTGGATGTGAATTATGACTTTGTCAACTAAAATAAGTGTGTTTAAAGTCATTTCTGTGCCTGAAACGGGTCAAAATTGAAGCTTTTGAGTAAGCAAAACTCTGTAAAAATGGCAATTTTGGTCACTCTGAGGGTTTAAAAAGTGGTTATTCAACATGAGGCACGATCCAATTGACATTTTGAATCATTTTTGGTACAGTCCAAAAAATCAATTTTCGGATGAAAAACGATGACTCCGGACATGTCGAACGATCCCAAAAAGGTCAAAATGGATGAAATTTTAACATTTAATCTTTTGACTGTAAATGACTGTTGGATGTGAATTATGACTTTGTCAACTAAAATAAGTGTGTTTAAAGTCATTTCTGTGCCTGAAACGGGTCAAAATTGAAGCTTTTGAGTAAGCAAAACTCTGTAAAAATGGCAATTTTGGTCACTCTGAGGGTTTAAAAAGTGGTTATTCAACATGAGGCACGATCCAATTGACATTTTGAATCATTTTTGGTACAGTCCAAAAAATCCATTTTCGGATGAAAAACGATGACTCCGGACATGTCGAACTATCCCAAAATGGTCAATATGGATGAAATTTTAACATTTAATCTTTTGATTCTAAATGACTGTTGGATGTGAATTATGACTTTGTCAACTAAAATAAGTGTGTTTAAAGTCATTTCTGTGCCTCAAAGGGGTCAAAATTGAAGCTTTTGAGTAAGCAAAACTCTGTAAAAATGGCAATTTTGGTCACTGTGAGGGTTTAAAAAGTGGTTATTCAACATGAGGCACGATCCAATTGACATTTTGAATCATTTTTGGTACAGTCCAAAAAATCAATTTTCGAATGAAAAACGATGACTCCGGACATGCCGAACGATCCCAAAAAGGTCAAAATGGATGAAATTTTAACATTTAATCTTTTGACTGTAAATGACTGTTGGATGTGAATTATGACTTTGTCAACTAAAATAAGTGTGTTTAAAGTCATTTCTGTGCCTGAAACGGGTCAAAATTGAAGCTTTTGAGTAAGCAAAACTCTGTAAAAATGGCAATTTTGGTCACTGTGAGGGTTTAAAAAGTGGTTATTCAACATGAGGCACGATCCAATTGACATTTTGAATCATTTTTGGTACAGTCCAAAAAATCAATTTTCGGATGAAAAACGATGACTCCGGACATGTCGAACTATCCCAAAATGGTCAATATGGATGAAATTTAAACATTTAATCTTTTGACTGTAAATGACTGTTGGATGTGAATTATGACTTTGTCAACTAAAATAAGTGTGTTTAAAGTCATTTCTGTGCCTGAAACTGGTCAAAATTGAAGCTTTTGAGTTAGCAAAACTCTGTAAAAATGGCAATTTTGGTCACTCTGAGGGTTTAAAAAGTGGTTATTCTACATGAGGCACGATCCAATTGACATTTTGAATCATTTTTGGTACAGTCCAAAAAATCAATTTTCGGATGAAAAACGATGACTCCGGACATGTCGAACTATCCCAAAATGGTCAATATGGATGAAATTTTAACATTTAATCTTTTGACTCTAAATGGCTGTTGGATGTGAATTATGACTTTGTCAACTAAAATAAGTGTGTTTAAAGTCATTTCTGTGCCTCAAAGGGGTCAAAATTGAAGCTTTTGAGTAAGCAAAACTCTGTAAAAATGGCAATTTTGGTCACTGTGAGGGTTTAAAAAGTGGTTATTCAACATGAGGCACGATCCAATTGAAATTTTGAATCATTTTTGGTACAGTCCAAAAAATCAATTTTCGAATGAAAAACAATGACTCCGGACATGTCGAACGATCCCAAAAAGGTCACAATGGATGAAATTTTAACATTTAATCTTTTGACTGTAAATGACTGTTGGATGTGAATTATGACTTTGTCAACTAAAATAAGTGTGTTTAAAGTCATTTCTGTGCCTGAAACGGGTCAAAATTGAAGCTTTTGAGTAAGCAAAACTCTTTAAAAATGGCAATTTTGGTCACTCTGAGGGTTTAAAAAGTGGTTATTCAACATGAGGCACGATCCAATTGACATTTTGAATCATTTTTGGTACAGTCCAAAAAATCAATTTTCGGATGAAAAACGATGACTCCGGACATGTCGAACGATCCCAAAATGGTCAATATGGATGAAATTTTAACATTTAATCTTATGACTGTAAATGACTGTTGGATGTGAATTATGACTTTGTCAACTAAAATAAGTGTGTTTAAAGTCATTTCTGTGCCTGAAACGGGTCAAAATTGAAGCTTTTGAGTAAGCAAAACTCTTTAAAAATGGCAATTTTGGTCACTCTGAGGGTTTAAAAAGTGGTTATTCAACATGAGGCACGATCCAATTGAAATTTTGAATAATTTTTGGTACAGTCCAAAAAATCAATTTTCGGATGAAAAACGATGACTCCGGACATGTCGAACGATCCCAAAAAGGTCAAAATGGATGAAATTTTAACATTTAATCTTTTGACTGTAAATGACTGTTGGATGTGAATTATGACTTTGTCAACTAAAATAAGTGTGTTTAAAGTCATTTCTGTGCCTGAAACGGGTCAAAATTGAAGCTTTTGAGTAAGGAAAACTCTGTAAAAATGGCAATTTTGGTCACTCTGAGGGTTTAAAAAGTAGTTATTCAACATGAGGCACGATCCAATTGACATTTTGAATAATTTTTGGTACAGTCCAAAAAATCAATTTTCGGATGAAAAACGATGACTCCGGACATGTCGAACTATCCCAAAATGGTCAATATGGATGAAATTTTAACATTTAATCTTTTGATTCTAAATGACTGTTGGATGTGAATTATGACTTTGTCAACTAAAATAAGTGTGTTTAAAGTCATTTCTGTGCCTCAAAGGGGTCAAAATTGAAGCTTTTGAGTAAGCAAAACTCTGTAAAAATGGCAATTTTGGTCACTATGAGGGTTTAAAAAGTGGTTATTCAACATGAGGCACGATCCAATTGACATTTTGAATCATTTTTGGTACAGTCCAAAAAAATCAATTTTCGGATGAAAAACGATGACTCCGGACATGTCGAACTATCCCAAAATGGTCAATATGGATGAAATTTTAACATTTAATCTTTTGACTCTAAATGGCTGTTGGATGTGAATTATGACTTTGTCAACTAAAATAAGTGTGTTTAAAGTCATTTCTGTGCCTGAAACAGGTCAAAATTGAAGCTTTTGAGTAAGCAAAACTCTGTAAAAATGGCAATTTTGGTCACTCTGAGGGTTTAAAAAGTGGTTATTCAACATGAGGCACGATCCAATTGACATTTTGAATCATTTTTGGTACAGTCCAAAAAATCAATTTTCGGATGAAAAACGATGACTCCGGACATGTCGAACGATCCCAAAATGGTCAATATGGATGAAATTTTAACATTTAATCTTTTGACTGTAAATGACTGTTGGATGTGAATTATGACTTTGTCAACTAAAATAAGTGTGTTTAAAGTCATTTCTGTGCCTGAAACGGGTCAAAATTGAAGCTTTTGAGTAAGCAAAACTCTGTAAAAATGGCAATTTTGGTCACTCTGAGGGTTTAAAAAGTGGTTATTCAACATGAGGCACGATCCAATTGACATTTTGAATCATTTTTGGTACAGTCCAAAAAATCAATTTTCGGATGAAAAACGATGACTCCGGACATGTCGAACGATCCCAAAATGGTCAATATGGATGAAATTTTAACATTTAATCTTTTGACTCTAAATTACTGTTGGATGTGAATTATGACTTTGTCAACTAAAATAAGTGTGTTTAAAGTCATTTCTGTGCCTGAAACGGGTCAAAATTGAAGCTTTTGAGTAAGCAAAACTCTGTAAAAATGGCAATTTTGGTCACTCTGAGGGTTTAAAAAGTGGTTATTCAACATGAGGCACGATCCAATTGACATTTTGAATCATTTTTGGTACAGTCCAAAAAATCAATTTTCGGATGAAAAACGATGACTCCGGACATGTCGAACTATCCCAAAATGGTCAATATGGATGAAATTTTAACATTTAATCTTTTGACTCTAAATGACTGTTGGATGTGAATTATGACTTTGTCAACTAAAATAAGTGTGTTTAAAGTCATTTCTGTGCCTCAAAGGGGTCAAAATTGAAGCTTTTGAGTAAGCAAAACTCTGTAAAAATGGCAATTTTGTTCACTGTGAGGGTTTAAAAAGTGGTTATTCAACATGAGGCACGATCCAATTGAAATTTTGAATAATTTTTGGTACAGTCCAAAAAATCAATTTTCGGATGAAAAACGATGACTCCGGACATGTCGAACGATCCCAAAAAGGTCAAAATGGATGAAATTTTAACATTTAATCTTTTGACTCTAAATGGCTGTTGGATGTGAATTATGACTTTGTCAACTAAAATAAGTGTGTTTAAAGTCATTTCTGTGCCTGGAACAGGTCAAAATTGAAGCTTTTGAGTAAGCAAAACTCTGTAAAAATGGCAATTTTGGTCACTCTGAGGGTTTAAAAAGTGGTTATTCAACATGAGGCACGATCCAATTGACATTTTGAATCATTTTTGGTACAGTCCAAAAAATCAATTTTCGGATGAAAAACGATGACTCCGGACATGTCGAACGATCCCAAAATGGTCAATATGGATGAAATTTTAACATTTAATCTTTTGACTGTAAATGACTGTTGGTGTGAATTATGACTTTGTCAACTAAAATAAGTGTGTTTAAAGTCATTTCTGTGCCTGAAACGGGTCAAAATTGAAGCTTTTGAGTAAGCAAAACTCTGTAAAAATGGCAATTTTGGTCACTCTGAGGGTTTTAAAAAGTGGTTATTCAACATGAGGCACGATCCAATTGACATTTTGAATCATTTTTGGTACAGTCCAAAAAATCAATTTTCGGATGAAAAACGATGACTCCGGACATGTCGAACGATCCCAAAATGGTCAATATGGATGAAATTTAAACATTTAATCTTTTTACTGTAAATTACTGTTGGATGTGAATTATGACTTTGTCAACTAAAATAAGTGTGTTTAAAGTCATTTCTGTGCCTGAAACGGGTCAAAATTGAAGCTTTTGAGTAAGCAAAACTCTGTAAAAATGGCAATTTTGGTCACTCTGAGGGTTTAAAAAGTGGTTATTCAACATGAGGCACGATCCAATTGACATTTTGAATCATTTTTGGTACAGTCCAAAAAATCAATTTTCGGATGAAAAACGATGACTCCGGACATGTCGAACTATCCCAAAATGGTCAATATGGATGAAATTTTAACATTTAATCTTTTGACTCTAAATGACTGTTGGATGTGAATTATGACTTTGTCAACTAAAATAAGTGTGTTTAAAGTCATTTCTGTGCCTCAAAGGGGTCAAAATTGAAGCTTTTGAGTAAGCAAAACTCTGTAAAAATGGCAATTTTGTTCACTGTGAGGGTTTAAAAAGTGGTTATTCAACATGAGGCACGATCCAATTGAAATTTTGAATCATTTTTGGTACAGTCCAAAAAATCAATTTTCGGATGAAAAACGATGACTCCGGACATGTCGAACGATCCCAAAATGGTCAATATGGATGAAATTTTAACATTTAATCTTTTTACTGTAAATTACTGTTGGATGTGAATTATGACTTTGTCAACTAAAATAAGTGTGTTTAAAGTCATTTCTGTGCCTGAAACGGGTCAAAATTGAAGCTTTTGAGTAAGCAAAACTCTGTAAAAATGGCAATTTTGGTCACTCTGAGGGTTTAAAAAGTGGTTATTCAACATGAGGCACGATCCAATTGACATTTTGAATAATTTTTGGTACAGTCCAAAAAATCAATTTTCGGATGAAAAACGATGACTCCGGACATGTCGAACTATCCCAAAATGGTCAATATGGATGAAATTTTAACATTTAATCTTTTGATTCTAAATGACTGTTGGATGTGAATTATGACTTTGTCAACTAAAATAAGTGTGTTTAAAGTCATTTCTGTGCCTCAAAGGGGTCAAAATTGAAGCTTTTGAGTAAGCAAAACTCTGTAAAAATGGCAATTTTGGTCACTATGAGGGTTTAAAAAGTGGTTATTCAACATGAGGCATGATCCAATTGACATTTTGAATCATTTTTGGTACAGTCCAAAAAATCAATTTTCGGATGAAAAACGATGACTCCGGACATGTCGAACTATCCCAAAATGGTCAATATGGATGAAATTTTAACATTTAATCTTTTGACTCTAAATTACTGTTGGATGTGAATTATGACTTTGTCAACTAAAATAAGTGTGTTTAAAGTCATTTCTGTGCCTGAAACGGGTCAAAATTGAAGCTTTTGAGTAAGCAAAACTCTGTAAAAATGGCAATTTTGGTCACTCTGAGGGTTTAAAAAGTGGTTATTCAACATGAGGCACGATCCAATTGACATTTTGAATCATTTTTGGTACAGTCCAAAAAATCAATTTTCGGATGAAAAACGATGACTCCGGACATGTCGAACTATCCCAAAATGGTCAATATGGATGAAATTTTAACATTTAATCTTTTGACTCTAAATGACTGTTGGATGTGAATTATGACTTTGTCAACTAAAATAAGTGTGTTTAAAGTCATTTCTGTGCCTCAAAGGGGTCAAAATTGAAGCTTTTGAGTAAGCAAAACTCTGTAAAAATGGCAATTTTGTTCACTGTGAGGGTTTAAAAAGTGGTTATTCAACATGAGGCACGATCCAATTGAAATTTTGAATAATTTTTGGTACAGTCCAAAAAATCAATTTTCGGATGAAAAACGATGACTCCGGACATGTCGAACGATCCCAAAAAGGTCAAAATGGATGAAATTTTAACATTTAATCTTTTGACTCTAAATGGCTGTTGGATGTGAATTATGACTTTGTCAACTAAAATAAGTGTGTTTAAAGTCATTTCTGTGCCTGAAACAGGTCAAAATTGAAGCTTTTGAGTAAGCAAAACTCTGTAAAAATGGCAATTTTGGTCACTCTGAGGGTTTAAAAAGTGGTTATTCAACATGAGGCACGATCCAATTGACATTTTGAATCATTTTTGGTACAGTCCAAAAAATCAATTTTCGGATGAAAAACGATGACTCCGGACATGTCGAACGATCCCAAAATGGTCAATATGGATGAAATTTTAACATTTAATCTTTTGACTGTAAATGACTGTTGGATGTGAATTATGACTTTGTCAACTAAAATAAGTGTGTTTAAAGTCATTTCTGTGCCTGAAACGGGTCAAAATTGAAGCTTTTGAGTAAGCAAAACTCTGTAAAAATGGCAATTTTGGTCACTCTGAGGGTTTAAAAAGTGGTTATTCAACATGAGGCACGATCCAATTGACATTTTGAATCATTTTTGGTACAGTCCAAAAAATCAATTTTCGGATGAAAAACGATGACTCCGGACATGTCGAACGATCCCAAAATGGTCAATATGGATGAAATTTAAACATTTAATCTTTTTACTGTAAATTACTGTTGGATGTGAATTATGACTTTGTCAACTAAAATAAGTGTGTTTAAAGTCATTTCTGTGCCTGAAACGGGTCAAAATTGAAGCTTTTGAGTAAGCAAAACTCTGTAAAAATGGCAATTTTGGTCACTCTGAGGGTTTAAAAAGTGGTTATTCAACATGAGGCACGATCCAATTGACATTTTGAATCACTTTTGGTACAGTCCAAAAAATCAATTTTCGGATGAAAAACGATGACTCCGGACATGTCGAACGATCCCAAAATGGTCAATATGCATGAAATTTTAACATTTAATCTTTTGACTGTAAATGACTGTTGGATGTGAATTATGACTTTGTCAACTAAAATAAGTGTGTTTAAAGTCATTTCTGTGCCTGAAACGGGTCAAAATTGAAGCTTTTGAGTAAGCAAAACTCTGTAAAAATGGCAATTTTGGTCACTCTGAGGGTTTAAAAAGTGGTTATTCAACATGAGGCACGATCCAATTGACATTTTGAATCATTTTTGGTACAGTCCAAAAAATCAATTTTCGGATGAAAAACGATGACTCCGGACATGTCGAACGATCCCAAAATGGTCAATATGGATGAAATTTTAACATTTAATCTTTTGACTCTAAATTACTGTTGGATGTGAATTATGACTTTGTCAACTAAAATAAGTGTGTTTAAAGTCATTTCTGTGCCTGAAACGGGTCAAAATTGAAGCTTTTGAGTAAGCAAAACTCTGTAAAAATGGCAATTTTGGTCACTCTGAGGGTTTAAAAAGTGGTTATTCAACATGAGGCACGATCCAATTGACATTTTGAATCATTTTTGGTACAGTCCAAAAAATCAATTTTCGGATGAAAAACGATGACTCCGGACATGTCGAACTATCCCAAAATGGTCAATATGGATGAAATTTTAACATTTAATCTTTTGACTCTAAATGACTGTTGGATGTGAATTATGACTTTGTCAACTAAAATAAGTGTGTTTAAAGTCATTTCTGTGCCTCAAAGGGGTCAAAATTGAAGCTTTTGAGTAAGCAAAACTCTGTAAAAATGGCAATTTTGTTCACTGTGAGGGTTTAAAAAGTGGTTATTCAACATGAGGCACGATCCAATTGAAATTTTGAATAATTTTTGGTACAGTCCAAAAAATCAATTTTCGGATGAAAAACGATGACTCCGGACATGTCGAACGATCCCAAAAAGGTCAAAATGGATGAAATTTTAACATTTAATCTTTTGACTCTAAATGGCTGTTGGATGTGAATTATGACTTTGTCAACTAAAATAAGTGTGTTTAAAGTCATTTCTGTGCCTGGAACAGGTCAAAATTGAAGCTTTTGAGTAAGCAAAACTCTGTAAAAATGGCAATTTTGGTCACTCTGAGGGTTTAAAAAGTGGTTATTCAACATGAGGCACGATCCAATTGACATTTTGAATCATTTTTGGTACAGTCCAAAAAATCAATTTTCGGATGAAAAACGATGACTCCGGACATGTCGAACGATCCCAAAATGGTCAATATGGATGAAATTTTAACATTTAATCTTTTGACTGTAAATGACTGTTGGATGTGAATTATGACTTTGTCAACTAAAATAAGTGTGTTTAAAGTCATTTCTGTGCCTGAAACGGGTCAAAATTGAAGCTTTTGAGTAAGCAAAACTCTGTAAAAATGGCAATTTTGGTCACTCTGAGGGTTTAAAAAGTGGTTATTCAACATGAGGCACGATCCAATTGACATTTTGAATCATTTTTGGTACAGTCCAAAAAATCAATTTTCGGATGAAAAACGATGACTCCGGACATGTCGAACGATCCCAAAATGGTCAATATGGATGAAATTTAAACATTTAATCTTTTTACTGTAAATTACTGTTGGATGTGAATTATGACTTTGTCAACTAAAATAAGTGTGTTTAAAGTCATTTCTGTGCCTGAAACGGGTCAAAATTGAAGCTTTTGAGTAAGCAAAACTCTGTAAAAATGGCAATTTTGGTCACTCTGAGGGTTTAAAAAGTGGTTATTCAACATGAGGCACGATCCAATTGACATTTTGAATCATTTTTGGTACAGTCCAAAAAATCAATTTTCGGATGAAAAACGATGACTCCGGACATGTCGAACTATCCCAAAATGGTCAATATGGATGAAATTTTAACATTTAATCTTTTGACTCTAAATGACTGTTGGATGTGAATTATGACTTTGTCAACTAAAATAAGTGTGTTTAAAGTCATTTCTGTGCCTCAAAGGGGTCAAAATTGAAGCTTTTGAGTAAGCAAAACTCTGTAAAAATGGCAATTTTGTTCACTGTGAGGGTTTAAAAAGTGGTTATTCAACATGAGGCACGATCCAATTGAAATTTTGAATAATTTTTGGTACAGTCCAAAAAATCAATTTTCGGATGAAAAACGATGACTCCGGACATGTCGAACGATCCCAAAAAGGTCAAAATGGATGAAATTTTAACATTTAATATTTTGACTGTAAATGACTGTTGGATGTGAATTATGACTTTGTCAACTAAAATAAGTGTGTTTAAAGTCATTTCTGTGCCTGAAACGGGTCAAAATTGAAGCTTTTGAGTAAGCAAAACTCTGTAAAAATGGCAATTTTGGTCACTCTGAGGGTTTAAAAAGTGGTTATTCAACATGAGGCACGATCCAATTGACATTTTGAATCATTTTTGGTACAGTCCAAAAAATCAATTTTCGGATGAAAAACGATGACTCCGGACATGTCGAACGATCCCAAAATGGTCAATATGGATGAAATTTTAACATTTAATCTTTTTACTGTAAATTACTGTTGGATGTGAATTATGACTTTGTCAACTAAAATAAGTGTGTTTAAAGTCATTTCTGTGCCTGAAACGGGTCAAAATTGAAGCTTTTGAGTAAGCAAAACTCTGTAAAAATGGCAATTTTGGTCACTCTGAGGGTTTAAAAAGTGGTTATTCAACATGAGGCACGATCCAATTGACATTTTGAATAATTTTTGGTACAGTCCAAAAAATCAATTTTCGGATGAAAAACGATGACTCCGGACATGTCGAACTATCCCAAAATGGTCAATATGGATGAAATTTTAACATTTAATCTTTTGATTCTAAATGACTGTTGGATGTGAATTATGACTTTGTCAACTAAAATAAGTGTGTTTAAAGTCATTTCTGTGCCTCAAAGGGGTCAAAATTGAAGCTTTTGAGTAAGCAAAACTCTGTAAAAATGGCAATTTTGGTCACTATGAGGGTTTAAAAAGTGGTTATTCAACATGAGGCATGATCCAATTGACATTTTGAATCATTTTTGGTACAGTCCAAAAAATCAATTTTCGGATGAAAAACGATGACTCCGGACATGTCGAACTATCCCAAAATGGTCAATATGGATGAAATTTTAACATTTAATCTTTTGACTCTAAATGGCTGTTGGATGTGAATTATGACTTTGTCAACTAAAATAAGTGTGTTTAAAGTCATTTCTGTGCCTGAAACAGGTCAAAATTGAAGCTTTTGAGTAAGCAAAACTCTGTAAAAATGGCAATTTTGGTCACTCTGAGGGTTTAAAAAGTGGTTATTCAACATGAGGCACGATCCAATTGACATTTTGAATCATTTTTGGTACAGTCCAAAAAATCAATTTTCGGATGAAAAACGATGACTCCGGACATGTCGAACGATCCCAAAATGGTCAATATGGATGAAATTTTAACATTTAATCTTTTGACTGTAAATGACTGTTGGATGTGAATTATGACTTTGTCAACTAAAATAAGTGTGTTTAAAGTCATTTCTGTGCCTGAAACGGGTCAAAATTGAAGCTTTTGAGTAAGCAAAACTCTGTAAAAATGGCAATTTTGGTCACTCTGAGGGTTTAAAAAGTGGTTATTCAACATGAGGCACGATCCAATTGACATTTTGAATCATTTTTGGTACAGTCCAAAAAATCAATTTTCGGATGAAAAACGATGACTCCGGACATGTCGAACGATCCCAAAATGGTCAATATGGATGAAATTTTAACATTTAATCTTTTGACTCTAAATTACTGTTGGATGTGAATTATGACTTTGTCAACTAAAATAAGTGTGTTTAAAGTCATTTCTGTGCCTGAAACGGGTCAAAATTGAAGCTTTTGAGTAAGCAAAACTCTGTAAAAATGGCAATTTTGGTCACTCTGAGGGTTTAAAAAGTGGTTATTCAACATGAGGCACGATCCAATTGACATTTTGAATCATTTTTGGTACAGTCCAAAAAATCAATTTTCGGATGAAAAACGATGACTCCGGACATGTCGAACTATCCCAAAATGGTCAATATGGATGAAATTTTAACATTTAATCTTTTGACTCTAAATGACTGTTGGATGTGAATTATGACTTTGTCAACTAAAATAAGTGTGTTTAAAGTCATTTCTGTGCCTCAAAGGGGTCAAAATTGAAGCTTTTGAGTAAGCAAAACTCTGTAAAAATGGCAATTTTGTTCACTGTGAGGGTTTAAAAAGTGGTTATTCAACATGAGGCACGATCCAATTGAAATTTTGAATAATTTTTGGTACAGTCCAAAAAATCAATTTTCGGATGAAAAACGATGACTCCGGACATGTCGAACGATCCCAAAAAGGTCAAAATGGATGAAATTTTAACATTTAATCTTTTGACTCTAAATGGCTGTTGGATGTGAATTATGACTTTGTCAACTAAAATAAGTGTGTTTAAAGTCATTTCTGTGCCTGAAACAGGTCAAAATTGAAGCTTTTGAGTAAGCAAAACTCTGTAAAAATGGCAATTTTGGTCACTCTGAGGGTTTAAAAAGTGGTTATTCAACATGAGGCACGATCCAATTGACATTTTGAATCATTTTTGGTACAGTCCAAAAAATCAATTTTCGGATGAAAAACGATGACTCCGGACATGTCGAACGATCCCAAAATGGTCAATATGGATGAAATTTTAACATTTAATCTTTTGACTCTAAATTACTGTTGGATGTGAATTATGACTTTGTCAACTAAAATAAGTGTGTTTAAAGTCATTTCTGTGCCTGAAACGGGTCAAAATTGAAGCTTTTGAGTAAGCAAAACTCTGTAAAAATGGCAATTTTGGTCACTCTGAGGGTTTAAAAAGTGGTTATTCAACATGAGGCACGATCCAATTGACATTTTGAATCATTTTTGGTACAGTCCAAAAAATCAATTTTCGGATGAAAAACGATGACTCCGGACATGTCGAACTATCCCAAAATGGTCAATATGGATGAAATTTTAACATTTAATCTTTTGACTCTAAATGACTGTTGGATGTGAATTATGACTTTGTCAACTAAAATAAGTGTGTTTAAAGTCATTTCTGTGCCTCAAAGGGGTCAAAATTGAAGCTTTTGAGTAAGCAAAACTCTGTAAAAATGGCAATTTTGTTCACTGTGAGGGTTTAAAAAGTGGTTATTCAACATGAGGCACGATCCAATTGAAATTTTGAATAATTTTTGGTACAGTCCAAAAAATCAATTTTCGGATGAAAAACGATGACTCCGGACATGTCGAACGATCCCAAAAAGGTCAAAATGGATGAAATTTTAACATTTAATCTTTTGACTCTAAATGGCTGTTGGATGTGAATTATGACTTTGTCAACTAAAATAAGTGTGTTTAAAGTCATTTCTGTGCCTGGAACAGGTCAAAATTGAAGCTTTTGAGTAAGCAAAACTCTGTAAAAATGGCAATTTTGGTCACTCTGAGGGTTTAAAAAGTGGTTATTCAACATGAGGCACGATCCAATTGACATTTTGAATCATTTTTGGTACAGTCCAAAAAATCAATTTTCGGATGAAAAACGATGACTCCGGACATGTCGAACGATCCCAAAATGGTCAATATGGATGAAATTTTAACATTTAATCTTTTGACTGTAAATGACTGTTGGATGTGAATTATGACTTTGTCAACTAAAATAAGTGTGTTTAAAGTCATTTCTGTGCCTGAAACGGGTCAAAATTGAAGCTTTTGAGTAAGCAAAACTCTGTAAAAATGGCAATTTTGGTCACTCTGAGGGTTTAAAAAGTGGTTATTCAACATGAGGCACGATCCAATTGACATTTTGAATCATTTTTGGTACAGTCCAAAAAATCAATTTTCGGATGAAAAACGATGACTCCGGACATGTCGAACGATCCCAAAATGGTCAATATGGATGAAATTTAAACATTTAATCTTTTTACTGTAAATTACTGTTGGATGTGAATTATGACTTTGTCAACTAAAATAAGTGTGTTTAAAGTCATTTCTGTGCCTGAAACGGGTCAAAATTGAAGCTTTTGAGTAAGCAAAACTCTGTAAAAATGGCAATTTTGGTCACTCTGAGGGTTTAAAAAGTGGTTATTCAACATGAGGCACGATCCAATTGACATTTTGAATCATTTTTGGTACAGTCCAAAAAATCAATTTTCGGATGAAAAACGATGACTCCGGACATGTCGAACTATCCCAAAATGGTCAATATGGATGAAATTTTAACATTTAATCTTTTGACTCTAAATGACTGTTGGATGTGAATTATGACTTTGTCAACTAAAATAAGTGTGTTTAAAGTCATTTCTGTGCCTCAAAGGGGTCAAAATTGAAGCTTTTGAGTAAGCAAAACTCTGTAAAAATGGCAATTTTGTTCACTGTGAGGGTTTAAAAAGTGGTTATTCAACATGAGGCACGATCCAATTGAAATTTTGAATAATTTTTGGTACAGTCCAAAAAATCAATTTTCGGATGAAAAACGATGACTCCGGACATGTCGAACGATCCCAAAAAGGTCAAAATGGATGAAATTTTAACATTTAATATTTTGACTGTAAATGACTGTTGGATGTGAATTATGACTTTGTCAACTAAAATAAGTGTGTTTAAAGTCATTTCTGTGCCTGAAACGGGTCAAAATTGAAGCTTTTGAGTAAGCAAAACTCTGTAAAAATGGCAATTTTGGTCACTCTGAGGGTTTAAAAAGTGGTTATTCAACATGAGGCACGATCCAATTGACATTTTGAATAATTTTTGGTACAGTCCAAAAAATCAATTTTCGGATGAAAAACGATGACTCCGGACATGTCGAACTATCCCAAAATGGTCAATATGGATGAAATTTTAACATTTAATCTTTTGATTCTAAATGACTGTTGGATGTGAATTATGACTTTGTCAACTAAAATAAGTGTGTTTAAAGTCATTTCTGTGCCTCAAAGGGGTCAAAATTGAAGCTTTTGAGTAAGCAAAACTCTGTAAAAATGGCAATTTTGGTCACTATGAGGGTTTAAAAAGTGGTTATTCAACATGAGGCATGATCCAATTGACATTTTGAATCATTTTTGGTACAGTCCAAAAAATCAATTTTCGGATGAAAAACGATGACTCCGGACATGTCGAACTATCCCAAAATGGTCAATATGGATGAAATTTTAACATTTAATCTTTTGACTCTAAATGGCTGTTGGATGTGAATTATGACTTTGTCAACTAAAATAAGTGTGTTTAAAGTCATTTCTGTGCCTGAAACAGGTCAAAATTGAAGCTTTTGAGTAAGCAAAACTCTGTAAAAATGGCAATTTTGGTCACTCTGAGGGTTTAAAAAGTGGTTATTCAACATGAGGCACGATCCAATTGACATTTTGAATCATTTTTGGTACAGTCCAAAAAATCAATTTTCGGATGAAAAACGATGACTCCGGACATGTCGAACGATCCCAAAATGGTCAATATGGATGAAATTTTAACATTTAATCTTTTGACTGTAAATGACTGTTGGATGTGAATTATGACTTTGTCAACTAAAATAAGTGTGTTTAAAGTCATTTCTGTGCCTGAAACGGGTCAAAATTGAAGCTTTTGAGTAAGCAAAACTCTGTAAAAATGGCAATTTTGGTCACTCTGAGGGTTTAAAAAGTGGTTATTCAACATGAGGCACGATCCAATTGACATTTTGAATCATTTTTGGTACAGTCCAAAAAATCAATTTTCGGATGAAAAACGATGACTCCGGACATGTCGAACGATCCCAAAATGGTCAATATGGATGAAATTTTAACATTTAATCTTTTGACTCTAAATTACTGTTGGATGTGAATTATGACTTTGTCAACTAAAATAAGTGTGTTTAAAGTCATTTCTGTGCCTGAAACGGGTCAAAATTGAAGCTTTTGAGTAAGCAAAACTCTGTAAAAATGGCAATTTTGGTCACTCTGAGGGTTTAAAAAGTGGTTATTCAACATGAGGCACGATCCAATTGACATTTTGAATCATTTTTGGTACAGTCCAAAAAATCAATTTTCGGATGAAAAACGATGACTCCGGACATGTCGAACTATCCCAAAATGGTCAATATGGATGAAATTTTAACATTTAATCTTTTGACTCTAAATGACTGTTGGATGTGAATTATGACTTTGTCAACTAAAATAAGTGTGTTTAAAGTCATTTCTGTGCCTCAAAGGGGTCAAAATTGAAGCTTTTGAGTAAGCAAAACTCTGTAAAAATGGCAATTTTGTTCACTGTGAGGGTTTAAAAAGTGGTTATTCAACATGAGGCACGATCCAATTGAAATTTTGAATAATTTTTGGTACAGTCCAAAAAATCAATTTTCGGATGAAAAACGATGACTCCGGACATGTCGAACGATCCCAAAAAGGTCAAAATGGATGAAATTTTAACATTTAATCTTTTGACTCTAAATGGCTGTTGGATGTGAATTATGACTTTGTCAACTAAAATAAGTGTGTTTAAAGTCATTTCTGTGCCTGAAACAGGTCAAAATTGAAGCTTTTGAGTAAGCAAAACTCTGTAAAAATGGCAATTTTGGTCACTCTGAGGGTTTAAAAAGTGGTTATTCAACATGAGGCACGATCCAATTGACATTTTGAATCATTTTTGGTACAGTCCAAAAAATCAATTTTCGGATGAAAAACGATGACTCCGGACATGTCGAACGATCCCAAAATGGTCAATATGGATGAAATTTTAACATTTAATCTTTTGACTCTAAATTACTGTTGGATGTGAATTATGACTTTGTCAACTAAAATAAGTGTGTTTAAAGTCATTTCTGTGCCTGAAACGGGTCAAAATTGAAGCTTTTGAGTAAGCAAAACTCTGTAAAAATGGCAATTTTGGTCACTCTGAGGGTTTAAAAAGTGGTTATTCAACATGAGGCACGATCCAATTGACATTTTGAATCATTTTTGGTACAGTCCAAAAAATCAATTTTCGGATGAAAAACGATGACTCCGGACATGTCGAACTATCCCAAAATGGTCAATATGGATGAAATTTTAACATTTAATCTTTTGACTCTAAATGACTGTTGGATGTGAATTATGACTTTGTCAACTAAAATAAGTGTGTTTAAAGTCATTTCTGTGCCTCAAAGGGGTCAAAATTGAAGCTTTTGAGTAAGCAAAACTCTGTAAAAATGGCAATTTTGTTCACTGTGAGGGTTTAAAAAGTGGTTATTCAACATGAGGCACGATCCAATTGAAATTTTGAATAATTTTTGGTACAGTCCAAAAAATCAATTTTCGGATGAAAAACGATGACTCCGGACATGTCGAACGATCCCAAAAAGGTCAAAATGGATGAAATTTTAACATTTAATCTTTTGACTCTAAATGGCTGTTGGATGTGAATTATGACTTTGTCAACTAAAATAAGTGTGTTTAAAGTCATTTCTGTGCCTGGAACAGGTCAAAATTGAAGCTTTTGAGTAAGCAAAACTCTGTAAAAATGGCAATTTTGGTCACTCTGAGGGTTTAAAAAGTGGTTATTCAACATGAGGCACGATCCAATTGACATTTTGAATCATTTTTGGTACAGTCCAAAAAATCAATTTTCGGATGAAAAACGATGACTCCGGACATGTCGAACGATCCCAAAATGGTCAATATGGATGAAATTTTAACATTTAATCTTTTGACTGTAAATGACTGTTGGATGTGAATTATGACTTTGTCAACTAAAATAAGTGTGTTTAAAGTCATTTCTGTGCCTGAAACGGGTCAAAATTGAAGCTTTTGAGTAAGCAAAACTCTGTAAAAATGGCAATTTTGGTCACTCTGAGGGTTTAAAAAGTGGTTATTCAACATGAGGCACGATCCAATTGACATTTTGAATCATTTTTGGTACAGTCCAAAAAATCAATTTTCGGATGAAAAACGATGACTCCGGACATGTCGAACGATCCCAAAATGGTCAATATGGATGAAATTTAAACATTTAATCTTTTTACTGTAAATTACTGTTGGATGTGAATTATGACTTTGTCAACTAAAATAAGTGTGTTTAAAGTCATTTCTGTGCCTGAAACGGGTCAAAATTGAAGCTTTTGAGTAAGCAAAACTCTGTAAAAATGGCAATTTTGGTCACTCTGAGGGTTTAAAAAGTGGTTATTCAACATGAGGCACGATCCAATTGACATTTTGAATCATTTTTGGTACAGTCCAAAAAATCAATTTTCGGATGAAAAACGATGACTCCGGACATGTCGAACTATCCCAAAATGGTCAATATGGATGAAATTTTAACATTTAATCTTTTGACTCTAAATGACTGTTGGATGTGAATTATGACTTTGTCAACTAAAATAAGTGTGTTTAAAGTCATTTCTGTGCCTCAAAGGGGTCAAAATTGAAGCTTTTGAGTAAGCAAAACTCTGTAAAAATGGCAATTTTGTTCACTGTGAGGGTTTAAAAAGTGGTTATTCAACATGAGGCACGATCCAATTGAAATTTTGAATAATTTTTGGTACAGTCCAAAAAATCAATTTTCGGATGAAAAACGATGACTCCGGACATGTCGAACGATCCCAAAAAGGTCAAAATGGATGAAATTTTAACATTTAATATTTTGACTGTAAATGACTGTTGGATGTGAATTATGACTTTGTCAACTAAAATAAGTGTGTTTAAAGTCATTTCTGTGCCTGAAACGGGTCAAAATTGAAGCTTTTGAGTAAGCAAAACTCTGTAAAAATGGCAATTTTGGTCACTCTGAGGGTTTAAAAAGTGGTTATTCAACATGAGGCACGATCCAATTGACATTTTGAATCATTTTTGGTACAGTCCAAAAAATCAATTTTCGGATGAAAAACGATGACTCCGGACATGTCGAACGATCCCAAAATGGTCAATATGGATGAAATTTTAACATTTAATCTTTTTACTGTAAATTACTGTTGGATGTGAATTATGACTTTGTCAACTAAAATAAGTGTGTTTAAAGTCATTTCTGTGCCTGAAACGGGTCAAAATTGAAGCTTTTGAGTAAGCAAAACTCTGTAAAAATGGCAATTTTGGTCACTCTGAGGGTTTAAAAAGTGGTTATTCAACATGAGGCACGATCCAATTGACATTTTGAATAATTTTTGGTACAGTCCAAAAAATCAATTTTCGGATGAAAAACGATGACTCCGGACATGTCGAACTATCCCAAAATGGTCAATATGGATGAAATTTTAACATTTAATCTTTTGATTCTAAATGACTGTTGGATGTGAATTATGACTTTGTCAACTAAAATAAGTGTGTTTAAAGTCATTTCTGTGCCTCAAAGGGGTCAAAATTGAAGCTTTTGAGTAAGCAAAACTCTGTAAAAATGGCAATTTTGGTCACTATGAGGGTTTAAAAAGTGGTTATTCAACATGAGGCATGATCCAATTGACATTTTGAATCATTTTTGGTACAGTCCAAAAAATCAATTTTCGGATGAAAAACGATGACTCCGGACATGTCGAACTATCCCAAAATGGTCAATATGGATGAAATTTTAACATTTAATCTTTTGACTCTAAATGGCTGTTGGATGTGAATTATGACTTTGTCAACTAAAATAAGTGTGTTTAAAGTCATTTCTGTGCCTCAAAGGGGTCAAAATTGAAGCTTTTGAGTAAGCAAAACTCTGTAAAAATGGCAATTTTGGTCACTGTGAGGGTTTAAAAAGTGGTTATTCAACATGAGGCACGATCCAATTGACATTTTGAATCATTTTTGGTACAGTCCAAAAAATCAATTTTCGGATGAAAAACGATGACTCCGGACATGTCGAACGATCCCAAAATGGTCAATATGGATGAAATTTTAACATTTAATCTTTTGACTGTAACTGACTGTTGGATGTGAATTATGACTTTGTCAACTAAAATAAGTGTGTTTAAAGTCATTTCTGTGCCTGAAACGGGTCAAAATTGAAGCTTTTGAGTAAGCAAAACTCTGTAAAAATGGCAATTTTGGTCACTCTGAGGGTTTAAAAAGTGGTTATTCAACATGAGGCACGATCCAATTGACATTTTGAATCATTTTTGGTACAGTCCAAAAAATCAATTTTCGAATGAAACACGATGACTCCGGACATGTCGAACGATCCCAAAAAGGTCACAATGGATGAAATTTTAACATTTAATCTTTTGACTGTAAATGACTGTTGGATGTGAATTATGACTTTGTCAACTAAAATAAGTGTGTTTAAAGTCATTTCTGTGCCTGAAACGGGTCAAAATTGAAGCTTTTGAGTAAGCAAAACTCTGTAAAAATGGCAATTTTGGTCACTCTGAGGGTTTAAAAAGTGGTTATTCAACATGAGGCACGATCCAATTGACATTTTGAATCATTTTTGGTACAGTCCAAAAAATCAATTTTCGGATGAAAAACGATGACTCCGGACATGTCGAACTATCCCAAAATGGTCAATATGGATGAAATTTTAACATTTAATCTTTTGACTCTAAATGACTGTTGGATGTGAATTATGACTTTGTCAACTAAAATAAGTGTGTTTAAAGTCATTTCTGTGCCTCAAAGGGGTCAAAATTGAAGCTTTTGAGTAAGCAAAACTCTGTAAAAATGGCAATTTTGTTCACTGTGAGGGTTTAAAAAGTGGTTATTCAACATGAGGCACGATCCAATTGAAATTTTGAATAATTTTTGGTACAGTCCAAAAAATCAATTTTCGGATGAAAAACGATGACTCCGGACATGTCGAACGATCCCAAAAAGGTCAAAATGGATGAAATTTTAACATTTAATCTTTTGACTCTAAATGGCTGTTGGATGTGAATTATGACTTTGTCAACTAAAATAAGTGTGTTTAAAGTCATTTCTGTGCCTGAAACAGGTCAAAATTGAAGCTTTTGAGTAAGCAAAACTCTGTAAAAATGGCAATTTTGGTCACTCTGAGGGTTTAAAAAGTGGTTATTCAACATGAGGCACGATCCAATTGACATTTTGAATCATTTTTGGTACAGTCCAAAAAATCAATTTTCGGATGAAAAACGATGACTCCGGACATGTCGAACGATCCCAAAATGGTCAATATGGATGAAATTTTAACATTTAATCTTTTGACTGTAAATGACTGTTGGATGTGAATTATGACTTTGTCAACTAAAATAAGTGTGTTTAAAGTCATTTCTGTGCCTGAAACGGGTCAAAATTGAAGCTTTTGAGTAAGCAAAACTCTGTAAAAATGGCAATTTTGGTCACTCTGAGGGTTTAAAAAGTGGTTATTCAACATGAGGCACGATCCAATTGACATTTTGAATCATTTTTGGTACAGTCCAAAAAATCAATTTTCGGATGAAAAACGATGACTCCGGACATGTCGAACGATCCCAAAATGGTCAATATGGATGAAATTTAAACATTTAATCTTTTTACTGTAAATTACTGTTGGATGTGAATTATGACTTTGTCAACTAAAATAAGTGTGTTTAAAGTCATTTCTGTGCCTGAAACGGGTCAAAATTGAAGCTTTTGAGTAAGCAAAACTCTGTAAAAATGGCAATTTTGGTCACTCTGAGGGTTTAAAAAGTGGTTATTCAACATGAGGCACGATCCAATTGACATTTTGAATCATTTTTGGTACAGTCCAAAAAATCAATTTTCGGATGAAAAACGATGACTCCGGACATGTCGAACTATCCCAAAATGGTCAATATGGATGAAATTTTAACATTTAATCTTTTGACTCTAAATGACTGTTGGATGTGAATTATGACTTTGTCAACTAAAATAAGTGTGTTTAAAGTCATTTCTGTGCCTCAAAGGGGTCAAAATTGAAGCTTTTGAGTAAGCAAAACTCTGTAAAAATGGCAATTTTGTTCACTGTGAGGGTTTAAAAAGTGGTTATTCAACATGAGGCACGATCCAATTGAAATTTTGAATAATTTTTGGTACAGTCCAAAAAATCAATTTTCGGATGAAAAACGATGACTCCGGACATGTCGAACGATCCCAAAAAGGTCAAAATGGATGAAATTTTAACATTTAATATTTTGACTGTAAATGACTGTTGGATGTGAATTATGACTTTGTCAACTAAAATAAGTGTGTTTAAAGTCATTTCTGTGCCTGAAACGGGTCAAAATTGAAGCTTTTGAGTAAGCAAAACTCTTTAAAAATGGCAATTTTGGTCACTCTGAGGGTTTAAAAAGTGGTTATTCAACATGAGGCACGATCCAATTGACATTTTGAATCATTTTTGGTACAGTCCAAAAAATCAATTTTCGGATGAAAAACGATGACTCCGGACATGTCGAACGATCCCAAAATGGTCAATATGGATGAAATTTTAACATTTAATCTTTTGACTGTAAATGACTGTTGGATGTGAATTATGACTTTGTCAACTAAAATAAGTGTGTTTAAAGTCATTTCTGTGCCTGAAACGGGTCAAAATTGAAGCTTTTGAGTAAGCAAAACTCTGTAAAAATGGCAATTTTGGTCACTCTGAGGGTTTAAAAAGTGGTTATTCAACATGAGGCACGATCCAATTGACATTTTGAATCATTTTTGGTACAGTCCAAAAAATCAATTTTCGGATGAAAAACGATGACTCCGGACATGTCGAACTATCCCAAAATGGTCAATATGGATGAAATTTTAACATTTAATCTTTTGACTCTAAATGACTGTTGGATGTGAATTATGACTTTGTCAACTAAAATAAGTGTGTTTAAAGTCATTTCTGTGCCTCAAAGGGGTCAAAATTGAAGCTTTTGAGTAAGCAAAACTCTGTAAAAATGGCAATTTTGTTCACTGTGAGGGTTTAAAAAGTGGTTATTCAACATGAGGCACGATCCAATTGAAATTTTGAATAATTTTTGGTACAGTCCAAAAAATCAATTTTCGGATGAAAAACGATGACTCCGGACATGTCGAACGATCCCAAAAAGGTCAAAATGGATGAAATTTTAACATTTAATATTTTGACTGTAAATGACTGTTGGATGTGAATTATGACTTTGTCAACTAAAATAAGTGTGTTTAAAGTCATTTCTGTGCCTGAAACGGGTCAAAATTGAAGCTTTTGAGTAAGCAAAACTCTGTAAAAATGGCAATTTTGGTCACTGTGAGGGTTTAAAAAGTGGTTATTCAACATGAGGCACGATCCAATTGACATTTTGAATCATTTTTGGTACAGTCCAAAAAATCAATTTTCGGATGAAAAACGATGACTCCGGACATGTCGAACTATCCCAAAATGGTCAATATGGATGAAATTTTAACATTTAATCTTTGGACTGTAAATGACTGTTGGATGTGAATTATGACTTTGTCAACTAAAATAAGTGTGTTTAAAGTCATTTCTGTGCCTGAAACGGGTCAAAATTGAAGCTTTTGAGTAAGCAAAACTCTGTAAAAATGGCAATTTTGGTCACTCTGAGGGTTTAAAAAGTGGTTATTCAACATGAGGCACGATCCAATTGACATTTTGAATCATTTTTGGTACAGTCCAAAAAATCAATTTTCGGATGAAAAACGATGACTCCGGACATGTCGAACGATCCCAAAAAGGTCAAAATGGATGAAATTTTAACATTTAATCTTTTGACTGTAAATGACTGTTGGATGTGAATTATGACTTTGTCAACTAAAATAAGTGTGTTTAAAGTCATTTCTGTGCCTGAAACGGGTCAAAATTGAAGCTTTTGAGTAAGCAAAACTCTGTAAAAATGGCAATTTTGGTCACTCTGAGGGTTTAAAAAGTGGTTATTCAACATGAGGCACGATCCAATTGACATTTTGAATCATTTTTGGTACAGTCCAAAAAATCCATTTTCGGATGAAAAACGATTACTCCGGACATGTCGAACTATCCCAAAATGGTCAATATGGATGAAATTTTAACATTTAATCTTTTGATTCTAAATGACTGTTGGATGTGAATTATGACTTTGTCAACTAAAATAAGTGTGTTTAAAGTCATTTCTGTGCCTCAAAGGGGTCAAAATTGAAGCTTTTGAGTAAGCAAAACTCTGTAAAAATGGCAATTTTGGTCACTGTGAGGGTTTAAAAAGTGGTTATTCAACATGAGGCACGATCCAATTGACATTTTGAATCATTTTTGGTACAGTCCAAAAAATCAATTTTCGAATGAAAAACGATGACTCCGGACATGCCGAACGATCCCAAAAAGGTCAAAATGGATGAAATGTTAACATTTAATCTTTTGACTGTAAATGACTGTTGGATGTGAATTATGACTTTGTCAACTAAAATAAGTGTGTTTAAAGTCATTTCTGTGCCTGAAACGGGTCAAAATTGAAGCTTTTGAGTAAGCAAAACTCTGTAAAAATGGCAATTTTGGTCACTGTGAGGGTTTAAAAAGTGGTTATTCAACATGAGGCACGATCCAATTGACATTTTGAATCATTTTTGGTACAGTCCAAAAAATCAATTTTCGGATGAAAAACGATGACTCCGGACATGTCGAACTATCCCAAAATGGTCAATATGGATGAAATTTAAACATTTAATCTTTTGACTGTAAATGACTGTTGGATGTGAATTATGACTTTGTCAACTAAAATAAGTGTGTTTAAAGTCATTTCTGTGCCTGAAACTGGTCAAAATTGAAGCTTTTGAGTTAGCAAAACTCTGTAAAAATGGCAATTTTGGTCACTCTGAGGGTTTAAAAAGTGGTTATTCTACATGAGGCACGATCCAATTGACATTTTGAATCATTTTTGGTACAGTCCAAAAAATCAATTTTCGGATGAAAAACGATGACTCCGGACATGTCGAACTATCCCAAAATGGTCAATATGGATGAAATTTTAACATTTAATCTTTTGACTCTAAATGGCTGTTGGATGTGAATTATGACTTTGTCAACTAAAATAAGTGTGTTTAAAGTCATTTCTGTGCCTCAAAGGGGTCAAAATTGAAGCTTTTGAGTAAGCAAAACTCTGTAAAAATGGCAATTTTGGTCACTGTGAGGGTTTAAAAAGTGGTTATTCAACATGAGGCACGATCCAATTGAAATTTTGAATCATTTTTGGTACAGTCCAAAAAATCAATTTTCGAATGAAAAACGATGACTCCGGACATGTCGAACGATCCCAAAAAGGTCACAATGGATGAAATTTTAACATTTAATCTTTTGACTGTAAATGACTGTTGGATGTGAATTATGACTTTGTCAACTAAAATAAGTGTGTTTAAAGTCATTTCTGTGCCTGAAACGGGTCAAAATTGAAGCTTTTGAGTAAGCAAAACTCTTTAAAAATGGCAATTTTGGTCACTCTGAGGGTTTAAAAAGTGGTTATTCAACATGAGGCACGATCCAATTGACATTTTGAATCATTTTTGGTACAGTCCAAAAAATCAATTTTCGGATGAAAAACGATGACTCCGGACATGTCGAACGATCCCAAAATGGTCAATATGGATGAAATTTTAACATTTAATCTTATGACTGTAAATGACTGTTGGATGTGAATTATGACTTTGTCAACTAAAATAAGTGTGTTTAAAGTCATTTCTGTGCCTGAAACGGGTCAAAATTGAAGCTTTTGAGTAAGCAAAACTCGTTAAAAATGGCAATTTTGGTCACTCTGAGGGTTTAAAAAGTGGTTATTCAACATGAGGCACGATCCAATTGAAATTTTGAATAATTTTTGGTACAGTCCAAAAAATCAATTTTCGGATGAAAAACGATGACTCCGGACATGTCGAACGATCCCAAAAAGGTCAAAATGGATGAAATTTTAACATTTAATCTTTTGACTGTAAATGACTGTTGGATGTGAATTATGACTTTGTCAACTAAAATAAGTGTGTTTAAAGTCATTTCTGTGCCTGAAACGGGTCAAAATTGAAGCTTTTGAGTAAGGAAAACTCTGTAAAAATGGCAATTTTGGTCACTCTGAGGGTTTAAAAAGTAGTTATTCAACATGAGGCACGATCCAATTGACATTTTGAATAATTTTTGGTACAGTCCAAAAAATCAATTTTCGGATGAAAAACGATGACTCCGGACATGTCGAACTATCCCAAAATGGTCAATATGGATGAAATTTTAACATTTAATCTTTTGATTCTAAATGACTGTTGGATGTGAATTATGACTTTGTCAACTAAAATAAGTGTGTTTAAAGTCATTTCTGTGCCTCAAAGGGGTCAAAATTGAAGCTTTTGAGTAAGCAAAACTCTGTAAAAATGGCAATTTTGGTCACTATGAGGGTTTAAAAAGTGGTTATTCAACATGAGGCACGATCCAATTGACATTTTGAATCATTTTTGGTACAGTCCAAAAAAATCAATTTTCGGATGAAAAACGATGACTCCGGACATGTCGAACTATCCCAAAATGGTCAATATGGATGAAATTTTAACATTTAATCTTTTGACTCTAAATGGCTGTTGGATGTGAATTATGACTTTGTCAACTAAAATAAGTGTGTTTAAAGTCATTTCTGTGCCTGAAACAGGTCAAAATTGAAGCTTTTGAGTAAGCAAAACTCTGTAAAAATGGCAATTTTGGTCACTCTGAGGGTTTAAAAAGTGGTTATTCAACATGAGGCACGATCCAATTGACATTTTGAATCATTTTTGGTACAGTCCAAAAAATCAATTTTCGGATGAAAAACGATGACTCCGGACATGTCGAACGATCCCAAAATGGTCAATATGGATGAAATTTTAACATTTAATCTTTTGACTGTAAATGACTGTTGGATGTGAATTATGACTTTGTCAACTAAAATAAGTGTGTTTAAAGTCATTTCTGTGCCTGAAACGGGTCAAAATTGAAGCTTTTGAGTAAGCAAAACTCTGTAAAAATGGCAATTTTGGTCACTCTGAGGGTTTAAAAAGTGGTTATTCAACATGAGGCACGATCCAATTGACATTTTGAATCATTTTTGGTACAGTCCAAAAAATCAATTTTCGGATGAAAAACGATGACTCCGGACATGTCGAACGATCCCAAAATGGTCAATATGGATGAAATTTTAACATTTAATCTTTTGACTCTAAATTACTGTTGGATGTGAATTATGACTTTGTCAACTAAAATAAGTGTGTTTAAAGTCATTTCTGTGCCTGAAACGGGTCCAAATTGAAGCTTTTGAGTAAGCAAAACTCTGTAAAAATGGCAATTTTGGTCACTCTGAGGGTTTAAAAAGTGGTTATTCAACATGAGGCACGATCCAATTGACATTTTGAATCATTTTTGGTACAGTCCAAAAAATCAATTTTCGGATGAAAAACGATGACTCCGGACATGTCGAACTATCCCAAAATGGTCAATATGGATGAAATTTTAACATTTAATCTTTTGACTCTAAATGACTGTTGGATGTGAATTATGACTTTGTCAACTAAAATAAGTGTGTTTAAAGTCATTTCTGTGCCTCAAAGGGGTCAAAATTGAAGCTTTTGAGTAAGCAAAACTCTGTAAAAATGGCAATTTTGTTCACTGTGAGGGTTTAAAAAGTGGTTATTCAACATGAGGCACGAACCAATTGAAATTTTGAATAATTTTTGGTACAGTCCAAAAAATCAATTTTCGGATGAAAAACGATGACTCCGGACATGTCGAACGATCCCAAAAAGGTCAAAATGGATGAAATTTTAACATTTAATCTTTTGACTCTAAATGGCTGTTGGATGTGAATTATGACTTTGTCAACTAAAATAAGTGTGTTTAAAGTCATTTCTGTGCCTGGAACAGGTCAAAATTGAAGCTTTTGAGTAAGCAAAACTCTGTAAAAATGGCAATTTTGGTCACTCTGAGGGTTTAAAAAGTGGTTATTCAACATGAGGCACGATCCAATTGACATTTTGAATCATTTTTGGTACAGTCCAAAAAATCAATTTTCGGATGAAAAACGATGACTCCGGACATGTCGAACGATCCCAAAATGGTCAATATGGATGAAATTTTAACATTTAATCTTTTGACTGTAAATGACTGTTGGATGTGAATTATGACTTTGTCAACTAAAATAAGTGTGTTTAAAGTCATTTCTGTGCCTGAAACGGGTCAAAATTGAAGCTTTTGAGTAAGCAAAACTCTGTAAAAATGGCAATTTTGGTCACTCTGAGGGTTTAAAAAGTGGTTATTCAACATGAGGCACGATCCAATTGACATTTTGAATCATTTTTGGTACAGTCCAAAAAATCAATTTTCGGATGAAAAACGATGACTCCGGACATGTCGAACGATCCCAAAATGGTCAATATGGATGAAATTTAAACATTTAATCTTTTTACTGTAAATTACTGTTGGATGTGAATTATGACTTTGTCAACTAAAATAAGTGTGTTTAAAGTCATTTCTGTGCCTGAAACGGGTCAAAATTGAAGCTTTTGAGTAAGCAAAACTCTGTAAAAATGGCAATTTTGGTCACTCTGAGGGTTTAAAAAGTGGTTATTCAACATGAGGCACGATCCAATTGACATTTTGAATCATTTTTGGTACAGTCCAAAAAATCAATTTTCGGATGAAAAACGATGACTCCGGACATGTCGAACTATCCCAAAATGGTCAATATGGATGAAATTTTAACATTTAATCTTTTGACTCTAAATGACTGTTGGATGTGAATTATGACTTTGTCAACTAAAATAAGTGTGTTTAAAGTCATTTCTGTGCCTCAAAGGGGTCAAAATTGAAGCTTTTGAGTAAGCAAAACTCTGTAAAAATGGCAATTTTGTTCACTGTGAGGGTTTAAAAAGTGGTTATTCAACATGAGGCACGATCCAATTGAAATTTTGAATAATTTTTGGTACAGTCCAAAAAATCAATTTTCGGATGAAAAACGATGACTCCGGACATGTCGAACGATCCCAAAAAGGTCAAAATGGATGAAATTTTAACATTTAATATTTTGACTGTAAATGACTGTTGGATGTGAATTATGACTTTGTCAACTAAAATAAGTGTGTTTAAAGTCATTTCTGTGCCTGAAACGGGTCAAAATTGAAGCTTTTGAGTAAGCAAAACTCTGTAAAAATGGCAATTTTGGTCACTCTGAGGGTTTAAAAAGTGGTTATTCAACATGAGGCACGATCCAATTGACATTTTGAATCATTTTTGGTACAGTCCAAAAAATCAATTTTCGGATGAAAAACGATGACTCCGGACATGTCGAACGATCCCAAAATGGTCAATATGGATGAAATTTTAACATTTAATCTTTTTACTGTAAATTACTGTTGGATGTGAATTATGACTTTGTCAACTAAAATAAGTGTGTTTAAAGTCATTTCTGTGCCTGAAACGGGTCAAAATTGAAGCTTTTGAGTAAGCAAAACTCTGTAAAAATGGCAATTTTGGTCACTCTGAGGGTTTAAAAAGTGGTTATTCAACATGAGGCACGATCCAATTGACATTTTGAATAATTTTTGGTACAGTCCAAAAAATCAATTTTCGGATGAAAAACGATGACTCCGGACATGTCGAACTATCCCAAAATGGTCAATATGGATGAAATTTTAACATTTAATCTTTTGATTCTAAATGACTGTTGGATGTGAATTATGACTTTGTCAACTAAAATAAGTGTGTTTAAAGTCATTTCTGTGCCTCAAAGGGGTCAAAATTGAAGCTTTTGAGTAAGCAAAACTCTGTAAAAATGGCAATTTTGGTCACTCTGAGGGTTTAAAAAGTGGTTATTCAACATGAGGCATGATCCAATTGACATTTTGAATCATTTTTGGTACAGTCCAAAAAATCAATTTTCGGATGAAAAACGATGACTCCGGACCTGTTGAACATTCCCAAAATGGTCTATAATGATGAAATTTTAACATTTAATCTTTTGACTGTAAATGACTGTTGGATGTGAATTATGACTTTGTCAACTAAAATAAGTGTGTTTAAAGTCATTTCTGTGCCTGAAACGGGTCAAAATTGAAGCTTTTGAGTAAGCAAAACTCTGTAAAAATGGCAATTTTGGTCACTCTGAGGGTTTAAAAAGTGGTTATTCAACATGAGGCACGATCCAATTGACATTTTGAATCATTTTTGGTACAGTCCAAAAAATCAATTTTCGGATGAAAAACGATGACTCCGGACATGTCGAACGATCCCAAAATGGTCAATATGGATGAAATTTTAACATTTAATCTTTTGACTGTAAATGACTGTTGGATGTGAATTATGACTTTGTCAACTAAAATAAGTGTGTTTAAAGTCATTTCTGTGCCTGAAACGGGTCAAAATTGAAGCTTTTGAGTAAGCAAAACTCTGTAAAAATGGCAATTTTGGTCACTCTGAGGGTTTAAAAAGTGGTTATTCAACATGAGGCACGATCCAATTGACATTTTGAATCATTTTTGGTACAGTCCAAAAAATCAATTTTCGGATGAAAAACGATGACTCCGGACATGTCGAACGATCCCAAAATGGTCAATATGGATGAAATTTTAACATTTAATCTTTTGACTCTAAATTACTGTTGGATGTGAATTATGACTTTGTCAACTAAAATAAGTGTGTTTAAAGTCATTTCTGTGCCTGAAACGGGTCAAAATTGAAGCTTTTGAGTAAGCAAAACTCTGTAAAAATGGCAATTTTGGTCACTCTGAGGGTTTAAAAAGTGGTTATTCAACATGAGGCACGATCCAATTGACATTTTGAATCATTTTTGGTACAGTCCAAAAAATCAATTTTCGGATGAAAAACGATGACTCCGGACATGTCGAACTATCCCAAAATGGTCAATATGGATGAAATTTTAACATTTAATCTTTTGACTCTAAATGACTGTTGGATGTGAATTATGACTTTGTCAACTAAAATAAGTGTGTTTAAAGTCATTTCTGTGCCTCAAAGGGGTCAAAATTGAAGCTTTTGAGTAAGCAAAACTCTGTAAAAATGGCAATTTTGTTCACTGTGAGGGTTTAAAAAGTGGTTATTCAACATGAGGCACGATCCAATTGAAATTTTGAATAATTTTTGGTACAGTCCAAAAAATCAATTTTCGGATGAAAAACGATGACTCCGGACATGTCGAACGATCCCAAAAAGGTCAAAATGGATGAAATTTTAACATTTAATCTTTTGACTCTAAATGGCTGTTGGATGTGAATTATGACTTTGTCAACTAAAATAAGTGTGTTTAAAGTCATTTCTGTGCCTGAAACAGGTCAAAATTGAAGCTTTTGAGTAAGCAAAACTCTGTAAAAATGGCAATTTTGGTCACTCTGAGGGTTTAAAAAGTGGTTATTCAACATGAGGCACGATCCAATTGACATTTTGAATCATTTTTGGTACAGTCCAAAAAATCAATTTTCGGATGAAAAACGATGACTCCGGACATGTCGAACGATCCCAAAATGGTCAATATGGATGAAATTTTAACATTTAATATTTTGACTGTAAATGACTGTTGGATGTGAATTATGACTTTGTCAACTAAAATAAGTGTGTTTAAAGTCATTTCTGTGCCTGAAACGGGTCAAAATTGAAGCTTTTGAGTAAGCAAAACTCTTTAAAAATGGCAATTTTGGTCACTCTGAGGGTTTAAAAAGTGGTTATTCAACATGAGGCACGATCCAATTGACATTTTGAATCATTTTTGGTACAGTCCAAAAAATCAATTTTCGGATGAAAAACGATGACTCCGGACATGTCGAACGATCCCAAAATGGTCAATATGGATGAAATTTTAACATTTAATCTTTTTACTGTAAATTACTGTTGGATGTGAATTATGACTTTGTCAACTAAAATAAGTGTGTTTAAAGTCATTTCTGTGCCTGAAACGGGTCAAAATTGAAGCTTTTGAGTAAGCAAAACTCTGTAAAAATGGCAATTTTGGTCACTCTGAGGGTTTAAAAAGTGGTTATTCAACATGAGGCACGATCCAATTGACATTTTGAATAATTTTTGGTACAGTCCAAAAAATCAATTTTCGGATGAAAAACGATGACTCCGGACATGTCGAACTATCCCAAAATGGTCAATATGGATGAAATTTTAACATTTAATCTTTTGATTCTAAATGACTGTTGGATGTGAATTATGACTTTGTCAACTAAAATAAGTGTGTTTAAAGTCATTTCTGTGCCTCAAAGGGGTCAAAATTGAAGCTTTTGAGTAAGCAAAACTCTGTAAAAATGGCAATTTTGGTCACTATGAGGGTTTAAAAAGTGGTTATTCAACATGAGGCATGATCCAATTGACATTTTGAATCATTTTTGGTACAGTCCAAAAAATCAATTTTCGGATGAAAAACGATGACTCCGGACATGTCGAACTATCCCAAAATGGTCAATATGGATGAAATTTTAACATTTAATCTTTTGACTCTAAATGGCTGTTGGATGTGAATTATGACTTTGTCAACTAAAATAAGTGTGTTTAAAGTCATTTCTGTGCCTGAAACAGGTCAAAATTGAAGCTTTTGAGTAAGCAAAACTCTGTAAAAATGGCAATTTTGGTCACTCTGAGGGTTTAAAAAGTGGTTATTCAACATGAGGCACGATCCAATTGACATTTTGAATCATTTTTGGTACAGTCCAAAAAATCAATTTTCGGATGAAAAACGATGACTCCGGACATGTCGAACGATCCCAAAATGGTCAATATGGATGAAATTTTAACATTTAATCTTTTGACTGTAAATGACTGTTGGATGTGAATTATGACTTTGTCAACTAAAATAAGTGTGTTTAAAGTCATTTCTGTGCCTGAAACAGGTCAAAATTGAAGCTTTTGAGTAAGCAAAACTCTGTAAAAATGGCAATTTTGGTCACTCTGAGGGTTTAAAAAGTGGTTATTCAACATGAGGCACGATCCAATTGACATTTTGAATCATTTTTGGTACAGTCCAAAAAATCAATTTTCGGATGAAAAACGATGACTCCGGACATGTCGAACGATCCCAAAATGGTCAATATGGATGAAATTTTAACATTTAATCTTTTGACTCTAAATTACTGTTGGATGTGAATTATGACTTTGTCAACTAAAATAAGTGTGTTTAAAGTCATTTCTGTGCCTGAAACGGGTCAAAATTGAAGCTTTTGAGTAAGCAAAACTCTGTAAAAATGGCAATTTTGGTCACTCTGAGGGTTTAAAAAGTGGTTATTCAACATGAGGCACGATCCAATTGACATTTTGAATCATTTTTGGTACAGTCCAAAAAATCAATTTTCGGATGAAAAACGATGACTCCGGACATGTCGAACTATCCCAAAATGGTCAATATGGATGAAATTTTAACATTTAATCTTTTGACTCTAAATGACTGTTGGATGTGAATTATGACTTTGTCAACTAAAATAAGTGTGTTTAAAGTCATTTCTGTGCCTCAAAGGGGTCAAAATTGAAGCTTTTGAGTAAGCAAAACTCTGTAAAAATGGCAATTTTGTTCACTGTGAGGGTTTAAAAAGTGGTTATTCAACATGAGGCACGATCCAATTGAAATTTTGAATAATTTTTGGTACAGTCCAAAAAATCAATTTTCGGATGAAAAACGATGACTCCGGACATGTCGAACGATCCCAAAAAGGTCAAAATGGATGAAATTTTAACATTTAATCTTTTGACTCTAAATGGCTGTTGGATGTGAATTATGACTTTGTCAACTAAAATAAGTGTGTTTAAAGTCATTTCTGTGCCTGAAACAGGTCAAAATTGAAGCTTTTGAGTAAGCAAAACTCTGTAAAAATGGCAATTTTGGTCACTCTGAGGGTTTAAAAAGTGGTTATTCAACATGAGGCACGATCCAATTGACATTTTGAATCATTTTTGGTACAGTCCAAAAAATCAATTTTCGGATGAAAAACGATGACTCCGGACATGTCGAACGATCCCAAAATGGTCAATATGGATGAAATTTTAACATTTAATCTTTTGACTGTAAATGACTGTTGGATGTGAATTATGACTTTGTCAACTAAAATAAGTGTGTTTAAAGTCATTTCTGTGCCTGAAACGGGTCAAAATTGAAGCTTTTGAGTAAGCAAAACTCTGTAAAAATGGCAATTTTGGTCACTCTGAGGGTTTAAAAAGTGGTTATTCAACATGAGGCACGATCCAATTGACATTTTGAATCATTTTTGGTACAGTCCAAAAAATCAATTTTCGGATGAAAAACGATGACTCCGGACATGTCGAACTATCCCAAAATGGTCAATATGGATGAAATTTTAACATTTAATCTTTTGACTCTAAATGACTGTTGGATGTGAATTATGACTTTGTCAACTAAAATAAGTGTGTTTAAAGTCATTTCTGTGCCTCAAAGGGGTCAAAATTGAAGCTTTTGAGTAAGCAAAACTCTGTAAAAATGGCAATTTTGTTCACTGTGAGGGTTTAAAAAGTGGTTATTCAACATGAGGCACGATCCAATTGAAATTTTGAATAATTTTTGGTACAGTCCAAAAAATCAATTTTCGGATGAAAAACGATGACTCCGGACATGTCGAACGATCCCAAAAAGGTCAAAATGGATGAAATTTTAACATTTAATATTTTGACTGTAAATGACTGTTGGATGTGAATTATGACTTTGTCAACTAAAATAAGTGTGTTTAAAGTCATTTCTGTGCCTGAAACGGGTCAAAATTGAAGCTTTTGAGTAAGCAAAACTCTGTAAAAATGGCAATTTTGGTCACTGTGAGGGTTTAAAAAGTGGTTATTCAACATGAGGCACGATCCAATTGACATTTTGAATCATTTTTGGTACAGTCCAAAAAATCAATTTTCGGATGAAAAACGATGACTCCGGACATGTCGAACGATCCCAAAATGGTCAATATGGATGAAATTTTAACATTTAATCTTTTGACTGTAAATGACTGTTGGATGTGAATTATGACTTTGTCAACTAAAATAAGTGTGTTTAAAGTCATTTCTGTGCCTGAAACGGGTCAAAATTGAAGCTTTTGAGTAAGCAAAACTCTGTAAAAATGGCAATTTTGGTCACTCTGAGGGTTTAAAAAGTGGTTATTCAACATGAGGCACGATCCAATTGACATTTTGAATAATTTTTGGTACAGTCCAAAAAATAAATTTTCGGATGAAAAACGATGACTCCGGACATGTCGAACTATCCCAAAATGGTCAATATGGATGAAATTTTAACATTTAATCTTTTGACTCTAAATGACTGTTGGATGTGAATTATGACTTTGTCAACTAAAATAAGTGTGTTTAAAGTCATTTCTGTGCCTCAAAGGGGTCAAAATTGAAGCTTTTGAGTAAGCAAAACTCTGTAAAAATGGCAATTTTGTTCACTGTGAGGGTTTAAAAAGTGGTTATTCAACATGAGGCACGATCCAATTGAAATTTTGAATAATTTTTGGTACAGTCCAAAAAATCAATTTTCGGATGAAAAACGATGACTCCGGACATGTCGAACGATCCCAAAAAGGTCAAAATGGATGAAATTTTAACATTTAATATTTGGACTGTAAATGACTGTTGGATGTGAATTATGACTTTGTCAACTAAAATAAGTGTGTTTAAAGTCATTTCTGTGCCTGAAACGGGTCAAAATTGAAGCTTTTGAGTAAGCAAAACTCTTTAAAAATGGCAATTTTGGTCACTCTGAGGGTTTAAAAAGTGGTTATTCAACATGAGGCACGATCCAATTGACATTTTGAATCATTTTTGGTACAGTCCAAAAAATCAATTTTCGGATGAAAAACGATGACTCCGGACATGTCGAACGATCCCAAAAAGGTCAAAATGGATGAAATTTTAACATTTAATCTTTTGACTGTAAATGACTGTTGGATGTGAATTATGACTTTGTCAACTAAAATAAGTGTGTTTAAAGTCATTTCTGTGCCTGAAACGGGTCAAAATTGAAGCTTTTGAGTAAGCAAAACTCTGTAAAAATGGCAATTTTGGTCACTCTGAGGGTTTAAAAAGTGGTTATTCAACATGAGGCACGATCCAATTGACATTTTGAATAATTTTTGGTACAGTCCAAAAAATCAATTTTCGGATAAAAAACGATGACTCCGGACATGTCGAACTATCCCAAAATGGTCAATATGGATGAAATTTTAACATTTAATCTTTTGATTCTAAATGACTGTTGGATGTGAATTATGACTTTGTCAACTAAAATAAGTGTGTTTAAAGTCATTTCTGTGCCTCAAAGGGGTCAAAATTGAAGCTTTTGAGTGAGCAAAACTCTGTAAAAATGGCAATTTTGGTCACTGTGAGGGTTTAAAAAGTGGTTATTCAACATGAGGCACGATCCAATTGACATTTTGAATCATTTTTGGTACAGTCCAAAAAATCAATTTTCGAATGAAAAACGATGACTCCGGACATGCCGAACGATCCCAAAAAGGTCAAAATGGATGAAATTTTAACATTTAATCTTTTGACTGTAAATGACTGTTGGATGTGAATTATGACTTTGTCAACTAAAATAAGTGTGTTTAAAGTCATTTCTGTGCCTGAAACAGGTCAAAATTGAAGCTTTTGAGTAAGCAAAACTCTGTAAAAATGGCAATTTTGGTCACTCTGAGGGTTTAAAAAGTGGTTATTCAACATGAGGCACGATCCAATTGACATTTTGAATCATTTTTGGTACAGTCCAAAAAATCAATTTTCGGATGAAAAACGATGACTCCGGACATGTCGAACGATCCCAAAATGGTCAATATGGATGAAATTTTAACATTTAATCTTTTGACTGTAAATGACTGTTGGATGTGAATTATGACTTTGTCAACTAAAATAAGTGTGTTTAAAGTCATTTCTGTGCCTGAAACGGGTCAAAATTGAAGCTTTTGAGTAAGCAAAACTCTGTAAAAATGGCAATTTTGGTCACTCTGAGGGTTTAAAAAGTGGTTATTCAACATGAGGCACGATCCAATTGACATTTTGAATCATTTTTGGTACAGTCCAAAAAATCAATTTTCGGATGAAAAACGATGACTCCGGACATGTCGAACGATCCCAAAATGGTCAATATGGATGAAATTTAAACATTTAATCTTTTTACTGTAAATTACTGTTGGATGTGAATTATGACTTTGTCAACTAAAATAAGTGTGTTTAAAGTCATTTCTGTGCCTGAAACGGGTCAAAATTGAAGCTTTTGAGTAAGCAAAACTCTGTAAAAATGGCAATTTTGGTCACTCTGAGGGTTTAAAAAGTGGTTATTCAACATGAGGCACGATCCAATTGACATTTTGAATCATTTTTGGTACAGTCCAAAAAATCAATTTTCGGATGAAAAACGATGACTCCGGACATGTCGAACTATCCCAAAATGGTCAATATGGATGAAATTTTAACATTTAATCTTTTGACTCTAAATGACTGTTGGATGTGAATTATGACTTTGTCAACTAAAATAAGTGTGTTTAAAGTCATTTCTGTGCCTCAAAGGGGTCAAAATTGAAGCTTTTGAGTAAGCAAAACTCTGTAAAAATGGCAATTTTGTTCACTGTGAGGGTTTAAAAAGTGGTTATTCAACATGAGGCACGATCCAATTGAAATTTTGAATAATTTTTGGTACAGTCCAAAAAATCAATTTTCGGATGAAAAACGATGACTCCGGACATGTCGAACGATCCCAAAAAGGTCAAAATGGATGAAATTTTAACATTTAATATTTTGACTGTAAATGACTGTTGGATGTGAATTATGACTTTGTCAACTAAAATAAGTGTGTTTAAAGTCATTTCTGTGCCTGAAACGGGTCAAAATTGAAGCTTTTGAGTAAGCAAAACTCTGTAAAAATGGCAATTTTGGTCACTGTGAGGGTTTAAAAAGTGGTTATTCAACATGAGGCACGATCCAATTGACATTTTGAATCATTTTTGGTACAGTCCAAAAAATCAATTTTCGGATGAAAAACGATGACTCCGGACATGTCGAACGATCCCAAAATGGTCAATATGGATGAAATTTTAACATTTAATCTTTTGACTGTAAATGACTGTTGGATGTGAATTATGACTTTGTCAACTAAAATAAGTGTGTTTAAAGTCATTTCTGTGCCTGAAACGGGTCAAAATTGAAGCTTTTGAGTAAGCAAAACTCTGTAAAAATGGCAATTTTGGTCACTCTGAGGGTTTAAAAAGTGGTTATTCAACATGAGGCACGATCCAATTGACATTTTGAATCATTTTTGGTACAGTCCAAAAAATCAATTTTCGGATGAAAAACGATGACTCCGGACATGTCGAACGATCCCAAAATGGTCAATATGGATGAAATTTTAACATTTAATCTTTTTACTGTAAATTACTGTTGGATGTGAATTATGACTTTGTCAACTAAAATAAGTGTGTTTAAAGTCATTTCTGTGCCTGAAACGGGTCAAAATTGAAGCTTTTGAGTAAGCAAAACTCTGTAAAAATGGCAATTTTGGTCACTGTGAGGGTTTAAAAAGTGGTTATTCAACATGAGGCACGATCCAATTGACATTTTGAATAATTTTTGGTACAGTCCAAAAAATCAATTTTCGGATGAAAAACGATGACTCCGGACATGTCGAACTATCCCAAAATGGTCAATATGGATGAAATTTTAACATTTAATCTTTTGACTCTAAATGACTGTTGGATGTGAATTATGACTTTGTCGACTAAAATAAGTGTGTTTAAAGTCATTTCTGTGCCTCAAAGGGGTCAAAATTGAAGCTTTTGAGTAAGCAAAACTCTGTAAAAATGGCAATTTTGTTCACTGTGAGGGTTTAAAAAGTGGTTATTCAACATGAGGCACGATCCAATTGAAATTTTGAATAATTTTTGGTACAGTCCAAAAAATCAATTTTCGGATGAAAAACGATGACTCCGGACATGTCGAACGATCCCAAAAAGGTCAAAATGGATGAAATTTTAACATTTAATATTTTGACTGTAAATGACTGTTGGATGTGAATTATGACTTTGTCAACTAAAATAAGTGTGTTTAAAGTCATTTCTGTGCCTGAAACGTGTCAAAATTGAAGCTTTTGAGTAAGCAAAACTCTGTAAAAATGGCAATTTTGGTCACTGTGAGGGTTTAAAAAGTGGTTATTCAACATGAGGCACGATCCAATTGACATTTTGAATCATTTTTGGTACAGTCCAAAAAATCAATTTTCGGATGAAAAACGATGACTCCGGACATGTCGAACTATCCCAAAATGGTCAATATGGATGAAATTTTAACATTTAATCTTTGGACTGTAAATGACTGTTGGATGTGAATTATGACTTTGTCAACTAAAATAAGTGTGTTTAAAGTCATTTCTGTGCCTGAAACGGGTCAAAATTGAAGCTTTTGAGTAAGCAAAACTCTTTAAAAATGGCAATTTTGGTCACTCTGAGGGTTTAAAAAGTGGTTATTCAACATGAGGCACGATCCAATTGACATTTTGAATCATTTTTGGTACAGTCCAAAAAATCAATTTTCGGATGAAAAACGATGACTCCGGACATGTCGAACGATCCCAAAAAGGTCAAAATGGATGAAATTTTAACATTTAATCTTTTGACTGTAAATGACTGTTGGATGTGAATTATGACTTTGTCAACTAAAATAAGTGTGTTTAAAGTCATTTCTGTGCCTGAAACGGGTCAAAATTGAAGCTTTTGAGTAAGCAAAACTCTGTAAAAATGGCAATTTTGGTCACTCTGAGGGTTTAAAAAGTGGTTATTCAACATGAGGCACGATCCAATTGACATTTTGAATAATTTTTGGTACAGTCCAAAAAATCAATTTTCGGATGAAAAACGATGACTCCGGACATGTCGAACTATCCCAAAATGGTCAATATGGATGAAATTTTAACATTTAATCTTTTGATTCTAAATGACTGTTGGATGTGAATTATGACTTTGTCAACTAAAATAAGTGTGTTTAAAGTCATTTCTGTGCCTCAAAGGGGTCAAAATTGAAGCGTTTGAGTAAGCAAAACTCTGTAAAAATGGCAATTTTGGTCACTGTGAGGGTTTAAAAAGTGGTTATTCAACATGAGGCACGATCCAATTGACATTTTGAATCATTTTTGGTACAGTCCAAAAAATCAATTTTCGAATGAAAAACGATGACTCCGGACATGCCGAACGATCCCAAAAAGGTCAAAATGGATGAAATTTTAACATTTAATCTTTTGACTGTAAATGACTGTTGGATGTGAATTATGACTTTGTCAACTAAAATAAGTGTGTTTAAAGTCATTTCTGTGCCTGAAACGGGTCAAAATTGAAGCTTTTGAGTAAGCAAAACTCTGTAAAAATGGCAATTTTGGTCACTGTGAGGGTTTAAAAAGTGGTTATTCAACATGAGGCACGATCCAATTGACATTTTGAATCATTTTTGGTACAGTCCAAAAAATCAATTTTCGGATGAAAAACGATGACTCCGGACATGTCGAACTATCCCAAAATGGTCAATATGGATGAAATTTAAACATTTAATCTTTTGACTGTAAATGACTGTTGGATGTGAATTATGACTTTGTCAACTAAAATAAGTGTGTTTAAAGTCATTTCTGTGCCTGAAACTGGTCAAAATTGAAGCTTTTGAGTAAGCAAAACTCTGTAAAAATGGCAATTTTGGTCACTCTGAGGGTTTAAAAAGTGGTTATTCTACATGAGGCACGATCCAATTGACATTTTGAATCATTTTTGGTACAGTCCAAAAAATCAATTTTCGGATGAAAAACGATGACTCCGGACATGTCGAACTATCCCAAAATGGTCAATATGGATGAAATTTTAACATTTAATCTTTTGACTCTAAATGGCTGTTGGATGTGAATTATGACTTTGTCAACTAAAATAAGTGTGTTTAAAGTCATTTCTGTGCCTCAAAGGGGTCAAAATTGAAGCTTTTGAGTAAGCAAAACTCTGTAAAAATGGCAATTTTGGTCACTGTGAGGGTTTAAAAAGTGGTTATTCAACATGAGGCACGATCCAATTGAAATTTTGAATCATTTTTGGTACAGTCCAAAAAATCAATTTTCGAATGAAAAACGATGACTCCGGACATGTCGAACGATCCCAAAAAGGTCACAATGGATGAAATTTTAACATTTAATCTTTTGACTGTAAATGACTGTTGGATGTGAATTATGACTTTGTCAACTAAAATAAGTGTGTTTAAAGTCATTTCTGTGCCTGAAACGGGTCAAAATTGAAGCTTTTGAGTAAGCAAAACTCTGTAAAAATGGCAATTTTGGTCACTCTGAGGGTTTAAAAAGTGGTTATTCAACATGAGGCACGATCCAATTGACATTTTGAATAATTTTTGGTACAGTCCAAAAAATCAATTTTCGGATGAAAAACGATGACTCCGGACATGTCGAACTATCCCAAAATGGTCAATATGGATGAAATTTTAACATTTAATCTTTTGATTCTAAATGACTGTTGGATGTGAATTATGACTTTGTCAACTAAAATAAGTGTGTTTAAAGTCATTTCTGTGCCTCAAAGGGGTCAAAATTGAAGCTTTTGAGTAAGCAAAACTCTGTAAAAATGGCAATTTTGGTCACTGTGAGGGTTTAAAAAGTGGTTATTCAACATGAGGCACGATCCAATTGACATTTTGAATCATTTTTGGTACAGTCCAAAAAATCAATTTTCGGATGAAAAACGATGACTCCGGACATGTCGAACTATCCCAAAATGGTCAATATGGATGAAATTTTAACATTTAATCTTTTGACTCTAAATGGCTGTTGGATGTGAATTATGACTTTGTCAACTAAAATAAGTGTGTTTAAAGTCATTTCTGTGCCTCAAAGGGGTCAAAATTGAAGCTTTTGAGTAAGCAAAACTCTGTAAAAATGGCAATTTTGGTCACTGTGAGGGTTTAAAAAGTGGTTATTCAACATGAGGCACGATCCAATTGACATTTTGAATCATTTTTGGTACAGTCCAAAAAATCAATTTTCGGATGAAAAACGATGACTCCGGACATGTCGAACGATCCCAAAATGGTCAATATGGATGAAATTTTAACATTTAATCTTTTGACTGTAACTGACTGTTGGATGTGAATTATGACTTTGTCAACTAAAATAAGTGTGTTTAAAGTCATTTCTGTGCCTGAAACGGGTCAAAATTGAAGCTTTTGAGTAAGCAAAACTCTGTAAAAATGGCAATTTTGGTCACTCTGAGGGTTTAAAAAGTGGTTATTCAACATGAGGCACGATCCAATTGACATTTTGAATCATTTTTGGTACAGTCCAAAAAATCAATTTTCGAATGAAACACGATGACTCCGGACATGTCGAACGATCCCAAAAAGGTCACAATGGATGAAATTTTAACATTTAATCTTTTGACTGTAAATGACTGTTGGATGTGAATTATGACTTTGTCAACTAAAATAAGTGTGTTTAAAGTCATTTCTGTGCCTGAAACGGGTCAAAATTGAAGCTTTTGAGTAAGCAAAACTCTGTAAAAATGGCAATTTTGGTCACTCTGAGGGTTTAAAAAGTGGTTATTCAACATGAGGCACGATCCAATTGACATTTTGAATCATTTTTGGTACAGTCCAAAAAATCAATTTTCGGATGAAAAACGATGACTCCGGACATGTCGAACGATCCCAAAAAGGTCAATATGGATGAAATTTTAACATTTAATCTTTTGACTGTAAATGACTGTTGGATGTGAATTATGACTTTGTCAACTAAAATAAGTGTGTTTAAAGTCATTTCTGTGCCTGAAACTGGTCAAAATTGAAGCTTTTGAGTAAGCAAAACTCTGTAAAAATGGCAATTTTGGTCACTGTGAGGGTTTAAAAAGTGGTTATTCAACATGAGGCACGATCCAATTGACATTTTGAATCATTTTTGGTACAGTCCAAAAAATCAATTTTCGGATGAAAAACGATGACTCCGGACATGTCGAACTATCCCAAAATGGTCAATATGGATGAAATTTTAACATTTAATCTTTTGACTCTAAATGGCTGTTGGATGTGAATTATGACTTTGTCAACTAAAATAAGTGTGTTTAAAGTCATTTCTGTGCCTCAAAGGGGTCAACATTGAAGCTTTTGAGTAAGCAATCCTCTGTAAAAATGGCAATTTTGGTCACTGTGAGGGTTTAAAAAGTGGTTATTCAACATGAGGCACAATCCAATTGAAATTTTGAATCATTTTTGGTACAGTCCAAAAAATCAATTTTCGGATGAAAAACGATGACTCCGGACATGTCGAACGATCCCAAAAAGGTCAAAATGGATGAAATTTTAACATTTAATCTTTTGACTGTAAATGACTGTTGGATGTGAATTATGACTTTGTCAACTAAAATAAGTGTGTTTAAAGTCATTTCTGTGCCTGAAACGGGTCAAAATTGAAGCTTTTGAGTAAGCAAAACTCTGTAAAAATGGCAATTTTGGTCACTCTGAGGGTTTAAAAAGTGGTTATTCAACATGAGGCACGATCCAATTGACATTTTGAATCATTTTTGGTACAGTCCAAAAAATCAATTTTCGGATGAAAAACGATGACTCCGGACATGTCGAACGATCCCAAAATGGTCAATATGGATGAAATTTTAACATTTAATCTTTTGACTGTAAATGACTGTTGGATGTGAATTATGACTTTGTCAACTAAAATAAGTGTGTTTAAAGTCATTTCTGTGCCTGAAACAGGTCAAAATTGAAGCTTTTGAGTAAGCAAAACTCTGTAAAAATGGCACTTTTGGTCACTCTGAGGGTTTAAAAAGTGGTTATTCAACATGAGGCACGATCCAATTGACATTTTGAATCATTTTTGGTACAGTCCAAAAAATCAATTTTCGGATGAAAAACGATGACTCCGGACATGTCGAACTATCCCAAAATGGTCAATATGGATGAAATTTTAACATTTAATCTTTTGACTCTAAATGACTGTTGGATGTGAATTATGACTTTGTCAACTAAAATAAGTGTGTTTAAAGTCATTTCTGTGCCTCAAAGGGGTCAAAATTGAAGCTTTTGAGTAAGCAAAACTCTGTAAAAATGGCAATTTTGTTCACTGTGAGGGTTTAAAAAGTGGTTATTCAACATGAGGCACGATCCAATTGAAATTTTGAATAATTTTTGGTACAGTCCAAAAAATCAATTTTCGGATGAAAAACGATGACTCCGGACATGTCGAACGATCCCAAAAAGGTCAAAATGGATGAAATTTTAACATTTAATATTTTGACTGTAAATGACTGTTGGATGTGAATTATGACTTTGTCAACTAAAATAAGTGTGTTTAAAGTCATTTCTGTGCCTGAAACGGGTCAAAATTGAAGCTTTTGAGTAAGCAAAACTCTGTAAAAATGGCAATTTTGGTCACTGTGAGGGTTTAAAAAGTGGTTATTCAACATGAGGCACGATCCAATTGACATTTTGAATCATTTTTGGTACAGTCCAAAAAATCAATTTTCGGATGAAAAACGATGACTCCGGACATGTCGAACGATCCCAAAATGGTCAATATGGATGAAATTTTAACATTTAATCTTTTGACTGTAAATGACTGTTGGATGTGAATTATGACTTTGTCAACTAAAATAAGTGTGTTTAAAGTCATTTCTGTGCCTGAAACGGGTCAAAATTGAAGCTTTTGAGTAAGCAAAACTCTGTAAAAATGGCAATTTTGGTCACTCTGAGGGTTTAAAAAGTGGTTATTCAACATGAGGCACGATCCAATTGACATTTTGAATCATTTTTGGTACAGTCCAAAAAATCAATTTTCGGATGAAAAACGATGACTCCGGACATGTCGAACGATCCCAAAATGGTCAATATGGATGATGAAATTTTAACATTTAATCTTTTTACTGTAAATTACTGTTGGATGTGAATTATGACTTTGTCAACTAAAATAAGTGTGTTTAAAGTCATTTCTGTGCCTGAAACGGGTCAAAATTGAAGCTTTTGAGTAAGCAAAACTTTGTAAAAATGGCAATTTTGGTCACTCTGAGGGTTTAAAAAGTGGTTATTCAACATGAGGCACGATCCAATTGACATTTTGAATCATTTTGGTACAGTCCAAAAATCAATTTTCGGATGAAAACGATGACTCCGGACATGTCGAACGATCCCAAAATGGTCAATATGGATGAAATTTTAACATTTAATCTTTTGACTGTAAATGACTGTTGGATGTGAATTATGACTTTGTCAACTAAAATAAGTGTGTTTAAAGTCATTTCTGTGCCTGAAACGGGTCAAAATTGAAGCTTTTGAGTAAGCAAAACTCTGTAAAAAATGGCAATTTGGTCACTCTGAGGGTTTAAAAAGTGGTTATTCAACATGAGGCACGATCCAATTGACATTTTGAATCATTTTTGGTACAGTCCAAAAAATCAATTTTCGGATGAAAAACGATGACTCCGGACATGTCGAACGATCCCAAAATGGTCAATATGGATGAAATTTAAACATTTAATCTTTTTACTGTAAATTACTGTTGGATGTGAATTATGACTTTGTCAACTAAAATAAGTGTGTTTAAAGTCATTTCTGTGCCTGAAACGGGTCAAAATTGAAGCTTTTGAGTAAGCAAAACTCTGTAAAATGGCAATTTTGGTCACTCTGAGGGTTTAAAAAGTGGTTATTCAACATGAGGCACGATCCAATTGACATTTTGAATCATTTTTGGTACAGTCCAAAAAATCAATTTTCGGATGAAAAACGATGACTCCGGACATGTCGAACTATCCCAAAATGGTCAATATGGATGAAATTTTAACATTTAATCTTTTGACTCTAAATGACTGTTGGATGTGAATTATGACTTTGTCAACTAAAATAAGTGTGTTTAAAGTCATTTCTGTGCCTCAAAGGGGTCAAAATTGAAGCTTTTGAGTAAGCAAAACTCTGTAAAAATGGCAATTTTGTTCACTGTGAGGGTTTAAAAAGTGGTTATTCAACATGAGGCACGATCCAATTGAAATTTTGAATAATTTTTGGTACAGTCCAAAAAATCAATTTTCGGATGAAAAACGATGACTCCGGACATGTCGAACGATCCCAAAAAGGTCAAAATGGATGAAATTTTAACATTTAATATTTTGACTGTAAATGACTGTTGGATGTGAATTATGACTTTGTCAACTAAAATAAGTGTGTTTAAAGTCATTTCTGTGCCTGAAACGGGTCAAAATTGAAGCTTTTGAGTAAGCAAAACTCTGTAAAAATGGCAATTTTGGTCACTGTGAGGGTTTAAAAAGTGGTTATTCAACATGAGGCACGATCCAATTGACATTTTGAATCATTTTTGGTACAGTCCAAAAAATCAATTTTCGGATGAAAAACGATGACTCCGGACATGTCGAACGATCCCAAAATGGTCAATATGGATGAAATTTTAACATTTAATCTTTTGACTGTAAATGACTGTTGGATGTGAATTATGACTTTGTCAACTAAAATAAGTGTGTTTAAAGTCATTTCTGTGCCTGAAACGGGTCAAAATTGAAGCTTTTGAGTAAGCAAAACTCTGTAAAAATGGCAATTTTGGTCACTCTGAGGGTTTAAAAAGTGGTTATTCAACATGAGGCACGATCCAATTGACATTTTGAATCATTTTTGGTACAGTCCAAAAAATCAATTTTCGGATGAAAAACGATGACTCCGGACATGTCGAACGATCCCAAAATGGTCAATATGGATGAAATTTTAACATTTAATCTTTTTACTGTAAATTACTGTTGGATGTGAATTATGACTTTGTCAACTAAAATAAGTGTGTTTAAAGTCATTTCTGTGCCTGAAACGGGTCAAAATTGAAGCTTTTGAGTAAGCAAAACTCTGTAAAAATGGCAATTTTGGTCACTGTGAGGGTTTAAAAAGTGGTTATTCAACATGAGGCACGATCCAATTGACATTTTGAATAATTTTTGGTACAGTCCAAAAAATCAATTTTCGGATGAAAAACGATGACTCCGGACATGTCGAACTATCCCAAAATGGTCAATATGGATGAAATTTTAACATTTAATCTTTTGACTCTAAATGACTGTTGGATGTGAATTATGACTTTGTCGACTAAAATAAGTGTGTTTAAAGTCATTTCTGTGCCTCAAAGGGGTCAAAATTGAAGCTTTTGAGTAAGCAAAACTCTGTAAAAATGGCAATTTTGTTCACTGTGAGGGTTTAAAAAGTGGTTATTCAACATGAGGCACGATCCAATTGAAATTTTGAATAATTTTTGGTACAGTCCAAAAAATCAATTTTCGGATGAAAAACGATGACTCCGGACATGTCGAACGATCCCAAAAAGGTCAAAATGGATGAAATTTTAACATTTAATATTTTGACTGTAAATGACTGTTGGATGTGAATTATGACTTTGTCAACTAAAATAAGTGTGTTTAAAGTCATTTCTGTGCCTGAAACGTGTCAAAATTGAAGCTTTTGAGTAAGCAAAACTCTGTAAAAATGGCAATTTTGGTCACTGTGAGGGTTTAAAAAGTGGTTATTCAACATGAGGCACGATCCAATTGACATTTTGAATCATTTTTGGTACAGTCCAAAAAATCAATTTTCGGATGAAAAACGATGACTCCGGACATGTCGAACTATCCCAAAATGGTCAATATGGATGAAATTTTAACATTTAATCTTTGGACTGTAAATGACTGTTGGATGTGAATTATGACTTTGTCAACTAAAATAAGTGTGTTTAAAGTCATTTCTGTGCCTGAAACGGGTCAAAATTGAAGCTTTTGAGTAAGCAAAACTCTTTAAAAATGGCAATTTTGGTCACTCTGAGGGTTTAAAAAGTGGTTATTCAACATGAGGCACGATCCAATTGACATTTTGAATCATTTTTGGTACAGTCCAAAAAATCAATTTTCGGATGAAAAACGATGACTCCGGACATGTCGAACGATCCCAAAAAGGTCAAAATGGATGAAATTTTAACATTTAATCTTTTGACTGTAAATGACTGTTGGATGTGAATTATGACTTTGTCAACTAAAATAAGTGTGTTTAAAGTCATTTCTGTGCCTGAAACGGGTCAAAATTGAAGCTTTTGAGTAAGCAAAACTCTGTAAAAATGGCAATTTTGGTCACTCTGAGGGTTTAAAAAGTGGTTATTCAACATGAGGCACGATCCAATTGACATTTTGAATAATTTTTGGTACAGTCCAAAAAATCAATTTTCGGATGAAAAACGATGACTCCGGACATGTCGAACTATCCCAAAATGGTCAATATGGATGAAATTTTAACATTTAATCTTTTGATTCTAAATGACTGTTGGATGTGAATTATGACTTTGTCAACTAAAATAAGTGTGTTTAAAGTCATTTCTGTGCCTCAAAGGGGTCAAAATTGAAGCGTTTGAGTAAGCAAAACTCTGTAAAAATGGCAATTTTGGTCACTGTGAGGGTTTAAAAAGTGGTTATTCAACATGAGGCACGATCCAATTGACATTTTGAATCATTTTTGGTACAGTCCAAAAAATCAATTTTCGAATGAAAAACGATGACTCCGGACATGCCGAACGATCCCAAAAAGGTCAAAATGGATGAAATTTTAACATTTAATCTTTTGACTGTAAATGACTGTTGGATGTGAATTATGACTTTGTCAACTAAAATAAGTGTGTTTAAAGTCATTTCTGTGCCTGAAACGGGTCAAAATTGAAGCTTTTGAGTAAGCAAAACTCTGTAAAAATGGCAATTTTGGTCACTGTGAGGGTTTAAAAAGTGGTTATTCAACATGAGGCACGATCCAATTGACATTTTGAATCATTTTTGGTACAGTCCAAAAAATCAATTTTCGGATGAAAAACGATGACTCCGGACATGTCGAACTATCCCAAAATGGTCAATATGGATGAAATTTAAACATTTAATCTTTTGACTGTAAATGACTGTTGGATGTGAATTATGACTTTGTCAACTAAAATAAGTGTGTTTAAAGTCATTTCTGTGCCTGAAACTGGTCAAAATTGAAGCTTTTGAGTAAGCAAAACTCTGTAAAAATGGCAATTTTGGTCACTCTGAGGGTTTAAAAAGTGGTTATTCTACATGAGGCACGATCCAATTGACATTTTGAATCATTTTTGGTACAGTCCAAAAAATCAATTTTCGGATGAAAAACGATGACTCCGGACATGTCGAACTATCCCAAAATGGTCAATATGGATGAAATTTTAACATTTAATCTTTTGACTCTAAATGGCTGTTGGATGTGAATTATGACTTTGTCAACTAAAATAAGTGTGTTTAAAGTCATTTCTGTGCCTCAAAGGGGTCAAAATTGAAGCTTTTGAGTAAGCAAAACTCTGTAAAAATGGCAATTTTGGTCACTGTGAGGGTTTAAAAAGTGGTTATTCAACATGAGGCACGATCCAATTGAAATTTTGAATCATTTTTGGTACAGTCCAAAAAATCAATTTTCGAATGAAAAACGATGACTCCGGACATGTCGAACGATCCCAAAAAGGTCACAATGGATGAAATTTTAACATTTAATCTTTTGACTGTAAATGACTGTTGGATGTGAATTATGACTTTGTCAACTAAAATAAGTGTGTTTAAAGTCATTTCTGTGCCTGAAACGGGTCAAAATTGAAGCTTTTGAGTAAGCAAAACTCTGTAAAAATGGCAATTTTGGTCACTCTGAGGGTTTAAAAAGTGGTTATTCAACATGAGGCACGATCCAATTGACATTTTGAATAATTTTTGGTACAGTCCAAAAAATCAATTTTCGGATGAAAAACGATGACTCCGGACATGTCGAACTATCCCAAAATGGTCAATATGGATGAAATTTTAACATTTAATCTTTTGATTCTAAATGACTGTTGGATGTGAATTATGACTTTGTCAACTAAAATAAGTGTGTTTAAAGTCATTTCTGTGCCTCAAAGGGGTCAAAATTGAAGCTTTTGAGTAAGCAAAACTCTGTAAAAATGGCAATTTTGGTCACTGTGAGGGTTTAAAAAGTGGTTATTCAACATGAGGCACGATCCAATTGACATTTTGAATCATTTTTGGTACAGTCCAAAAAATCAATTTTCGGATGAAAAACGATGACTCCGGACATGTCGAACTATCCCAAAATGGTCAATATGGATGAAATTTTAACATTTAATCTTTTGACTCTAAATGGCTGTTGGATGTGAATTATGACTTTGTCAACTAAAATAAGTGTGTTTAAAGTCATTTCTGTGCCTCAAAGGGGTCAAAATTGAAGCTTTTGAGTAAGCAAAACTCTGTAAAAATGGCAATTTTGGTCACTGTGAGGGTTTAAAAAGTGGTTATTCAACATGAGGCACGATCCAATTGACATTTTGAATCATTTTTGGTACAGTCCAAAAAATCAATTTTCGGATGAAAAACGATGACTCCGGACATGTCGAACGATCCCAAAATGGTCAATATGGATGAAATTTTAACATTTAATCTTTTGACTGTAACTGACTGTTGGATGTGAATTATGACTTTGTCAACTAAAATAAGTGTGTTTAAAGTCATTTCTGTGCCTGAAACGGGTCAAAATTGAAGCTTTTGAGTAAGCAAAACTCTGTAAAAATGGCAATTTTGGTCACTCTGAGGGTTTAAAAAGTGGTTATTCAACATGAGGCACGATCCAATTGACATTTTGAATCATTTTTGGTACAGTCCAAAAAATCAATTTTCGAATGAAACACGATGACTCCGGACATGTCGAACGATCCCAAAAAGGTCACAATGGATGAAATTTTAACATTTAATCTTTTGACTGTAAATGACTGTTGGATGTGAATTATGACTTTGTCAACTAAAATAAGTGTGTTTAAAGTCATTTCTGTGCCTGAAACGGGTCAAAATTGAAGCTTTTGAGTAAGCAAAACTCTGTAAAAATGGCAATTTTGGTCACTCTGAGGGTTTAAAAAGTGGTTATTCAACATGAGGCACGATCCAATTGACATTTTGAATCATTTTTGGTACAGTCCAAAAAATCAATTTTCGGATGAAAAACGATGACTCCGGACATGTCGAACGATCCCAAAAAGGTCAATATGGATGAAATTTTAACATTTAATCTTTTGACTGTAAATGACTGTTGGATGTGAATTATGACTTTGTCAACTAAAATAAGTGTGTTTAAAGTCATTTCTGTGCCTGAAACTGGTCAAAATTGAAGCTTTTGAGTAAGCAAAACTCTGTAAAAATGGCAATTTTGGTCACTGTGAGGGTTTAAAAAGTGGTTATTCAACATGAGGCACGATCCAATTGACATTTTGAATCATTTTTGGTACAGTCCAAAAAATCAATTTTCGGATGAAAAACGATGACTCCGGACATGTCGAACTATCCCAAAATGGTCAATATGGATGAAATTTTAACATTTAATCTTTTGACTCTAAATGGCTGTTGGATGTGAATTATGACTTTGTCAACTAAAATAAGTGTGTTTAAAGTCATTTCTGTGCCTCAAAGGGGTCAACATTGAAGCTTTTGAGTAAGCAATCCTCTGTAAAAATGGCAATTTTGGTCACTGTGAGGGTTTAAAAAGTGGTTATTCAACATGAGGCACAATCCAATTGAAATTTTGAATCATTTTTGGTACAGTCCAAAAAATCAATTTTCGGATGAAAAACGATGACTCCGGACATGTCGAACGATCCCAAAAAGGTCAAAATGGATGAAATTTTAACATTTAATCTTTTGACTGTAAATGACTGTTGGATGTGAATTATGACTTTGTCAACTAAAATAAGTGTGTTTAAAGTCATTTCTGTGCCTGAAACGGGTCAAAATTGAAGCTTTTGAGTAAGCAAAACTCTGTAAAAATGGCAATTTTGGTCACTCTGAGGGTTTAAAAAGTGGTTATTCAACATGAGGCACGATCCAATTGACATTTTGAATCATTTTTGGTACAGTCCAAAAAATCAATTTTCGGATGAAAAACGATGACTCCGGACATGTCGAACGATCCCAAAATGGTCAATATGGATGAAATTTTAACATTTAATCTTTTGACTGTAAATGACTGTTGGATGTGAATTATGACTTTGTCAACTAAAATAAGTGTGTTTAAAGTCATTTCTGTGCCTGAAACAGGTCAAAATTGAAGCTTTTGAGTAAGCAAAACTCTGTAAAAATGGCACTTTTGGTCACTCTGAGGGTTTAAAAAGTGGTTATTCAACATGAGGCACGATCCAATTGACATTTTGAATCATTTTTGGTACAGTCCAAAAAATCAATTTTCGGATGAAAAACGATGACTCCGGACATGTCGAACTATCCCAAAATGGTCAATATGGATGAAATTTTAACATTTAATCTTTTGACTCTAAATGACTGTTGGATGTGAATTATGACTTTGTCAACTAAAATAAGTGTGTTTAAAGTCATTTCTGTGCCTCAAAGGGGTCAAAATTGAAGCTTTTGAGTAAGCAAAACTCTGTAAAAATGGCAATTTTGTTCACTGTGAGGGTTTAAAAAGTGGTTATTCAACATGAGGCACGATCCAATTGAAATTTTGAATAATTTTTGGTACAGTCCAAAAAATCAATTTTCGGATGAAAAACGATGACTCCGGACATGTCGAACGATCCCAAAAAGGTCAAAATGGATGAAATTTTAACATTTAATATTTTGACTGTAAATGACTGTTGGATGTGAATTATGACTTTGTCAACTAAAATAAGTGTGTTTAAAGTCATTTCTGTGCCTGAAACGGGTCAAAATTGAAGCTTTTGAGTAAGCAAAACTCTGTAAAAATGGCAATTTTGGTCACTGTGAGGGTTTAAAAAGTGGTTATTCAACATGAGGCACGATCCAATTGACATTTTGAATCATTTTTGGTACAGTCCAAAAAATCAATTTTCGGATGAAAAACGATGACTCCGGACATGTCGAACGATCCCAAAATGGTCAATATGGATGAAATTTTAACATTTAATCTTTTGACTGTAAATGACTGTTGGATGTGAATTATGACTTTGTCAACTAAAATAAGTGTGTTTAAAGTCATTTCTGTGCCTGAAACGGGTCAAAATTGAAGCTTTTGAGTAAGCAAAACTCTGTAAAAATGGCAATTTTGGTCACTCTGAGGGTTTAAAAAGTGGTTATTCAACATGAGGCACGATCCAATTGACATTTTGAATCATTTTTGGTACAGTCCAAAAAATCAATTTTCGGATGAAAAACGATGACTCCGGACATGTCGAACGATCCCAAAATGGTCAATATGGATGAAATTTTAACATTTAATCTTTTTACTGTAAATTACTGTTGGATGTGAATTATGACTTTGTCAACTAAAATAAGTGTGTTTAAAGTCATTTCTGTGCCTGAAACGGGTCAAAATTGAAGCTTTTGAGTAAGCAAAACTTTGTAAAAATGGCAATTTTGGTCACTCTGAGGGTTTAAAAAGTGGTTATTCAACATGAGGCACGATCCAATTGACATTTTGAATCATTTTTGGTACAGTCCAAAAAATCAATTTTCGGATGAAAAACGATGACTCCGGACATGTCGAACTATCCCAAAATGGTCAATATGGATGAAATTTTAACATTTAATCTTTTGACTCTAAATGACTGTTGGATGTGAATTATGACTTTGTCAACTAAAATAAGTGTGTTTAAAGTCATTTCTGTGCCTCAAAGGGGTCAAAATTGAAGCTTTTGAGTAAGCAAAACTCTGTAAAAATGGCAATTTTGTTCACTGTGAGGGTTTAAAAAGTGGTTATTCAACATGAGGCACGATCCAATTGAAATTTTGAATAATTTTTGGTACAGTCCAAAAAATCAATTTTCGGATGAAAAACGATGACTCCGGACATGTCGAACGATCCCAAAAAGGTCAAAATGGATGAAATTTTAACATTTAATATTTTGACTGTAAATGACTGTTGGATGTGAATTATGACTTTGTCAACTAAAATAAGTGTGTTTAAAGTCATTTCTGTGCCTGAAACGGGTCAAAATTGAAGCTTTTGAGTAAGCAAAACTCTGTAAAAATGGCAATTTTGGTCACTGTGAGGGTTTAAAAAGTGGTTATTCAACATGAGGCACGATCCAATTGACATTTTGAATCATTTTTGGTACAGTCCAAAAAATCAATTTTCGGATGAAAAACGATGACTCCGGACATGTCGAACTATCCCAAAATGGTCAATATGGATGAAATTTTAACATTTAATCTTTGGACTGTAAATGACTGTTGGATGTGAATTATGACTTTGTCAACTAAAATAAGTGTGTTTAAAGTCATTTCTGTGCCTGAAACGGGTCAAAATTGAAGCTTTTGAGTAAGCAAAACTCTTTAAAAATGGCAATTTTGGTCACTCTGAGGGTTTAAAAAGTGGTTATTCAACATGAGGCACGATCCAATTGACATTTTGAATCATTTTTGGTACAGTCCAAAAAATCAATTTTCGGATGAAAAACGATGACTCCGGACATGTCGAACGATCCCAAAAAGGTCAAAATGGATGAAATTTTAACATTTAATCTTTTGACTGTAAATGACTGTTGGATGTGAATTATGACTTTGTCAACTAAAATAAGTGTGTTTAAAGTCATTTCTGTGCCTGAAACGGGTCAAAATTGAAGCTTTTGAGTAAGCAAAACTCTGTAAAAATGGCAATTTTGGTCACTCTGAGGGTTTAAAAAGTGGTTATTCAACATGAGGCACGATCCAATTGACATTTTGAATCATTTTTGGTACAGTCCAAAAAATCAATTTTCGGATGAAAAACGATGACTCCGGACATGTCGAACGATCCCAAAATGGTCAATATGGATGAAATTTTAACATTTAATCTTTTTACTGTAAATTACTGTTGGATGTGAATTATGACTTTGTCAACTAAAATAAGTGTGTTTAAAGTCATTTCTGTGCCTGAAACGGGTCAAAATTGAAGCTTTTGAGTAAGCAAAACTCTGTAAAAATGGCAATTTTGGTCACTCTGAGGGTTTAAAAAGTGGTTATTCAACATGAGGCACGATCCAATTGACATTTTGAATCATTTTTGGTACAGTCCAAAAAATCAATTTTCGGATGAAAAACGATGACTCCGGACATGTCGAACTATCCCAAAATGGTCAATATGGATGAAATTTTAACATTTAATCTTTTGACTCTAAATGACTGTTGGATGTGAATTATGACTTTGTCAACTAAAATAAGTGTGTTTAATGTCATTTCTGTGCCTCAAAGGGGTCAAAATTGAAGCTTTTGAGTAAGCAAAACTCTGTAAAAATGGCAATTTTGTTCACTGTGAGGGTTTAAAAAGTGGTTATTCAACATGAGGCACGATCCAATTGAAATTTTGAATAATTTTTGGTACAGTCCAAAAAATCAATTTTCGGATGAAAAACGATGACTCCGGACATGTCGAACGATCCCAAAAAGGTCAAAATGGATGAAATTTTAACATTTAATATTTTGACTGTAAATGACTGTTGGATGTGAATTATGACTTTGTCAACTAAAATAAGTGTGTTTAAAGTCATTTCTGTGCCTGAAACGGGTCAAAATTGAAGCTTTTGAGTAAGCAAAACTCTGTAAAAATGGCAATTTTGGTCACTGTGAGGGTTTAAAAAGTGGTTATTCAACATGAGGCACGATCCAATTGACATTTTGAATCATTTTTGGTACAGTCCAAAAAATCAATTTTCGGATGAAAAACGATGACTCCGGACATGTCGAACTATCCCAAAATGGTCAATATGGATGAAATTTTAACATTTAATCTTTGGACTGTAAATGACTGTTGGATGTGAATTATGACTTTGTCAACTAAAATAAGTGTGTTTAAAGTCATTTCTGTGCCTGAAACGGGTCAAAATTGAAGCTTTTGAGTAAGCAAAACTCTTTAAAAATGGCAATTTTGGTCACTCTGAGGGTTTAAAAAGTGGTTATTCAACATGAGGCACGATCCAATTGACATTTTGAATCATTTTTGGTACAGTCCAAAAAATCAATTTTCGGATGAAAAACGATGACTCCGGACATGTCGAACGATCCCAAAAAGGTCAAAATGGATGAAATTTTAACATTTAATCTTTTGACTGTAAATGACTGTTGGATGTGAATTATGACTTTGTCAACTAAAATAAGTGTGTTTATAGTCATTTCTGTGCCTGAAACGGGTCAAAATTGAAGCTTTTGAGTAAGCAAAACTCTGTAAAAATGGCAATTTTGGTCACTCTGAGGGTTTAAAAAGTGGTTATTCAACATGAGGCACGATCCAATTGACATTTTGAATAATTTTTGGTACAGTCCAAAAAATCAATTTTCGGATGAAAAACGATGACTCCGGACATGTCGAACTATCCCAAAATGGTCAATATGGATGAAATTTTAACATTTAATCTTTTGATTCTAAATGACTGTTGGATGTGAATTATGACTTTGTCAACTAAAATAAGTGTGTTTAAAGTCATTTCTGTGCCTCAAAGGGGTCAAAATTGAAGCTTTTGAGTAAGCAAAACTCTGTAAAAATGGCAATTTTGGTCACTGTGAGGGTTTAAAAAGTGGTTATTCAACATGAGGCACGATCCAATTGACATTTTGAATCATTTTTGGTACAGTCCAAAAAATCAATTTTCGAATGAAAAACGATGACTCCGGACATGCCGAACGATCCCAAAAAGGTCAAAATGGATGAAATTTTAACATTTAATCTTTTGACTGTAAATGACTGTTGGATGTGAATTATGACTTTGTCAACTAAAATAAGTGTGTTTAAAGTCATTTCTGTGCCTGAAACGGGTCAAAATTGAAGCTTTTGAGTAAGCAAAACTCTGTAAAAATGGCAATTTTGGTCACTGTGAGGGTTTAAAAAGTGGTTATTCAACATGAGGCACGATCCAATTGACATTTTGAATCATTTTTGGTACAGTCCAAAAAATCAATTTTCGGATGAAAAACGATGACTCCGGACATGTCGAACTATCCCAAAATGGTCAATATGGATGAAATTTAAACATTTAATCTTTTGACTGTAAATGACTGTTGGATGTGAATTATGACTTTGTCAACTAAAATAAGTGTGTTTAAAGTCATTTCTGTGCCTGAAACTGGTCAAAATTGAAGCTTTTGAGTAAGCAAAACTCTGTAAAAATGGCAATTTTGGTCACTCTGAGGGTTTAAAAAGTGGTTATTCTACATGAGGCACGATCCAATTGACATTTTGAATCATTTTTGGTACAGTCCAAAAAATCAATTTTCGGATGAAAAACGATGACTCCGGACATGTCGAACTATCCCAAAATGGTCAATATGGATGAAATTTTAACATTTAATCTTTTGACTCTAAATGGCTGTTGGATGTGAATTATGACTTTGTCAACTAAAATAAGTGTGTTTAAAGTCATTTCTGTGCCTCAAAGGGGTCAAAATTGAAGCTTTTGAGTAAGCAAAACTCTGTAAAAATGGCAATTTTGGTCACTGTGAGGGTTTAAAAAGTGGTTATTCAACATGAGGCACGATCCAATTGAAATTTTGAATCATTTTTGGTACAGTCCAAAAAATCAATTTTCGAATGAAAAACGATGACTCCGGACATGTCGAACGATCCCAAAAAGGTCACAATGGATGAAATTTTAACATTTAATCTTTTGACTGTAAATGACTGTTGGATGTGAATTATGACTTTGTCAACTAAAATAAGTGTGTTTAAAGTCATTTCTGTGCCTGAAACGGGTCAAAATTGAAGCTTTTGAGTAAGCAAAACTCTGTAAAAATGGCAATTTTGGTCACTCTGAGGGTTTAAAAAGTGGTTATTCAACATGAGGCACGATCCAATTGACATTTTGAATAATTTTTGGTACAGTCCAAAAAATCAATTTTCGGATGAAAAACGATGACTCCGGACATGTCGAACTATCCCAAAATGGTCAATATGGATGAAATTTTAACATTTAATCTTTTGATTCTAAATGACTGTTGGATGTGAATTATGACTTTGTCAACTAAAATAAGTGTGTTTAAAGTCATTTCTGTGCCTCAAAGGGGTCAAAATTGAAGCTTTTGAGTAAGCAAAACTCTGTAAAAATGGCAATTTTGGTCACTGTGAGGGTTTAAAAAGTAGTTATTCAACATGAGGCACGATCCAATTGACATTTTGAATCATTTTTGGTACAGTCCAAAAAATCAATTTTCGGATGAAAAACGATGACTCCGGACATGTCGAACTATCCCAAAATGGTCAATATGGATGAAATTTTAACATTTAATCTTTTGACTCTAAATGGCTGTTGGATGTGAATTATGACTTTGTCAACTAAAATAAGTGTGTTTAAAGTCATTTCTGTGCCTCAAAGGGGTCAAAATTGAAGCTTTTGAGTAAGCAAAACTCTGTAAAAATGGCAATTTTGGTCACTGTGAGGGTTTAAAAAGTGGTTATTCAACATGAGGCACGATCCAATTGACATTTTGAATCATTTTTGGTACAGTCCAAAAAATCAATTTTCGGATGAAAAACGATGACTCCGGACATGTCGAACGATCCCAAAATGGTCAATATGGATGAAATTTTAACATTTAATCTTTTGACTGTAACTGACTGTTGGATGTGAATTATGACTTTGTCAACTAAAATAAGTGTGTTTAAAGTCATTTCTGTGCCTGAAACGGGTCAAAATTGAAGCTTTTGAGTAAGCAAAACTCTGTAAAAATGGCAATTTTGGTCACTCTGAGGGTTTAAAAAGTGGTTATTCAACATGAGGCACGATCCAATTGACATTTTGAATCATTTTTGGTACAGTCCAAAAAATCAATTTTCGAATGAAACACGATGACTCCGGACATGTCGAACGATCCCAAAAAGGTCACAATGGATGAAATTTTAACATTTAATCTTTTGACTGTAAATGACTGTTGGATGTGAATTATGACTTTGTCAACTAAAATAAGTGTGTTTAAAGTCATTTCTGTGCCTGAAACGGGTCAAAATTGAAGCTTTTGAGTAAGCAAAACTCTGTAAAAATGGCAATTTTGGTCACTCTGAGGGTTTAAAAAGTGGTTATTCAACATGAGGCACGATCCAATTGACATTTTGAATCATTTTTGGTACAGTCCAAAAAATCAATTTTCGGATGAAAAACGATGACTCCGGACATGTCGAACGATCCCAAAAAGGTCAATATGGATGAAATTTTAACATTTAATCTTTTGACTGTAAATGACTGTTGGATGTGAATTATGACTTTGTCAACTAAAATAAGTGTGTTTAAAGTCATTTCTGTGCCTGAAACTGGTCAAAATTGAAGCTTTTGAGTAAGCAAAACTCTGTAAAAATGGCAATTTTGGTCACTGTGAGGGTTTAAAAAGTGGTTATTCAACATGAGGCACGATCCAATTGACATTTTGAATCATTTTTGGTACAGTCCAAAAAATCAATTTTCGGATGAAAAACGATGACTCCGGACATGTCGAACTATCCCAAAATGGTCAATATGGATGAAATTTTAACATTTAATCTTTTGACTCTAAATGGCTGTTGGATGTGAATTATGACTTTGTCAACTAAAATAAGTGTGTTTAAAGTCATTTCTGTGCCTCAAAGGGGTCAACATTGAAGCTTTTGAGTAAGCAATCCTCTGTAAAAATGGCAATTTTGGTCACTGTGAGGGTTTAAAAAGTGGTTATTCAACATGAGGCACAATCCAATTGAAATTTTGAATCATTTTTGGTACAGTCCAAAAAATCAATTTTCGGATGAAAAACGATGACTCCGGACATGTCGAACGATCCCAAAAAGGTCAAAATGGATGAAATTTTAACATTTAATCTTTTGACTGTAAATGACTGTTGGATGTGAATTATGACTTTGTCAACTAAAATAAGTGTGTTTAAAGTCATTTCTGTGCCTGAAACGGGTCAAAATTGAAGCTTTTGAGTAAGCAAAACTCTGTAAAAATGGCAATTTTGGTCACTCTGAGGGTTTAAAAAGTGGTTATTCAACATGAGGCACGATCCAATTGACATTTTGAATCATTTTTGGTACAGTCCAAAAAATCAATTTTCGGATGAAAAACGATGACTCCGGACATGTCGAACGATCCCAAAATGGTCAATATGGATGAAATTTTAACATTTAATCTTTTGACTGTAAATGACTGTTGGATGTGAATTATGACTTTGTCAACTAAAATAAGTGTGTTTAAAGTCATTTCTGTGCCTGAAACAGGTCAAAATTGAAGCTTTTGAGTAAGCAAAACTCTGTAAAAATGGCAATTTTGGTCACTCTGAGGGTTTAAAAAGTGGTTATTCAACATGAGGCACGATCCAATTGACATTTTGAATCATTTTTGGTACAGTCCAAAAAATCAATTTTCGGATGAAAAACGATGACTCCGGACATGTCGAACGATCCCAAAATGGTCAATATGGATGAAATTTTAACATTTAATCTTTTGACTGTAAATGACTGTTGGATGTGAATTATGACTTTGTCAACTAAAATAAGTGTGTTTAAAGTCATTTCTGTGCCTGAAACGGGTCAAAATTGAAGCTTTTGAGTAAGCAAAACTCTGTAAAAATGGCAATTTTGGTCACTCTGAGGGTTTAAAAAGTGGTTATTCAACATGAGGCACGATCCAATTGACATTTTGAATCATTTTTGGTACAGTCCAAAAAATCAATTTTCGGATGAAAAACGATGACTCCGGACATGTCGAACGATCCCAAAATGGTCAATATGGATGAAATTTTAACATGTAATCTTTTTACTGTAAATTACTGTTGGATGTGAATTATGACTTTGTCAACTAAAATAAGTGTGTTTAAAGTCATTTCTGTGCCTGAAACGGGTCAAAATTGAAGCTTTTGAGTAAGCAAAACTCTGTAAAAATGGCAATTTTGGTCACTGTGAGGGTTTAAAAAGTGGTTATTCAACATGAGGCACGATCCAATTGACATTTTGAATAATTTTTGGTACAGTCCAAAAAATCAATTTTCGGATGAAAAACGATGACTCCGGACATGTCGAACTATCCCAAAATGGTCAATATGGATGAAATTTTAACATTTAATCTTTTGATTCTAAATGACTGTTGGATGTGAATTATGACTTTGTCAACTAAAATAAGTGTGTTTAAAGTCATTTCTGTGCCTCAAAGGGGTCAAAATTGAAGCTTTTGAGTAAGCAAAACTCTGTAAAAATGGCAATTTTGGTCACTGTGAGGGTTTAAAAAGTGGTTATTCAACATGAGGCACGATCCAATTGACATTTTGAATCATTTTTGGTACAGTCCAAAAAATCAATTTTCGGATGAAAAACGATGACTCCGGACATGTCGAACTATCCCAAAATGGTCAATATGGATGAAATTTTAACATTTAATCTTTTGACTCTAAATGGCTGTTGGATGTGAATTATGACTTTGTCAACTAAAATAAGTGTGTTTAAAGTCATTTCTGTGCCTCAAAGGGGTCAAAATTGAAGCTTTTGAGTAAGCAAAACTCTGTAAAAATGGCAATTTTGGTCACTGTGAGGGTTTAAAAAGTGGTTATTCAACATGAGGCACGATCCAATTGACATTTTGAATCATTTTTGGTACAGTCCAAAAAATCAATTTTCGGATGAAAAACGATGACTCCGGACATGTCGAACGATCCCAAAATGGTCAATATGGATGAAATTTTAACATTTAATCTTTTGACTGTAACTGACTGTTGGATGTGAATTATGACTTTGTCAACTAAAATAAGTGTGTTTAAAGTCATTTCTGTGCCTGAAACGGGTCAAAATTGAAGCTTTTGAGTAAGCAAAACTCTGTAAAAATGGCAATTTTGGTCACTCTGAGGGTTTAAAAAGTGGTTATTCAACATGAGGCACGATCCAATTGACATTTTGAATCATTTTTGGTACAGTCCAAAAAATCAATTTTCGAATGAAACACGATGACTCCGGACATGTCGAACGATCCCAAAAAGGTCACAATGGATGAAATTTTAACATTTAATCTTTTGACTGTAAATGACTGTTGGATGTGAATTATGACTTTGTCAACTAAAATAAGTGTGTTTAAAGTCATTTCTGTGCCTGAAACGGGTCAAAATTGAAGCTTTTGAGTAAGCAAAACTCTGTAAAAATGGCAATTTTGGTCACTCTGAGGGTTTAAAAAGTGGTTATTCAACATGAGGCACGATCCAATTGACATTTTGAATCATTTTTGGTACAGTCCAAAAAATCAATTTTCGGATGAAAAACGATGACTCCGGACATGTCGAACGATCCCAAAAAGGTCAATATGGATGAAATTTTAACATTTAATCTTTTGACTGTAAATGACTGTTGGATGTGAATTATGACTTTGTCAACTAAAATAAGTGTGTTTAAAGTCATTTCTGTGCCTGAAACTGGTCAAAATTGAAGCTTTTGAGTAAGCAAAACTCTGTAAAAATGGCAATTTTGGTCACTGTGAGGGTTTAAAAAGTGGTTATTCAACATGAGGCACGATCCAATTGACATTTTGAATCATTTTTGGTACAGTCCAAAAAATCAATTTTCGGATGAAAAACGATGACTCCGGACATGTCGAACTATCCCAAAATGGTCAATATGGATGAAATTTTAACATTTAATCTTTTGACTCTAAATGGCTGTTGGATGTGAATTATGACTTTGTCAACTAAAATAAGTGTGTTTAAAGTCATTTCTGTGCCTCAAAGGGGTCAACATTGAAGCTTTTGAGTAAGCAATCCTCTGTAAAAATGGCAATTTTGGTCACTGTGAGGGTTTAAAAAGTGGTTATTCAACATGAGGCACAATCCAATTGAAATTTTGAATCATTTTTGGTACAGTCCAAAAAATCAATTTTCGGATGAAAAACGATGACTCCGGACATGTCGAACGATCCCAAAAAGGTCAAAATGGATGAAATTTTAACATTTAATCTTTTGACTGTAAATGACTGTTGGATGTGAATTATGACTTTGTCAACTAAAATAAGTGTGTTTAAAGTCATTTCTGTGCCTGAAACGGGTCAAAATTGAAGCTTTTGAGTAAGCAAAACTCTGTAAAAATGGCAATTTTGGTCACTCTGAGGGTTTAAAAAGTGGTTATTCAACATGAGGCACGATCCAATTGACATTTTGAATCATTTTTGGTACAGTCCAAAAAATCAATTTTCGGATGAAAAACGATGACTCCGGACATGTCGAACGATCCCAAAATGGTCAATATGGATGAAATTTTAACATTTAATCTTTTGACTGTAAATGACTGTTGGATGTGAATTATGACTTTGTCAACTAAAATAAGTGTGTTTAAAGTCATTTCTGTGCCTGAAACAGGTCAAAATTGAAGCTTTTGAGTAAGCAAAACTCTGTAAAAATGGCAATTTTGGTCACTCTGAGGGTTTAAAAAGTGGTTATTCAACATGAGGCACGATCCAATTGACATTTTGAATCATTTTTGGTACAGTCCAAAAAATCAATTTTCGGATGAAAAACGATGACTCCGGACATGTCGAACGATCCCAAAATGGTCAATATGGATGAAATTTTAACATTTAATCTTTTGACTGTAAATGACTGTTGGATGTGAATTATGACTTTGTCAACTAAAATAAGTGTGTTTAAAGTCATTTCTGTGCCTGAAACGGGTCAAAATTGAAGCTTTTGAGTAAGCAAAACTCTGTAAAAATGGCAATTTTGGTCACTCTGAGGGTTTAAAAAGTGGTTATTCAACATGAGGCACGATCCAATTGACATTTTGAATCATTTTTGGTACAGTCCAAAAAATCAATTTTCGGATGAAAAACGATGACTCCGGACATGTCGAACGATCCCAAAATGGTCAATATGGATGAAATTTTAACATGTAATCTTTTTACTGTAAATTACTGTTGGATGTGAATTATGACTTTGTCAACTAAAATAAGTGTGTTTAAAGTCATTTCTGTGCCTGAAACGGGTCAAAATTGAAGCTTTTGAGTAAGCAAAACTGTGTAAAAATGGCAATTTTGGTCACTGTGAGGGTTTAAAAAGTGGTTATTCAACATGAGGCACGATCCAATTGACATTTTGAATCATTTTTGGTACAGTCCAAAAAATCAATTTTCGGATGAAAAACGATGACTCCGGACATGTCGAACTATCCCAAAATGGTCAATATGGATGAAATTTTAACATTTAATCTTTGGACTGTAAATGACTGTTGGATGTGAATTATGACTTTGTCAACTAAAATAAGTGTGTTTAAAGTCATTTCTGTGCCTGAAACGGGTCAAAATTGAAGCTTTTGAGTAAGCAAAACTCTTTAAAAATGGCAATTTTGGTCACTCTGAGGGTTTAAAAAGTGGTTATTCAACATGAGGCACGATCCAATTGACATTTTGAATCATTTTTGGTACAGTCCAAAAAATCAATTTTCGGATGAAAAACGATGACTCCGGACATGTCGAACGATCCCAAAAAGGTCAAAATGGATGAAATTTTAACATTTAATCTTTTGACTGTAAATGACTGTTGGATGTGAATTATGACTTTGTCAACTAAAATAAGTGTGTTTAAAGTCATTTCTGTGCCTGAAACGGGTCAAAATTGAAGCTTTTGAGTAAGCAAAACTCTGTAAAAATGGCAATTTTGGTCACTCCGAGGGTTTAAAAAGTGGTTATTCAACATGAGGCACGATCCAATTGACATTTTGAATAATTTTTGGTACAGTCCAAAAAATCAATTTTCGGATGAAAAACGATGACTCCGGACATGTCGAACTATCCCAAAATGGTCAATATGGATGAAATTTTAACATTTAATCTTTTGATTCTAAATGACTGTTGGATGTGAATTATGACTTTGTCAACTAAAATAAGTGTGTTTAAAGTCATTTCTGTGCCTCAAAGGGGTCAAAATTGAAGCTTTTGAGTAAGCAAAACTCTGTAAAAATGGCAATTTTGGTCACTGTGAGGGTTTAAAAAGTGGTTATTCAACATGAGGCACCATCCAATTGACATTTTGAATCATTTTTGGTACAGTCCAAAAAATCAATTTTCGAATGAAAAACGATGACTCCGGACATGCCGAACGATCCCAAAAAGGTCAAAATGGATGAAATTTTAACATTTAATCTTTTGACTGTAAATGACTGTTGGATGTGAATTATGACTTTGTCAACTAAAAAAAGAGTGTTTAAAGTCATTTCTGTGCCTGAAACGGGTCAAAATTGAAGCTTTTGAGTAAGCAAAACTCTGTAAAAATGGCAATTTTGGTCACTGTGAGGGTTTAAAAAGTGGTTATTCAACATGAGGCACGATCCAATTGACATTTTGAATCATTTTTGGTACAGTCCAAAAAATCAATTTTCGGATGAAAAACGATGACTCCGGACATGTCGAACGATCCCAAAAAGGTCAAAATGGATGAAATTTTAACATTTAATCTTTTGACTGTAAATGACTGTTGGATGTGAATTATGACTTTGTCAACTAAAATAAGTGTGTTTAAAGTCATTTCTGTGCCTGAAACGGGTCAAAATTGAAGCTTTTGAGTAAGCAAAACTCTGTAAAAATGGCAATTTTGGTCACTCTGAGGGTTTAAAAAGTGGTTATTCAACATGAGGCACGATCCAATTGACATTTTGAATCATTTTTGGTACAGTCCAAAAAATCAATTTTCGGATGAAAAACGATGACTCCGGACATGTCGAACGATCCCAAAATGGTCAATATGGATGAAATTTTAACATTTAATCTTTTGACTGTAAATGACTGTTGGATGTGAATTATGACTTTGTCAACTAAAATAAGTGTGTTTAAAGTCATTTCTGTGCCTGAAACAGGTCAAAATTGAAGCTTTTGAGTAAGCAAAACTCTGTAAAAATGGCAATTTTGGTCACTCTGAGGGTTTAAAAAGTGGTTATTCAACATGAGGCACGATCCAATTGACATTTTGAATCATTTTTGGTACAGTCCAAAAAATCAATTTTCGGATGAAAAACGATGACTCCGGACATGTCGAACGATCCCAAAATGGTCAATATGGATGAAATTTTAACATTTAATCTTTTGACTGTAAATGACTGTTGGATGTGAATTATGACTTTGTCAACTAAAATAAGTGTGTTTAAAGTCATTTCTGTGCCTGAAACGGGTCAAAATTGAAGCTTTTGAGTAAGCAAAACTCTGTAAAAATGGCAATTTTGGTCACTCTGAGGGTTTAAAAAGTGGTTATTCAACATGAGGCACGATCCAATTGACATTTTGAATCATTTTTGGTACAGTCCAAAAAATCAATTTTCGGATGAAAAACGATGACTCCGGACATGTCGAACGATCCCAAAATGGTCAATATGGATGAAATTTTAACATTTAATCTTTTTACTGTAAATTACTGTTGGATGTGAATTATGACTTTGTCAACTAAAATAAGTGTGTTTAAAGTCATTTCTGTGCCTGAAACGGGTCAAAATTGAAGCTTTTGAGTAAGCAAAACTCTGTAAAAATGGCAATTTTGGTCACTCTGAGGGTTTAAAAAGTGGTTATTCAACATGAGGCACGATCCAATTGACATTTTGAATCATTTTTGGTACAGTCCAAAAAATCAATTTTCGGATGAAAAACGATGACTCCGGACATGTTGAACTATCCCAAAATGGTCAATATGGATGAAATTTTAACATTTAATCTTTTGACTCTAAATGACTGTTGGATGTGAATTATGACTTTGTCAACTAAAATAAGTGTGTTTAAAGTCATTTCTGTGCCTCAAAGGGGTCAAAATTGAAGCTTTTGAGTAAGCAAAACTCTGTAAAAATGGCAATTTTGTTCACTGTGAGGGTTTAAAAAGTGGTTATTCAACATGAGGCACGATCCAATTGAAATTTTGAATAATTTTTGGTACAGTCCAAAAAATCAATTTTCGGATGAAAAACGATGACTCCGGACATGTCGAACGATCCCAAAAAGGTCAAAATGGATGAAATTTTAACATTTAATATTTTGACTGTAAATGACTGTTGGATGTGAATTATGACTTTGTCAACTAAAATAAGTGTGTTTAAAGTCATTTCTGTGCCTGAAACGGGTCAAAATTGAAGCTTTTGAGTAAGCAAAACTCTGTAAAAATGGCAATTTTGGTCACTGTGAGGGTTTAAAAAGTGGTTATTCAACATGAGGCACGATCCAATTGACATTTTGAATCATTTTTGGTACAGTCCAAAAAATCAATTTTCGGATGAAAAACGATGACTCCGGACATGTCGAACTATCCCAAAATGGTCAATATGGATGAAATTTTAACATTTAATCTTTGGACTGTAAATAACTGTTGGATGTGAATTATGACTTTGTCAACTAAAATAAGTGTGTTTAAAGGCATTTCTGTGCCTGAAACGGGTCAAAATTGAAGCTTTTGAGTAAGCAAAACTCTTTAAAAATGGCAATTTTGGTCACTCTGAGGGTTTAAAAAGTGGTTATTCAACATGAGGCACGATCCAATTGACATTTTGAATAATTTTTGGTACAGTCCAAAAAATCAATTTTCGGATGAAAAACGATGACTCCGGACATGTCGAACTATCCCAAAATGGTCAATATGGATGAAATTTTAACATTTAATCTTTTGATTCTAAATGACTGTTGGATGTGAATTATGACTTTGTCAACTAAAATAAGTGTGTTTAAAGTCATTTCTGTGCCTCAAAGGGGTCAAAATTGAAGCTTTTGAGTAAGCAAAACTCTGTAAAAATGGCAATTTTGGTCACTGTGAGGGTTTAAAAAGTGGTTATTCAACATGAGGCACCATCCAATTGACATTTTGAATCATTTTTGGTACAGTCCAAAAAATCAATTTTCGAATGAAAAACGATGACTCCGGACATGCCGAACGATCCCAAAAAGGTCAAAATGGATGAAATTTTAACATTTAATCTTTTGACTGTAAATGACTGTTGGATGTGAATTATGACTTTGTCAACTAAAATAAGTGTGTTTAAAGTCATTTCTGTGCCTGAAACGGGTCAAAATTGAAGCTTTTGAGTAAGCAAAACTCTGTAAAAATGGCAATTTTGGTCACTGTGAGGGTTTAAAAAGTGGTTATTCAACATGAGGCACGATCCAATTGACATTTTGAATCATTTTTGGTACAGTCCAAAAAATCAATTTTCGGATGAAAAACGATGACTCCGGACATGTCGAACTATCCCAAAATGGTCAATATGGATGAAATTTAAACATTTAATCTTTTGACTGTAAATGACTGTTGGATGTGAATTATGACTTTGTCAACTAAAATAAGTGTGTTTAAAGTCATTTCTGTGCCTGAAACTGGTCAAAATTGAAGCTTTTGAGTAAGCAAAACTCTGTAAAAATGGCAATTTTGGTCACTCTGAGGGTTTAAAAAGTGGTTATTCTACATGAGGCACGATCCAATTGACATTTTGAATCATTTTTGGTACAGTCCAAAAAATCAATTTTCGGATGAAAAACGAAGACTCCGGACATGTCGAACTATCCCAAAATGGTCAATATGGATGAAATTTTAACATTTAATCTTTTGACTCTAAATGGCTGTTGGATGTGAATTATGACTTTGTCAACTAAAATAAGTGTGTTTAAAGTCATTTCTGTGCCTCAAAGGGGTCAAAATTGAAGCTTTTGAGTAAGCAAAACTCTGTAAAAATGGCAATTTTGGTCACTGTGAGGGTTTAAAAAGTGGTTATTCAACATGAGGCACGATCCAATTGAAATTTTGAATCATTTTTGGTACAGTCCAAAAAATCAATTTTCGAATGAAAAACGATGACTCCGGACATGTCGAACGATCCCAAAAAGGTCACAATGGATGAAATTTTAACATTTAATCTTTTGACTGTAAATGACTGTTGGATGTGAATTATGACTTTGTCAACTAAAATAAGTGTGTTTAAAGTCATTTCTGTGCCTGAAACGGGTCAAAATTGAAGCTTTTGAGTAAGCAAAACTCTGTAAAAATTGCAATTTTGGTCACTCTGAGGGTTTAAAAAGTGGTTATTCAACATGAGGCACGATCCAATTGACATTTTGAATAATTTTTGGTACAGTCCAAAAAATCAATTTTCGGATGAAAAACGATGACTCCGGACATGTCGAACTATCCCAAAATGGTCAATATGGATGAAATTTTAACATTTAATCTTTTGATTCTAAATGACTGTTGGATGTGAATTATGACTTTGTCAACTAAAATAAGTGTGTTTAAAGTCATTTCTGTGCCTCAAAGGGGTCAAAATTGAAGCTTTTGAGTAAGCAAAACTCTGTAAAAATGGCAATTTTGGTCACTGTGAGGGTTTAAAAAGTGGTTATTCAACATGAGGCACGATCCAATTGACATTTTGAATCATTTTTGGTACAGTCCAAAAAATCAATTTTCGGATGAAAAACGATGACTCCGGACATGTCGAACTATCCCAAAATGGTCAATATGGATGAAATTTAAACATTTAATCTTTTGACTGTAAATGACTGTTGGATGTGAATTATGACTTTGTCAACTAAAATAAGTGTGTTTAAAGTCATTTCTGTGCCTGAAACTGGTCAAAATTGAAGCTTTTGAGTAAGCAAAACTCTGTAAAAATGGCAATTTTGGTCACTCTGAGGGTTTAAAAAGTGGTTATTCTACATGAGGCACGATCCAATTGACATTTTGAATCATTTTTGGTACAGTCCAAAAAATCAATTTTCAGATGAAAAACGATGACTCCGGACATGTCGAACTATCCCAAAATGGTCAATATGGATGAAATTTTAACATTTAATCTTTTGACTCTAAATGGCTGTTGGATGTGAATTATGACTTTGTCAACTAAAATAAGTGTGTTTAAAGTCATTTCTGTGCCTCAAAGGGGTCAAAATTGAAGCTTTTGAGTAAGCAAAACTCTGTAAAAATGGCAATTTTGGTCACTGTGAGGGTTTAAAAAGTGGTTATTCAACATGAGGCACGATCCAATTGAAATTTTGAATCATTTTTGGTACAGTCCAAAAAATCAATTTTCGAATGAAAAACGATGACTCCGGACATGTCGAACGATCCCAAAAAGGTCACAATGGATGAAATTTTAACATTTAATCTTTTGACTGTAAATGACTGTTGGATGTGAATTATGACTTTGTCAACTAAAATAAGTGTGTTTAAAGTCATTTCTGTGCCTGAAACGGGTCAAAATTGAAGCTTTTGAGTAAGCAAAACTCTGTAAAAATGGCAATTTTGGTCACTGTGAGGGTTTAAAAAGTGGTTATTCAACATGAGGCACGATCCAATTGACATTTTGAATCATTTTTGGTACAGTCCAAAAAATCAATTTTCGGATGAAAAACGATGACTCCGGACATGTCGAACGATCCCAAAATGGTCAATATGGATGAAATTTTAACATTTAATCTTTGGACTGTAAATGACTGTTGGATGTGAATTATGACTTTGTCAACTAAAATAAGTGTGTTTAAAGTCATTTCTGTGCCTGAAACGGGTCAAAATTGAAGCTTTTGAGTAAGCAAAACTCTGGAAAAATGGCAATTTTGGTCACTCTGAGGGTTTAAAAAGTGGTTATTCAACATGAGGCACGATCCAATTGACATTTTGAATCATTTTTGGTACAGTCCAAAAAAATCAATTTTCGAATGAAAAACGATGACTCCGGACATGTCGAATGATCCCAAAAAGGTCAAAATGGATGAAATTTTAACATTTAATCTTTTGACTGTAAATGACTGTTGGATGTGAATTATGACTTTGTCAACTAAAATAAGTGTGTTTAAAGTCATTTCTGTGCCTGAAACGGGTCAAAATTGAAGCTTTTGAGTAAGCAAAACTCTGTAAAAATGGCAATTTTGGTCACTGTGAGGGTTTAAAAAGTGGTTATTCAACACCTCGTTTTATATTTCATTTGATTCTGTGCATTTTCCCCTGTTTTTAAAACGCGCCTGGCCCTTACCTGCACTCTAACTTACGGGAACCACACCGCTGTTGGGCGGGTCCGCATCATCGCGTTATTGGCACTTCAGGAGCGCCATTTTGGAAGTACTCGGTGCCGCTTTTCGGCGCGAGCAGGTAGGCTTGACGCTCTAGTCGTCAGAAGGACGCTAGGCGGGTATTTAAGCCACGTAAACGCTAGGCTCACCCTTGTCAGCTGATCTCTCGACTGTTGCATGCGCTGTGGCGCTGTAGGACCAGAGCTGCTGTGTATTTTTAAATTACCTCGTTTTATATTTCATTTTGATTCTGTGCATTTTCCCCTGTTTTTAAAACGCGCCTGGCCCTTACCTGCACTCTAACTTACGGGAACCACACCGCTGTTGGGCGGGTCCGCATCATCGCGTTATTGGCACTTCAGGAGCGCCATTTTGGAATTACTCGGTGCCGCTTTTCGGCGCGAGCAGGTAGGCTTGACGCTCTAGTCGTCAGAAGGACGCTAGGCGGGTATTTAAGCCAGTCATGCTGACGCGCAGCGGTCACGCGCTGCGGGGACGCCAGAATGACGCCGGAGTTACGCCAGAGTTCAGCCCGTCTGCGCCCGTCCACGCTGAGGACGCGCTGCAGGACGGGCTGGACCCTGGGTCTCCGGGCATTTACGCACCTCCCTCCCGGGGGGACCTATATGGCACCCTTTTATCCCTTAGACCCCCTGCGCTATGCTGCCATTATCAGCTCAGACCCGAGGTATTGTGTCGCGCCCACCTGTGTCCCTCTTGTAACGTTCCTTTTGCCGGTCCTACTCAGGCCCGCATTCATTCAATCTCTTCTATGCCGGCCAGTCATACCTCCCAATCCAAACAGGGATTTTTGATCAATGCGCGTTCATTGATCAAACATGGGGTTGAATTTCACGATTTTGTTAGTTCAAGGAATCCTGACTGGATCTTTGTTACAGAAACGTGGGCTACTGAGTCCTCTGGCCATGATCTGCTTTTGGCCATACCTGAAGGATACACCTTTTTAAGGTTAGATAGAGAACGCTGTAGAGGGGGTGGAATAGCCATTCTTTTTAAATCTACTCTCACATGTACCATAAAACCCTTATCGGTCTCTACGGATCCTTTTGAGGCGCTATACTTTTGTATTGTGCATACCCCGGTAAGTTCCTTTTCTGGCATATTACTTTATAGGCCCCCTGGGTCTAGAGCTAACTTTTGCTCAGAACTTTTTAGAATTTTGGAACCTTATTTTGGTAGACCCCATCTCACTTTTCTGGGCGACATTAATTTTCACTTAGAGGATTTTACTTCGAAAGAGACTTGCTCTCTGCTTAATTCTCTGGAGGCGTGTGACTTTGTCCAACGAGTTCTCCACCCGACTCATAAGGCGGGACATATCCTTGACGGGATCTTTTCCAACGACCCTAGACTAGGGGTTGGTATACCGGTTCCGATTACCTGGTCTGACCATTTAGCAGTCCCGCTGTCTCTAGTCATTCCCTGCCCCGTTGTCATTGTGGGCCCTGGTAAAAAACAATTCAAAAGGAGTTTCAAAAATTTTACCAAGGAGGCTGTGACCCCTTTTATTCTCAACGCCCATATCTCAACTCAGCGGAAGGTGGATGAGTCGGCCCAAGAACTCACTGATGCCATCACCAGAGCCGCTGACGAACTAGCTCCTCCTTCCCTGAAACCTGCAGCTAGACAGAAGCCAACTGCCCCCTGGTTTTCCGACGATCTGAGGCTTCTCAGACAAACTTGCAGACAGAAGGAACGTAGGTGGCGTAAATCCTGGGATCTCAAGGATAGAGAAGGCTATAAGAGCCTACTACGAGAGTACAAAAAGAGAGTCATTAAGGAAAAACAGAACTATTTTTCCAATGTAACCTGTTCTTTAACATCCTCCAAAGAGCTCTTCAAAATAGTGGACTCTTTGTGCTCTCTCCAGGTCCCCGATCCTGTAGTCGCTTCCCAGGAGCTATGTAATGATATATCAGACTTTTTCTACAAAAAGATAGATGATATCTACATAGCTCTAAAGTTGCAGGGGAACTCGCTTAATGCTGAGGATTTCTCCCAAATTAAACGTCTGGAAGCTTGGACTAAAGATTCCTCTCAGTCCCTTGAACATTTCCCTGCCCTTTCGCTAGAGGATCTTAATAGCTTGTTGGACAAAACTAAATCGTCATCTCCACTTGATCCTGTTCCTCTGAAAGTACTGAAGAACTGCAGAGAGATCATTCTTCCTTCGATGCTGGAAGTAATGAATGGAGCATTGGAACAGGGCATCTTCCCGTCACTTTGCAAGAAAGCCATTGTAAAGCCGCTGCTGAAAAAGACCACCTTGGACCCTGGAGTACTGAAGAACTTTAGACCCATCTCTCTGCTGCCGGCCCCTGCTAAGATGTTGGAGACCCATTTGAATTTCCATCTTTCAAACTTCCTCGATACCTCTGGTTTCTTGGACGGGTCCCAACATGGCTTCAGAAAGCTGCATAGCACGGAGTCTGCTTTGACGAAAGTCATGGACAACATCCGCAGAAAAGTGGATTCGGGTCTAACCACCGTACTGGTGCTGCTAGATCTTTCAGCAGCATTCGACACCCTGTCTCCCCTTACTTTAACAGCTAGGTTAAGGGAGGCAGGGGTAGAAGGACCGGCACTCAGTCTCCTGAGCTCCTGTCTTCAACAACGAGAGCAGCGTGTCATGCTAGGTGAATACCTCTCCCCTGCTAAGTCTTTGCAATGTGGGGTGCCTCAGGGGTCGGCATTGAGTCCGACCCTGTTCAACATCTACGTAGCCCCACTTGCAAGACTAGTAAGATCTCAGGGGATGGAGGTAGTGTCGTATGCCGACGACACGCAGATTATGGTATCCCTGGCTCACTCTGTGGGTGAAACCGCTTCTAACTTTAGGGCCTGCATGCAACTTGTTGCAGAGTGGATGATTGCCAACTCCCTAAAGTTGAACGGGGACAAGACAGAGGTCCTGGTCTTTGGCAAGGACCAGGGCATGTGGTCAGATGATTGGTGGCCTCCTTCTTTAGGTAGCTGCCCAATACCAACACAATCTGCCAGGAACCTAGGCGTCATCTTTGACACCCAGCTCTCCATGGAGCTTCAGGTCAACAGAACGGTGGCTACCTGTTGGGGAGTCATCAAGACCTTGAAAAGAATCGTACACTACTTGTCCCCACAGGCTCGGAAACAGGTGGTGATCGCCCTTGTTGGCTCAAGGCTTGATTACTGCAACTCAGTGTACGCCGGGGCCAACAAGGGCCTGCTTCAGCGTTTGCAGGTCATACAAAACGCGGCAGCGCGGTTTGCTCTCGCTTTGCCCTGGCTGGCCTCTATGACCTTAGCGAGGAAGAACCTCCACTGGCTCCCCATCCCCTCAAGGATCACTTTTAAACTCCTCTGCCTTACATATAAGGCTTTAACTGCAGGCCCGGCTGATGCCCTTGGATCACTACTCTCTAGATATGTTCCGAGTAGATGTCTCCGATCCAGTGAGCTTAATCAACTGGTAATTCCCAGAGCCAAGAAGGCTAGATGGGGGAGCAAAGCTTTTTCCATACTGGCACCTCTGATGTGGAATTCACTCCCCCTGGAAATCAAAATACTGCCCTCCCTTGACCTCTTTAGGAAGTCATTGAAAACTTGGCTTTTTATCAATGCATACCAGTAGGCTCTGTTTCTATCCGCTCACAGTTGTTATTTGGATTAGGCGCCTTGACGCCCATTGGGCATAGCTGCGCAATATAAATAATGTTTCTTTCATTCATTCATTCAGGCACGATCCAATTGACATTTTGAATCATTTTTGGTACAGTCCAAAAAATCAATTTTCGAATGAAAAACGATGACTCCGGACATGTCGAACGATCCCAAAAAGGTCAAAATGGATGAAATTTTAACATTTAATCTTTTGACTGTAAATGACTGTTGGATGTGAATTATGACTTTGTCAACTAAAATAAGTGTGTTTAAAGTCATTTCTGTGCCTGAAACGGGTCAAAATTGAAGCTTTTGAGTAAGCAAAACTCTGTAAAAATGGCAATTTTGGTCACTCTGAGGGTTTAAAAAGTGGTTATTCAACATGAGGCATGATCCAATTGACATTTTGAATCACTTTTGGTACAGTCCAAAAAAATCAATTTTCGGATGAAAAACGATGACTCCGGACAAGTCGAACGATCCCAAAATGGTCAATATGGATGAAATTTTAACATTTAATCTTTTGATTCTAAATGACTGTTGGATGTGAATTATTACTTTGTCAACTAAAATAAGTGTGTTTAAAGTCATTTCTGTGCCTCAAAGGGGTCAAAATTGAAGCTTTTGAGTAAGCAAAACTCTGTAAAAATGGCAATTTTGGTCACTGTGAGGGTTTAAAAAGTGGTTATTCAACATGAGGCACGATCCAATTGACATTTTGAATCATTTTTGGTACAGTCCAAAAAATCAATTTTCGAATGAAAAACGATGACTCCGGACATGCCGAACGATCCCAAAAAGGTCAAAATGGATGACATTTTAACATTTAATCTTTTGACTGTAAATGACTGTTGGATGTGAATTATGACTTTGTCAACTAAAATAAGTGTGTTTAAAGTCATTTCTGTGCCTGAAACGGGTCAAAATTGAAGCTTTTGAGTAAGCAAAACTCTGTAAAAATGGCAATTTTGGTCACTCTGAGGGTTTAAAAAGTGGTTATTCAACATGAGGCATGATCCAATTGACATTTTGAATCATTTTTGGTACAGTCCAAAAAATCAATTTTCGGATGAAAAACGATGACTCCGGACATGTCGAACGATCCCAAAAAGGTCAAAATGGATGAAATTTTAACATTTAATCTTTTGACTGTAAATGACTGTTGGATGTGAATTATGACTTTGTCAACTAAAATAAGTGTGTTTAAAGTCATTTCTGTGCCTGAAACGGGTCAAAATTGAAGCTTTTGAGTAAGCAAAACTCTGTAAAAATGGCAATTTTGGTCACTGTGAGGGTTTAAAAAGTGGTTATTCAACATGAGGCACGATCCAATTGACATTTTGAATAATTTTTGGTACAGTCCAAAAAATTAATTTTCGGATGAAAAACGATGACTCCGGACATGTCGAACTATCCCAAAATGGTCAATATGGATGAAATTTTAACATTTAATCTTTTGATTCTAAATGACTGTTGGATGTGAATTATGACTTTGTCAACTAAAATAAGTGTGTTTAAAGTCATTTCTGTGCCTCAAAGGGGTCAAAATTGAAGCTTTTGAGTAAGCAAAACTCTGTAAAAATGGCAATTTTGGTAACTGTGAGGGTTTAAAAAGTGGTTATTCAACATGAGGCACGATCCAATTGATATTTTGAATCATTTTTGGTACAGTCCAAAAAATCAATTTTCGAATGAAAAACGATGACTCCGGACATGCCGAACGATCCCAAAAAGGTCAAAATGGATGACATTTTAACATTTAATCTTTTGACTGTAAATGACTGTTGGATGTGAATTATGACTTTGTCAACTAAAATAAGTGTGTTTAAAGTCATTTCTGTGCCTGAAACGGGTCAAAATTGAAGCTTTTGAGTAAGCAAAACTCTGTAAAAATGGCAATTTTGGTCACTGTGAGGGTTTAAAAAGTGGTTATTCAACATGAGGCACGATCCAATTGACATTTTGAATCATTTTTGGTACAGTCCAAAAAGTCAATTTTCGGATGAAAAACGATGACTCCGGACATGTCGAACTATCCCAAAATGGTCAATATGGATGAAATTTAAACATTTAATCTTTTGACTGTAAATGACTGTTGGATGTGAATTATGACTTTGTCAACTAAAATAAGTGTGTTTAAAGTCATTTCTGTGCCTGAAACTGGTCAAAATTGAAGCTTTTGAGTAAGCAAAACTCTGTAAAAATGGCAATTTTGGTCACTCTGAGGGTTTAAAAAGTGGTTATTCTACATGAGGCACGATCCAATTGACATTTTGAATCATTTTTGGTACAGTCCAAAAAATCAATTTTCGGATGAAAAACGATGACTCCGGACATGTCGAACTATCCCAAAATGGTCAATATGGATGAAATTTTAACATTTAATCTTTTGACTCTAAATGGCTGTTGGATGTGAATTATGACTTTGTCAACTAAAATAAGTGTGTTTAAAGTCATTTCTGTGCCTCAAAGGGGTCAAAATTGAAGCTTTTGAGTAAGCAAAACTCTGTAAAAATGGCAATTTTGGTCACTGTGAGGGTTTAAAAAGTAGTTATTCAACAAGAGGCACGATCCAATTTGAAATTTTGAATCATTTTTGGTACAGTCCAAAAAATCAATTTTCGAATGAAAAACGATGACTCCGGACATGTCGAACGATCCCAAAAAGGTCACAATGGATGAAATTTTAACATTTAATCTTTTGACTGTAAATGACTGTTGGATGTGAATTATGACTTTGTCAACTAAAATAAGTGTGTTTAAAGTCATTTCTGTGCCTGAAACGGGTCAAAATTGAAGCTTTTGAGTAAGCAAAACTCTGTAAAAATGGCAATTTTGGTCACTCTGAGGGTTTAAAAAGTGGTTATTCAACATGAGGCACGATCCAATTGACATTTTGAATCATTTTTGGTACAGTCCAAAAAATCAATTTTCGGATGAAAAACGATGACTCCGGACATGTCGAACGATCCCAAAAAGGTCAATATGGATGAAATTTTAACATTTAATCTTTTGACTGTAAATGACTGTTGGATGTGAATTATGACTTTGTCAACTAAAATAAGTGTGTTTAAAGTCATTTCTGTGCCTGAAACTGGTCAAAATTGAAGCTTTTGAGTAAGCAAAACTCTGTAAAAATGGCAATTTTGGTCACTGTGAGGGTTTAAAAAGTGGTTATTCAACATGAGGCACGATCCAATTGACATTTTGAATCATTTTTGGTACAGTCCAAAAAATCAATTTTCGGATGAAAAACGATGACTCCGGACATGTCGAACTATCCCAAAATGGTCAATATGGATGAAATTTTAACATTTAATCTTTTGACTCTAAATGGCTGTTGGATGTGAATTATGACTTTGTCAACTAAAATAAGTGTGTCTAAAGTCATTTCTGTGCCTCAAAGGGGTCAAAATTGAAGCTTTTGAGTAAGCAATCCTCTGTAAAAATGGCAATTTTGGTCACTCTGAGGGTTTAAAAAGTGGTTATTCAACATGAGGCACGATCCAATTGACATTTTGAATCATTTTGGTACAGTCCAAAAAATCAATTTTCGGATGAAAAACGATGACTCCGGACATGTCGAACGATCCCAAAATGGTCAATATGGATGAAATTTTAACATTTAATCTTTTGACTGTAAATGACTGTTGGATGTGAATTATGACTTTGTCAACTAAAATAAGTGTGTTTAAAGTCATTTCTGTGCCTGAAACAGGTCAAAATTGAAGCTTTTGAGTAAGCAGAACTCTGTAAAAATGGCAATTTTGGTCACTCTGAGGGTTTAAAAAGTGGTTATTCAACATGAGGCACGATCCAATTGACATTTTGAATCATTTTTGGTACAGTCCAAAAAATCAATTTTCGGATGAAAAACAATGACTCCGGACATGTCGAACGATCCCAAAAAGGTCAAAATGGATGAAATTTTAACATTTAATATTTTGACTGTAAATGACTGTTGGATGTGAATTATGACTTTGTCAACTAAAATAAGTGTGTTTAAAGTCATTTCTGTGCCTCAAAGGGGTCAAAATTGAAGCTTTTGAGTAAGCAAAACTCTGTAAAAATGGCAATTTTGGTCACTGTGAGGGTTTAAAAAGTGGTTATTCAACATGAGGCACGATCCAATTGACATTTTGAATCATTTTTGGTACAGTCCAAAAAATCAATTTTCGGATGAAAAACGACTCCGGACATGTCGAACTATCCCAAAATGGTCAATATGGATGAACTTTAAACATTTAATCTTTTGACTGTAAATGACTGTTGGATGTGCATTATGACTTTGTCAACTAAAATAAGTGTGTTTAAAGTCATTTCTGTGCCTGAAACTGGTCAAAATTGAAGCTTTTGAGTAAGCAAAACTCTGTAAAAATGGCAATTTTGGTCACTCTGAGGGTTTAAAAAGTGGTTATTCTACATGAGGCACGATCCAATTAACATTTTGAATCATTTTTGGTACAGTCCAAAAAATCAATTTTCGGATGAAAAACGATGACTCCGGACATGTCGAACTATCCCAAAATGGTCAATATGGATGAAATTTTAACATTTAATCTTTTGACTCTAAATGGCTGTTGGATGTGAATTATGACTTTGTCAACTAAAATAAGTGTGTTTAAAGTCATTTCTGTGCCTCAAAGGGGTCAAAATTGAAGCTTTTGAGTAAGCAAAACTCTGTAAAAATGGCAATTTTAATCACTGTGAGGGTTTAAAAAGTGGTTATTCAACATGAGGCACGATCCAATTGAAATTTTGAATCATTTTTGGTACAGTCCAAAAAATCAATTTTCGAATGAAAAACGATGACTCCGGACATGTCGAACGATCCCAAAAAGGTCACAATGGATGAAATTTTAACATTTAATCTTTTGACTGTAAATGACTGTTGGATGTGAATTATGACTTTGTCAACTAAAATAAGTGTGTTTAAAGTCATTTCTGTGCCTGAAACGGGTCAAAATTGAAGCTTTTGAGTAAGCAAAACTCTGTAAAAATGGCAATTTTGGTCACTCTGAGGGTTTAAAAAGTGGTTATTCAACATGAGGCACGATCCAATTGACATTTTGAATCATTTTTGGTACAGTCCAAAAAATCAATTTTCGGATGAAAAACGATGACTCCGGACATGTCGAACGATCCCAAAAAGGTCAATATGGATGAAATTTTAACATTTAATCTTTTGACTGTAAATGACTGTTGGATGTGAATTATGACTTTGTCAACTAAAATAAGTGTGTTTAAAGTCATTTCTGTGCCTGAAACTGGTCAAAATTGAAGCTTTTGAGTAAGCAAAACTCTGTAAAAATGGCAATTTTGGTCACTGTGAGGGTTTAAAAAGTGGTTATTCAACATGAGGCACGATCCAATTGACATTTTGAATCATTTTTGGTACAGTCCAAAAAATCAATTTTCGGATGAAAAACGATGACTCCGGACATGTCGAACGATCCCAAAAAGGTCAAAATGGATGAAATTTTAACATTTAATCTTTTGACTGTAAATGACTGTTGGATGTGAATTATGACTTTGTCAACTAAAATAAGTGTGTTTAAAGTCATTTCTGTGCCTGAAACGGGTCAAAATTGAAGCTTTTGAGTAAGCAAAACTCTGTAAAAATGGCAATTTTGGTCACTCTGAGGGTTTAAAAAGTGGTTATTCAACATGAGGCACGATCCAATTGACATTTTGAATCATTTTTGGTACAGTCCAAAAAATCAATTTTCGGATGAAAAACGATGACTCCGGACATGTCGAACGATCCCAAAATGGTCAATATGGATGAAATTTTAACATTTAATCTTTTGACTGTAAATGACTGTTGGATGTGAATTATGACTTTGTCAACTAAAATAAGTGTGTTTAAAGTCATTTCTGTGCCTGAAACAGGTCAAAATTGAAGCTTTTGAGTAAGCAAAACTCTGTAAAAATGGCAATTTTGGTCACTCTGAGGGTTTAAAAAGTGGTTATTCAACATGAGGCACGATCCAATTGACATTTTGAATCATTTTTGGTACAGTCCAAAAAATCAATTTTCGGATGAAAAACAATGACTCCGGACATGTCGAACGATCCCAAAATGGTCAATATGGATGAAATTTTAACATTTAATCTTTTGACTGTAAATGACTGTTGGATGTGAATTATGACTTTGTCAACTAAAATAAGTGTGTTTAAAGTCATTTCTGTGCCTGAAACGGGTCAAAATTGAAGCTTTTGAGTAAGCAAAACTCTGTAAAAATGGCAATTTTGGTCACTCTGAGGGTTTAAAAAGTGGTTATTCTACATGAGGCACGATCCAATTGACATTTTGAATCATTTTTGGTACAGTCCAAAAAATCAATTTTCGGATGAAAAACGATGACTCCGGACATGTCGAACTATCCCAAAATGGTCAATATGGATGAAATTTTAACATTTAATCTTTTGACTCTAAATGGCTGTTGGATGTGAATTATGACTTTGTCAACTAAAATAAGTGTGTTTAAAGTCATTTCTGTGCCTCAAAGGGGTCAAAATTGAAGCTTTTGAGTAAGCAAAACTCTGTAAAAATGGCAATTTTGGTCACTCTGAGGGTTTAAAAAGTGGTTATTCAACATGAGGCACGATCCAATTGACATTTTGAATCATTTTTGGTACAGTCCAAAAAATCAATTTTCGGATGCAAAACGATGACTTCGGACATGTCGAACGATCCCAAAAAGGTGAAAATGGATGAAATTTTAACATTTAATCTTTTGACTGTAAATGACTGTTGGATGTGAATTATGACTTTGTCAACTAAAATAAGTGTGTTTAAAGTCATTTCTGTGCCTGAAACGGGTCAAAATTGAAGCTTTTGAGTAAGCAAAACTCTGTAAAAATGGCAATTTTGGTCACTCTGAGGGTTTAAAAAGTGGTTATTCAACATGAGGCACGATCCAATTGACATTTTGAATCATTTTTGGTACAGTCCAAAAAATGTATTTTCGGATGAAAAACGATGACTCCGGACATGTCGAACTATCCCAAAATGGTCAATATGGATGAACTTTAAACATTTAATCTTTTGACTGTAAATGACTGTTGGATGTGAATTATGACTTTGTCAACTAAAATAAGTGTGTTTAAAGTCATTTCTGTGCCTGAAACGGGTCAAAATTGAAGCTTTTGAGTAAGCAAAACTCTGTAAAAATGGCAATTTTGGTCACTCTGAGGGTTTAAAAAGTGGTTATTCAACATGAGGCACGATCCAATTGACATTTTGAATCATTTTTGGTACAGTCCAAAAAATCAATTTTCGGATGAAAAACGATGACTCCGGACATGTCGAACGATCCCAAAATGGTCAATATGGATGAAATTTTAACATTTAATCTTTTGACTGTAAATGACTGTTGGATGTGAATTATGACTTTGTCAACTAAAATAAGTGTGTTTAAAGTCATTTCTGTGCCTGAAACGGGTCAAAATTGAAGCTTTTGAGTAAGCAAAACTCTGTAAAAATTGCAATTTTGGTCACTCTGAGGGTTTAAAAAGTGGTTATTCAACATGAGGCACGATCCAATTGACATTTTGAATCATTTTTGGTACAGTCCAAAAAATCAATTTTCGAATGAAAAACGATGACTCCGGACATGTCGAACGATCCCCAAAAGGTCAAAATGGATGAAATTTTAACATTTAATCTTTTGACTGTAAATGACTGTTGGATGTGAATTATGACTTTGTCAACTAAAATAAGTGTGTTTAAAGTCATTTCTGTGCCTGAAACGGGTCAAAATTGAAGCTTTTGAGTAAGCAAAACTCTGTAAAAATGGCAATTTTGGTCACTGTGAGGGTTTAAAAAGTGGTTATTCAACATGAGGCACGATCCAATTGACATTTTGAATCATTTTTGGTACAGTCCAAAAAATCAATTTTCGGATGAAAAACGATGACTCCGGACATGTCGAACTATCCCAAAATGGTCAATATGGATGAAATTTTAACATTTATTCTTTTGACTGTAAATGACTGTTGGATGTGAATTATGACTTTGTCAACTAAAATAAGTGTGTTTAAAGTCATTTCTGTGTCTGAAACGGGTCAAAATTGAAGCTTTTGAGTAAGCAAAACTCTGTAAAAATTGCAATTTTGGTCACTCTGAGGGTTTAAAAAGTGGTTATTCAACATGAGGCATGATCCAATTGACATTTTGAATCATTTTTGGTACAGTCCAAAAAATCAATTTTCGGATGAAAAACGATGACTCCGGACATGTCGAACGATCCCAAAATGGTCAATATGGATGAAATTTTAACATTTAATCTTTTGACTGTAAATGACTGTTGGATGTGAATTATGACTTTGTCAACTAAAATAAGTGTGTTTAAAGTCATTTCTGTGCCTGAAACGCGTCAAAATTGAAGCTTTTGAGTAAGCAAAACTCTGTAAAATTGGCAATTTTGGTCACTCTGAGGGTTTAAAAAGTGGTTATTCAACATGAGGCACGATCCAATTGACATTTTGAATCATTTTTGGTACAGTCCAAAAAATCAATTTTCGGATGCAAAACGATGACTCCGGACATGTCGAACTATCCCAAAATGGTCAATATGGATGAAATTTTAACATTTAATCTTTTGATTCTAAATGACTGTTGGATGTGAATTATGACTTTGTCAACTAAAATAAGTGTGTTTAAAGTCATTTCTGTGCCTCAAAGGGGTCAAAATTGAAGCTTTTGAGTAAGCAAAACTCTGTAAAAATGGCAATTTTGGTCACTGTGAGGGTTTAAAAAGTGGTTATTCAACATGAAGCACGATCCAATTGAAATTTTGAATCATTTTTGATACAGTCCAAAAAATCAATTTTCGGATGAAAAACGATGACTCCGGACATGTCGAACAGTCCCAAAAAGGTCAAAATGGATGAAATTTTAACATTTAATCTTTTGACTGTAAATGACTGTTGGATGTGAATTATGACTTTGTCAACTAAAATAAGTGTGTTTAAAGTCATTTCTGTGCCTGAAACGGGTCAAAATTGAAGCTTTTGAGTAAGCAAAACTCTGTAAAAATGGCAATTTTGGTCACTGTGAGGGTTTAAAAAGTGGTTATTCAACATGAGGCACGATCCAATTGACATTTTGAATCATTTTTGGTACAGTCCAAAAAATCAATTTTCGGATGAAAAACGATGACTCCGGACATGTCGAACTATCCCAAAATGGTCAATATGGATGAAATTTTAACATTTAATCTTTGGACTGTAAATGACTGTTGGATTTGAATTATGACTTTGTCAACTAAAAGAAGTGTGTTTAAAGTCATTTCTGTGCCTGAAACGGGTCAAAATTGAAGCTTTTGAGTAAGCAAAACTCTGTAAAAATGGCAATTTTGGTCACTCTGAGGGTTTAAAAAGTGGTTATTCAACATGAGGCACGATCCAATTGACATTTTGAATCATTTTTGGTACAGTCCAAAAAATCAATTTTCGGATGAAAAACGATGACTCCGGACATGTCGAACGATCCCAAAATGGTCAATATGGATGAAATTTTAACATTTAATCTTTTTACTGTAAATTACTGTTGGATGTGAATTATGACTTTGTCAACTAAAATAAGTGTGTTTAAAGTCATTTCTGTGCCTGAAACGGGTCAAAATTGAAGCTTTTGAGTAAGCAAAACTCTGTAAAAATGGCAATTTTGTTCACTGTGAGGGTTTAAAAAGTGGTTATTCAACATGAGGCACGATCCAATTGAAATTTTGAATAATTTTTGGTACAGTCCAAAAAATCAATTTTCGGATGAAAAACGATGACTCCGGACATGTCGAACGATCCCAAAAAGGTCAAAATGGATGAAATTTTAACATTTAATATTTTGACTGTAAATGACTGTTGGATGTGAATTATGACTTTGTCAACTAAAATAAGTGTGTTTAAAGTCATTTCTGTGCCTGAAACGGGTCAAAATTGAAGCTTTTGAGTAAGCAAAACTCTGTAAAAATGGCAATTTTGGTCACTGTGAGGGTTTAAAAAGTGGTTATTCAACATGAGGCACGATCCAATTGACATTTTGAATCATTTTTGGTACAGTCCAAAAAATCAATTTTCGGATGAAAAACGATGACTCCGGACATGTCGAACTATCCCAAAATGGTCAATATGGATGAAATTTTAACATTTAATCTTTGGACTGTAAATGACTGTTGGATGTGAATTATGACTTTGTCAACTAAAATAAGTGTGTTTAAAGGCATTTCTGTGCCTGAAACGGGTCAAAATTGAAGCTTTTGAGTAAGCAAAACTCTTTAAAAATGGCAATTTTGGTCACTCTGAGGGTTTAAAAAGTGGTTATTCAACATGAGGCACGATCCAATTGACATTTTGAATCATTTTTGGTACAGTCCAAAAAATCAATTTTCGGATGAAAAACGATGACTCCGGACATGTCGAACGATCCCAAAAAGGTCAATATGGATGAAATTTTAACATTTAATCTTTTGACTGTAAATGACTGTTGGATGTGAATTATGACTTTGTCAACTAAAATAAGTGTGTTTAAAGTCATTTCTGTGCCTGAAACTGGTCAAAATTGAAGCTTTTGAGTAAGCAAAACTCTGTAAAAATGGCAATTTTGGTCACTGTGAGGGTTTAAAAAGTGGTTATTCAACATGAGGCACGATCCAATTGACATTTTGAATCATTTTTGGTACAGTCCAAAAAATCAATTTTCGGATGAAAAACGATGACTCCGGACATGTCGAACTATCCCAAAATGGTCAATATGGATGAAATTTTAACATTTAATCTTTTGACTCTAAATGGCTGTTGGATGTGAATTATGACTTTGTCAACTAAAATAAGTGTGTCTAAAGTCATTTCTGTGCCTCAAAGGGGTCAAAATTGAAGCTTTTGAGTAAGCAATCCTCTGTAAAAATGGCAATTTTGGTCACTCTGAGGGTTTAAAAAGTGGTTATTCAACATGAGGCACGATCCAATTGACATTTTGAATCATTTTGGTACAGTCCAAAAAATCAATTTTCGGATGAAAAACGATGACTCCGGACATGTCGAACGATCCCAAAATGGTCAATATGGATGAAATTTTAACATTTAATCTTTTGACTGTAAATGACTGTTGGATGTGAATTATGACTTTGTCAACTAAAATAAGTGTGTTTAAAGTCATTTCTGTGCCTGAAACAGGTCAAAATTGAAGCTTTTGAGTAAGCAGAACTCTGTAAAAATGGCAATTTTGGTCACTCTGAGGGTTTAAAAAGTGGTTATTCAACATGAGGCACGATCCAATTGACATTTTGAATCATTTTTGGTACAGTCCAAAAAATCAATTTTCGGATGAAAAACAATGACTCCGGACATGTCGAACGATCCCAAAAAGGTCAAAATGGATGAAATTTTAACATTTAATATTTTGACTGTAAATGACTGTTGGATGTGAATTATGACTTTGTCAACTAAAATAAGTGTGTTTAAAGTCATTTCTGTGCCTCAAAGGGGTCAAAATTGAAGCTTTTGAGTAAGCAAAACTCTGTAAAAATGGCAATTTTGGTCACTGTGAGGGTTTAAAAAGTGGTTATTCAACATGAGGCACGATCCAATTGACATTTTGAATCATTTTTGGTACAGTCCAAAAAATCAATTTTCGGATGAAAAACGACTCCGGACATGTCGAACTATCCCAAAATGGTCAATATGGATGAACTTTAAACATTTAATCTTTTGACTGTAAATGACTGTTGGATGTGCATTATGACTTTGTCAACTAAAATAAGTGTGTTTAAAGTCATTTCTGTGCCTGAAACTGGTCAAAATTGAAGCTTTTGAGTAAGCAAAACTCTGTAAAAATGGCAATTTTGGTCACTCTGAGGGTTTAAAAAGTGGTTATTCTACATGAGGCACGATCCAATTAACATTTTGAATCATTTTTGGTACAGTCCAAAAAATCAATTTTCGGATGAAAAACGATGACTCCGGACATGTCGAACTATCCCAAAATGGTCAATATGGATGAAATTTTAACATTTAATCTTTTGACTCTAAATGGCTGTTGGATGTGAATTATGACTTTGTCAACTAAAATAAGTGTGTTTAAAGTCATTTCTGTGCCTCAAAGGGGTCAAAATTGAAGCTTTTGAGTAAGCAAAACTCTGTAAAAATGGCAATTTTAATCACTGTGAGGGTTTAAAAAGTGGTTATTCAACATGAGGCACGATCCAATTGAAATTTTGAATCATTTTTGGTACAGTCCAAAAAATCAATTTTCGAATGAAAAACGATGACTCCGGACATGTCGAACGATCCCAAAAAGGTCACAATGGATGAAATTTTAACATTTAATCTTTTGACTGTAAATGACTGTTGGATGTGAATTATGACTTTGTCAACTAAAATAAGTGTGTTTAAAGTCATTTCTGTGCCTGAAACGGGTCAAAATTGAAGCTTTTGAGTAAGCAAAACTCTGTAAAAATGGCAATTTTGGTCACTCTGAGGGTTTAAAAAGTGGTTATTCAACATGAGGCACGATCCAATTGACATTTTGAATCATTTTTGGTACAGTCCAAAAAATCAATTTTCGGATGAAAAACGATGACTCCGGACATGTCGAACGATCCCAAAAAGGTCAATATGGATGAAATTTTAACATTTAATCTTTTGACTGTAAATGACTGTTGGATGTGAATTATGACTTTGTCAACTAAAATAAGTGTGTTTAAAGTCATTTCTGTGCCTGAAACTGGTCAAAATTGAAGCTTTTGAGTAAGCAAAACTCTGTAAAAATGGCAATTTTGGTCACTGTGAGGGTTTAAAAAGTGGTTATTCAACATGAGGCACGATCCAATTGACATTTTGAATCATTTTTGGTACAGTCCAAAAAATCAATTTTCGGATGAAAAACGATGACTCCGGACATGTCGAACGATCCCAAAAAGGTCAAAATGGATGAAATTTTAACATTTAATCTTTTGACTGTAAATGACTGTTGGATGTGAATTATGACTTTGTCAACTAAAATAAGTGTGTTTAAAGTCATTTCTGTGCCTGAAACGGGTCAAAATTGAAGCTTTTGAGTAAGCAAAACTCTGTAAAAATGGCAATTTTGGTCACTCTGAGGGTTTAAAAAGTGGTTATTCAACATGAGGCACGATCCAATTGACATTTTGAATCATTTTTGGTACAGTCCAAAAAATCAATTTTCGGATGAAAAACGATGACTCCGGACATGTCGAACGATCCCAAAATGGTCAATATGGATGAAATTTTAACATTTAATCTTTTGACTGTAAATGACTGTTGGATGTGAATTATGACTTTGTCAACTAAAATAAGTGTGTTTAAAGTCATTTCTGTGCCTGAAACAGGTCAAAATTGAAGCTTTTGAGTAAGCAAAACTCTGTAAAAATGGCAATTTTGGTCACTCTGAGGGTTTAAAAAGTGGTTATTCAACATGAGGCACGATCCAATTGACATTTTGAATCATTTTTGGTACAGTCCAAAAAATCAATTTTCGGATGAAAAACAATGACTCCGGACATGTCGAACGATCCCAAAATGGTCAATATGGATGAAATTTTAACATTTAATCTTTTGACTGTAAATGACTGTTGGATGTGAATTATGACTTTGTCAACTAAAATAAGTGTGTTTAAAGTCATTTCTGTGCCTGAAACGGGTCAAAATTGAAGCTTTTGAGTAAGCAAAACTCTGTAAAAATGGCAATTTTGGTCACTCTGAGGGTTTAAAAAGTGGTTATTCTACATGAGGCACGATCCAATTGACATTTTGAATCATTTTTGGTACAGTCCAAAAAATCAATTTTCGGATGAAAAACGATGACTCCGGACATGTCGAACTATCCCAAAATGGTCAATATGGATGAAATTTTAACATTTAATCTTTTGACTCTAAATGGCTGTTGGATGTGAATTATGACTTTGTCAACTAAAATAAGTGTGTTTAAAGTCATTTCTGTGCCTCAAAGGGGTCAAAATTGAAGCTTTTGAGTAAGCAAAACTCTGTAAAAATGGCAATTTTGGTCACTCTGAGGGTTTAAAAAGTGGTTATTCAACATGAGGCACGATCCAATTGACATTTTGAATCATTTTTGGTACAGTCCAAAAAATCAATTTTCGGATGCAAAACGATGACTTCGGACATGTCGAACGATCCCAAAAAGGTGAAAATGGATGAAATTTTAACATTTAATCTTTTGACTGTAAATGACTGTTGGATGTGAATTATGACTTTGTCAACTAAAATAAGTGTGTTTAAAGTCATTTCTGTGCCTGAAACGGGTCAAAATTGAAGCTTTTGAGTAAGCAAAACTCTGTAAAAATGGCAATTTTGGTCACTCTGAGGGTTTAAAAAGTGGTTATTCAACATGAGGCACGATCCAATTGACATTTTGAATCATTTTTGGTACAGTCCAAAAAATGTATTTTCGGATGAAAAACGATGACTCCGGACATGTCGAACTATCCCAAAATGGTCAATATGGATGAACTTTAAACATTTAATCTTTTGACTGTAAATGACTGTTGGATGTGAATTATGACTTTGTCAACTAAAATAAGTGTGTTTAAAGTCATTTCTGTGCCTGAAACGGGTCAAAATTGAAGCTTTTGAGTAAGCAAAACTCTGTAAAAATGGCAATTTTGGTCACTCTGAGGGTTTAAAAAGTGGTTATTCAACATGAGGCACGATCCAATTGACATTTTGAATCATTTTTGGTACAGTCCAAAAAATCAATTTTCGGATGAAAAACGATGACTCCGGACATGTCGAACGATCCCAAAATGGTCAATATGGATGAAATTTTAACATTTAATCTTTTGACTGTAAATGACTGTTGGATGTGAATTATGACTTTGTCAACTAAAATAAGTGTGTTTAAAGTCATTTCTGTGCCTGAAACGGGTCAAAATTGAAGCTTTTGAGTAAGCAAAACTCTGTAAAAATTGCAATTTTGGTCACTCTGAGGGTTTAAAAAGTGGTTATTCAACATGAGGCACGATCCAATTGACATTTTGAATCATTTTTGGTACAGTCCAAAAAATCAATTTTCGAATGAAAAACGATGACTCCGGACATGTCGAACGATCCCCAAAAGGTCAAAATGGATGAAATTTTAACATTTAATCTTTTGACTGTAAATGACTGTTGGATGTGAATTATGACTTTGTCAACTAAAATAAGTGTGTTTAAAGTCATTTCTGTGCCTGAAACGGGTCAAAATTGAAGCTTTTGAGTAAGCAAAACTCTGTAAAAATGGCAATTTTGGTCACTGTGAGGGTTTAAAAAGTGGTTATTCAACATGAGGCACGATCCAATTGACATTTTGAATCATTTTTGGTACAGTCCAAAAAATCAATTTTCGGATGAAAAACGATGACTCCGGACATGTCGAACTATCCCAAAATGGTCAATATGGATGAAATTTTAACATTTATTCTTTTGACTGTAAATGACTGTTGGATGTGAATTATGACTTTGTCAACTAAAATAAGTGTGTTTAAAGTCATTTCTGTGTCTGAAACGGGTCAAAATTGAAGCTTTTGAGTAAGCAAAACTCTGTAAAAATTGCAATTTTGGTCACTCTGAGGGTTTAAAAAGTGGTTATTCAACATGAGGCATGATCCAATTGACATTTTGAATCATTTTTGGTACAGTCCAAAAAATCAATTTTCGGATGAAAAACGATGACTCCGGACATGTCGAACGATCCCAAAATGGTCAATATGGATGAAATTTTAACATTTAATCTTTTGACTGTAAATGACTGTTGGATGTGAATTATGACTTTGTCAACTAAAATAAGTGTGTTTAAAGTCATTTCTGTGCCTGAAACGCGTCAAAATTGAAGCTTTTGAGTAAGCAAAACTCTGTAAAATTGGCAATTTTGGTCACTCTGAGGGTTTAAAAAGTGGTTATTCAACATGAGGCACGATCCAATTGACATTTTGAATCATTTTTGGTACAGTCCAAAAAATCAATTTTCGGATGCAAAACGATGACTCCGGACATGTCGAACTATCCCAAAATGGTCAATATGGATGAAATTTTAACATTTAATCTTTTGATTCTAAATGACTGTTGGATGTGAATTATGACTTTGTCAACTAAAATAAGTGTGTTTAAAGTCATTTCTGTGCCTCAAAGGGGTCAAAATTGAAGCTTTTGAGTAAGCAAAACTCTGTAAAAATGGCAATTTTGGTCACTGTGAGGGTTTAAAAAGTGGTTATTCAACATGAAGCACGATCCAATTGAAATTTTGAATCATTTTTGATACAGTCCAAAAAATCAATTTTCGGATGAAAAACGATGACTCCGGACATGTCGAACAGTCCCAAAAAGGTCAAAATGGATGAAATTTTAACATTTAATCTTTTGACTGTAAATGACTGTTGGATGTGAATTATGACTTTGTCAACTAAAATAAGTGTGTTTAAAGTCATTTCTGTGCCTGAAACGGGTCAAAATTGAAGCTTTTGAGTAAGCAAAACTCTGTAAAAATGGCAATTTTGGTCACTGTGAGGGTTTAAAAAGTGGTTATTCAACATGAGGCACGATCCAATTGACATTTTGAATCATTTTTGGTACAGTCCAAAAAATCAATTTTCGGATGAAAAACGATGACTCCGGACATGTCGAACTATCCCAAAATGGTCAATATGGATGAAATTTTAACATTTAATCTTTGGACTGTAAATGACTGTTGGATTTGAATTATGACTTTGTCAACTAAAAGAAGTGTGTTTAAAGTCATTTCTGTGCCTGAAACGGGTCAAAATTGAAGCTTTTGAGTAAGCAAAACTCTGTAAAAATGGCAATTTTGGTCACTCTGAGGGTTTAAAAAGTGGTTATTCAACATGAGGCACGATCCAATTGACATTTTGAATCATTTTTGGTACAGTCCAAAAAATCAATTTTCGGATGAAAAACGATGACTCCGGACATGTCGAACGATCCCAAAATGGTCAATATGGATGAAATTTTAACATTTAATCTTTTTACTGTAAATTACTGTTGGATGTGAATTATGACTTTGTCAACTAAAATAAGTGTGTTTAAAGTCATTTCTGTGCCTGAAACGGGTCAAAATTGAAGCTTTTGAGTAAGCAAAACTCTGTAAAAATGGCAATTTTGTTCACTGTGAGGGTTTAAAAAGTGGTTATTCAACATGAGGCACGATCCAATTGAAATTTTGAATAATTTTTGGTACAGTCCAAAAAATCAATTTTCGGATGAAAAACGATGACTCCGGACATGTCGAACGATCCCAAAAAGGTCAAAATGGATGAAATTTTAACATTTAATATTTTGACTGTAAATGACTGTTGGATGTGAATTATGACTTTGTCAACTAAAATAAGTGTGTTTAAAGTCATTTCTGTGCCTGAAACGGGTCAAAATTGAAGCTTTTGAGTAAGCAAAACTCTGTAAAAATGGCAATTTTGGTCACTGTGAGGGTTTAAAAAGTGGTTATTCAACATGAGGCACGATCCAATTGACATTTTGAATCATTTTTGGTACAGTCCAAAAAATCAATTTTCGGATGAAAAACGATGACTCCGGACATGTCGAACTATCCCAAAATGGTCAATATGGATGAAATTTTAACATTTAATCTTTGGACTGTAAATGACTGTTGGATGTGAATTATGACTTTGTCAACTAAAATAAGTGTGTTTAAAGGCATTTCTGTGCCTGAAACGGGTCAAAATTGAAGCTTTTGAGTAAGCAAAACTCTTTAAAAATGGCAATTTTGGTCACTCTGAGGGTTTAAAAAGTGGTTATTCAACATGAGGCACGATCCAATTGACATTTTGAATAATTTTTGGTACAGTCCAAAAAATCAATTTTCGGATGAAAAACGATGACTCCGGACATGTCGAACTATCCCAAAATGGTCAATATGGATGAAATTTTAACATTTAATCTTTTGATTCTAAATGACTGTTGGATGTGAATTATGACTTTGTCAACTAAAATAAGTGTGTTTAAAGTCATTTCTGTGCCTCAAAGGGGTCAAAATTGAAGCTTTTGAGTAAGCAAAACTCTGTAAAAATGGCAATTTTGGTCACTGTGAGGGTTTAAAAAGTGGTTATTCAACATGAGGCACCATCCAATTGACATTTTGAATCATTTTTGGTACAGTCCAAAAAATCAATTTTCGAATGAAAAACGATGACTCCGGACATGCCGAACGATCCCAAAAAGGTCAAAATGGATGAAATTTTAACATTTAATCTTTTGACTGTAAATGACTGTTGGATGTGAATTATGACTTTGTCAACTAAAATAAGTGTGTTTAAAGTCATTTCTGTGCCTGAAACGGGTCAAAATTGAAGCTTTTGAGTAAGCAAAACTCTGTAAAAATGGCAATTTTGGTCACTGTGAGGGTTTAAAAAGTGGTTATTCAACATGAGGCACGATCCAATTGACATTTTGAATCATTTTTGGTACAGTCCAAAAAATCAATTTTCGGATGAAAAACGATGACTCCGGACATGTCGAACTATCCCAAAATGGTCAATATGGATGAAATTTAAACATTTAATCTTTTGACTGTAAATGACTGTTGGATGTGAATTATGACTTTGTCAACTAAAATAAGTGTGTTTAAAGTCATTTCTGTGCCTGAAACTGGTCAAAATTGAAGCTTTTGAGTAAGCAAAACTCTGTGAAAATGGCAATTTTGGTCACTCTGAGGGTTTAAAAAGTGGTTATTCTACATGAGGCACGATCCAATTGACATTTTGAATCATTTTTGGTACAGTCCAAAAAATCAATTTTCGGATGAAAAACGAAGACTCCGGACATGTCGAACTATCCCAAAATGGTCAATATGGATGAAATTTTAACATTTAATCTTTTGACTCTAAATGGCTGTTGGATGTGAATTATGACTTTGTCAACTAAAATAAGTGTGTTTAAAGTCATTTCTGTGCCTCAAAGGGGTCAAAATTGAAGCTTTTGAGTAAGCAAAACTCTGTAAAAATGGCAATTTTGGTCACTGTGAGGGTTTAAAAAGTGGTTATTCAACATGAGGCACGATCCAATTGAAATTTTGAATCATTTTTGGTACAGTCCAAAAAATCAATTTTCGAATGAAAAACGATGACTCCGGACATGTCGAACGATCCCAAAAAGGTCACAATGGATGAAATTTTAACATTTAATCTTTTGACTGTAAATGACTGTTGGATGTGAATTATGACTTTGTCAACTAAAATAAGTGTGTTTAAAGTCATTTCTGTGCCTGAAACGGGTCAAAATTGAAGCTTTTGAGTAAGCAAAACTCTGTAAAAATGGCAATTTTGGTCACTGTGAGGGTTTAAAAAGTGGTTATTCAACATGAGGCACGATCCAATTGACATTTTGAATCATTTTTGGTACAGTCCAAAAAATCAATTTTCGGATGAAAAACGATGACTCCGGACATGTCGAACGATCCCAAAATGGTCAATATGGATGAAATTTTAACATTTAATCTTTGGACTGTAAATGACTGTTGGATGTGAATTATGACTTTGTCAACTAAAATAAGTGTGTTTAAAGTCATTTCTGTGCCTGAAACGGGTCAAAATTGAAGCTTTTGAGTAAGCAAAACTCTGGAAAAATGGCAATTTTGGTCACTCTGAGGGTTTAAAAAGTGGTTATTCAACATGAGGCACGATCCAATTGACATTTTGAATCATTTTTGGTACAGTCCAAAAAAATCAATTTTCGAATGAAAAACGATGACTCCGGACATGTCGAATGATCCCAAAAAGGTCAAAATGGATGAAATTTTAACATTTAATCTTTTGACTGTAAATGACTGTTGGATGTGAATTATGACTTTGTCAACTAAAATAAGTGTGTTTAAAGTCATTTCTGTGCCTGAAACGGGTCAAAATTGAAGCTTTTGAGTAAGCAAAACTCTGTAAAAATGGCAATTTTGGTCACTGTGAGGGTTTAAAAAGTGGTTATTCAACACCTCGTTTTATATTTCATTTGATTCTGTGCATTTTCCCCTGTTTTTAAAACGCGCCTGGCCCTTACCTGCACTCTAACTTACGGGAACCACACCGCTGTTGGGCGGGTCCGCATCATCGCGTTATTGGCACTTCAGGAGCGCCATTTTGGAAGTACTCGGTGCCGCTTTTCGGCGCGAGCAGGTAGGCTTGACGCTCTAGTCGTCAGAAGGACGCTAGGCGGGTATTTAAGCCACGTAAACGCTAGGCTCACCCTTGTCAGCTGATCTCTCGACTGTTGCATGCGCTGTGGCGCTGTAGGACCAGAGCTGCTGTGTATTTTTAAATTACCTCGTTTTATATTTCATTTTGATTCTGTGCATTTTCCCCTGTTTTTAAAACGCGCCTGGCCCTTACCTGCACTCTAACTTACGGGAACCACACCGCTGTTGGGCGGGTCCGCATCATCGCGTTATTGGCACTTCAGGAGCGCCATTTTGGAATTACTCGGTGCCGCTTTTCGGCGCGAGCAGGTAGGCTTGACGCTCTAGTCGTCAGAAGGACGCTAGGCGGGTATTTAAGCCAGTCATGCTGACGCGCAGCGGTCACGCGCTGCGGGGACGCCAGAATGACGCCGGAGTTACGCCAGAGTTCAGCCCGTCTGCGCCCGTCCACGCTGAGGACGCGCTGCAGGACGGGCTGGACCCTGGGTCTCCGGGCATTTACGCACCTCCCTCCCGGGGGGACCTATATGGCACCCTTTTATCCCTTAGACCCCCTGCGCTATGCTGCCATTATCAGCTCAGACCCGAGGTATTGTGTCGCGCCCACCTGTGTCCCTCTTGTAACGTTCCTTTTGCCGGTCCTACTCAGGCCCGCATTCATTCAATCTCTTCTATGCCGGCCAGTCATACCTCCCAATCCAAACAGGGATTTTTGATCAATGCGCGTTCATTGATCAAACATGGGGTTGAATTTCACGATTTTGTTAGTTCAAGGAATCCTGACTGGATCTTTGTTACAGAAACGTGGGCTACTGAGTCCTCTGGCCATGATCTGCTTTTGGCCATACCTGAAGGATACACCTTTTTAAGGTTAGATAGAGAACGCTGTAGAGGGGGTGGAATAGCCATTCTTTTTAAATCTACTCTCACATGTACCATAAAACCCTTATCGGTCTCTACGGATCCTTTTGAGGCGCTATACTTTTGTATTGTGCATACCCCGGTAAGTTCCTTTTCTGGCATATTACTTTATAGGCCCCCTGGGTCTAGAGCTAACTTTTGCTCAGAACTTTTTAGAATTTTGGAACCTTATTTTGGTAGACCCCATCTCACTTTTCTGGGCGACATTAATTTTCACTTAGAGGATTTTACTTCGAAAGAGACTTGCTCTCTGCTTAATTCTCTGGAGGCGTGTGACTTTGTCCAACGAGTTCTCCACCCGACTCATAAGGCGGGACATATCCTTGACGGGATCTTTTCCAACGACCCTAGACTAGGGGTTGGTATACCGGTTCCGATTACCTGGTCTGACCATTTAGCAGTCCCGCTGTCTCTAGACATTCCCTGCCCCGTTGTCATTGTGGGCCCTGGTAAAAAACAATTCAAAAGGAGTTTCAAAAATTTTACCAAGGAGGCTGTGACCCCTTTTATTCTCAACGCCCATATCTCAACTCAGCGGAAGGTGGATGAGTCGGCCCAAGAACTCACTGATGCCATCACCAGAGCCGCTGACGAACTAGCTCCTCCTTCCCTGAAACCTGCAGCTAGACAGAAGCCAACTGCCCCCTGGTTTTCCGACGATCTGAGGCTTCTCAGACAAACTTGCAGACAGAAGGAACGTAGGTGGCGTAAATCCTGGGATCTCAAGGATAGAGAAGGCTATAAGAGCCTACTACGAGAGTACAAAAAGAGAGTCATTAAGGAAAAACAGAACTATTTTTCCAATGTAACCTGTTCTTTAACATCCTCCAAAGAGCTCTTCAAAATAGTGGACTCTTTGTGCTCTCTCCAGGTCCCCGATCCTGTAGTCGCTTCCCAGGAGCTATGTAATGATATATCAGACTTTTTCTACAAAAAGATAGATGATATCTACATAGCTCTAAAGTTGCAGGGGAACTCGCTTAATGCTGAGGATTTCTCCCAAATTAAACGTCTGGAAGCTTGGACTAAAGATTCCTCTCAGTCCCTTGAACATTTCCCTGCCCTTTCGCTAGAGGATCTTAATAGCTTGTTGGACAAAACTAAATCGTCATCTCCACTTGATCCTGTTCCTCTGAAAGTACTGAAGAACTGCAGAGAGATCATTCTTCCTTCGATGCTGGAAGTAATGAATGGAGCATTGGAACAGGGCATCTTCCCGTCACTTTGCAAGAAAGCCATTGTAAAGCCGCTGCTGAAAAAGATCACCTTGGACCCTGGAGTACTGAAGAACTTTAGACCCATCTCTCTGCTGCCGGCCCCTGCTAAGATGTTGGAGACCCATTTGAATTTCCATCTTTCAAACTTCCTCGATACCTCTGGTTTCTTGGACGGGTCCCAACATGGCTTCAGAAAGCTGCATAGCACGGAGTCTGCTTTGACGAAAGTCATGGACAACATCCGCAGAAAAGTGGATTCGGGTCTAACCACCGTACTGGTGCTGCTAGATCTTTCAGCAGCATTCGACACCCTGTCTCCCCTTACTTTAACAGCTAGGTTAAGGGAGGCAGGGGTAGAAGGACTGGCACTCAGTCTCCTGAGCTCCTGTCTTCAACAACGAGAGCAGCGTGTCATGCTAGGTGAATACCTCTCCCCTGCTAAGTCTTTGCAATGTGGGGTGCCTCAGGGGTCGGCATTGAGTCCGACCCTGTTCAACATCTACGTAGCCCCACTTGCAAGACTAGTAAGATCTCAGGGGATGGAGGTAGTGTCGTATGCCGACGACACGCAGATTATGGTATCCCTGGCTCACTCTGTGGGTGAAACCGCTTCTAACTTTAGGGCCTGCATGCAACTTGTTGCAGAGTGGATGATTGCCAACTCCCTAAAGTTGAACGGGGACAAGACAGAGGTCCTGGTCTTTGGCAAGGACCAGGGCATGTGGTCAGATGATTGGTGGCCTCCTTCTTTAGGTAGCTGCCCAATACCAACACAATCTGCCAGGAACCTAGGCGTCATCTTTGACACCCAGCTCTCCATGGAGCTTCAGGTCAACAGAACGGTGGCTACCTGTTGGGGAGTCATCAAGACCTTGAAAAGAATCGTACACTACTTGTCCCCACAGGCTCGGAAACAGGTGGTGATCGCCCTTGTTGGCTCAAGGCTTGATTACTGCAACTCAGTGTACGCCGGGGCCAACAAGGGCCTGCTTCAGCGTTTGCAGGTCATACAAAACGCGGCAGCGCGGTTTGCTCTCGCTTTGCCCTGGCTGGCCTCTATGACCTTAGCGAGGAAGAACCTCCACTGGCTCCCCATCCCCTCAAGGATCACTTTTAAACTCCTCTGCCTTACATATAAGGCTTTAACTGCAGGCCCGGCTGATGCCCTTGGATCACTACTCTCTAGATATGTTCCGAGTAGATGTCTCCGATCCAGTGAGCTTAATCAACTGGTAATTCCCAGAGCCAAGAAGGCTAGATGGGGGAGCAAAGCTTTTTCCATACTGGCACCTCTGATGTGGAATTCACTCCCCCTGGAAATCAAAATACTGCCCTCCCTTGACCTCTTTAGGAAGTCATTGAAAACTTGGCTTTTTATCAATGCATACCAGTAGGCTCTGTTTCTATCCGCTCACAGTTGTTATTTGGATTAGGCGCCTTGACGCCCATTGGGCATAGCTGCGCAATATAAATAATGTTTCTTTCATTCATTCATTCAGGCACGATCCAATTGACATTTTGAATCATTTTTGGTACAGTCCAAAAAATCAATTTTCGAATGAAAAACGATGACTCCGGACATGTCGAACGATCCCAAAAAGGTCAAAATGGATGAAATTTTAACATTTAATCTTTTGACTGTAAATGACTGTTGGATGTGAATTATGACTTTGTCAACTAAAATAAGTGTGTTTAAAGTCATTTCTGTGCCTGAAACGGGTCAAAATTGAAGCTTTTGAGTAAGCAAAACTCTGTAAAAATGGCAATTTTGGTCACTCTGAGGGTTTAAAAAGTGGTTATTCAACATGAGGCATGATCCAATTGACATTTTGAATCACTTTTGGTACAGTCCAAAAAAATCAATTTTCGGATGAAAAACGATGACTCCGGACAAGTCGAACGATCCCAAAATGGTCAATATGGATGAAATTTTAACATTTAATCTTTTGATTCTAAATGACTGTTGGATGTGAATTATTACTTTGTCAACTAAAATAAGTGTGTTTAAAGTCATTTCTGTGCCTCAAAGGGGTCAAAATTGAAGCTTTTGAGTAAGCAAAACTCTGTAAAAATGGCAATTTTGGTCACTGTGAGGGTTTAAAAAGTGGTTATTCAACATGAGGCACGATCCAATTGACATTTTGAATCATTTTTGGTACAGTCCAAAAAATCAATTTTCGAATGAAAAACGATGACTCCGGACATGCCGAACGATCCCAAAAAGGTCAAAATGGATGACATTTTAACATTTAATCTTTTGACTGTAAATGACTGTTGGATGTGAATTATGACTTTGTCAACTAAAATAAGTGTGTTTAAAGTCATTTCTGTGCCTGAAACAGGTCAAAATTGAAGCTTTTGAGTAAGCAAAACTCTGTAAAAATGGCAATTTTGGTCACTCTGAGGGTTTAAAAAGTGGTTATTCAACATGAGGCATGATCCAATTGACATTTTGAATCATTTTTGGTACAGTCCAAAAAATCAATTTTCGGATGAAAAACGATGACTCCGGACATGTCGAACGATCCCAAAAAGGTCAAAATGGATGAAATTTTAACATTTAATCTTTTGACTGTAAATGACTGTTGGATGTGAATTATGACTTTGTCAACTAAAATAAGTGTGTTTAAAGTCATTTCTGTGCCTGAAACGGGTCAAAATTGAAGCTTTTGAGTAAGCAAAACTCTGTAAAAATGGCAATTTTGGTCACTGTGAGGGTTTAAAAAGTGGTTATTCAACATGAGGCACGATCCAATTGACATTTTGAATCATTTTTGGTACAGTCCAAAAAGTCAATTTTCGGATGAAAAACGATGACTCCGGACATGTCGAACTATCCCAAAATGGTCAATATGGATGAAATTTAAACATTTAATCTTTTGACTGTAAATGACTGTTGGATGTGAATTATGACTTTGTCAACTAAAATAAGTGTGTTTAAAGTCATTTCTGTGCCTGAAACTGGTCAAAATTGAAGCTTTTGAGTAAGCAAAACTCTGTAAAAATGGCAATTTTGGTCACTCTGAGGGTTTAAAAAGTGGTTATTCTACATGAGGCACGATCCAATTGACATTTTGAATCATTTTTGGTACAGTCCAAAAAATCAATTTTCGGATGAAAAACGATGACTCCGGACATGTCGAACTATCCCAAAATGGTCAATATGGATGAAATTTTAACATTTAATCTTTTGACTCTAAATGGCTGTTGGATGTGAATTATGACTTTGTCAACTAAAATAAGTGTGTTTAAAGTCATTTCTGTGCCTCAAAGGGGTCAAAATTGAAGCTTTTGAGTAAGCAAAACTCTGTAAAAATGGCAATTTTGGTCACTGTGAGGGTTTAAAAAGTAGTTATTCAACAAGAGGCACGATCCAATTTGAAATTTTGAATCATTTTTGGTACAGTCCAAAAAATCAATTTTCGAATGAAAAACGATGACTCCGGACATGTCGAACGATCCCAAAAAGGTCACAATGGATGAAATTTTAACATTTAATCTTTTGACTGTAAATGACTGTTGGATGTGAATTATGACTTTGTCAACTAAAATAAGTGTGTTTAAAGTCATTTCTGTGCCTGAAACGGGTCAAAATTGAAGCTTTTGAGTAAGCAAAACTCTGTAAAAATGGCAATTTTGGTCACTCTGAGGGTTTAAAAAGTGGTTATTCAACATGAGGCACGATCCAATTGACATTTTGAATCATTTTTGGTACAGTCCAAAAAATCAATTTTCGGATGAAAAACGATGACTCCGGACATGTCGAACGATCCCAAAAAGGTCAATATGGATGAAATTTTAACATTTAATCTTTTGACTGTAAATGACTGTTGGATGTGAATTATGACTTTGTCAACTAAAATAAGTGTGTTTAAAGTCATTTCTGTGCCTGAAACTGGTCAAAATTGAAGCTTTTGAGTAAGCAAAACTCTGTAAAAATGGCAATTTTGGTCACTGTGAGGGTTTAAAAAGTGGTTATTCAACATGAGGCACGATCCAATTGACATTTTGAATCATTTTTGGTACAGTCCAAAAAATCAATTTTCGGATGAAAAACGATGACTCCGGACATGTCGAACTATCCCAAAATGGTCAATATGGATGAAATTTTAACATTTAATCTTTTGACTCTAAATGGCTGTTGGATGTGAATTATGACTTTGTCAACTAAAATAAGTGTGTTTAAAGTCATTTCTGTGCCTCAAAGGGGTCAAAATTGAAGCTTTTGAGTAAGCAATCCTCTGTAAAAATGGCAATTTTGGTCACTCTGAGGGTTTAAAAAGTGGTTATTCAACATGAGGCACGATCCAATTGACATTTTGAATCATTTTGGTACAGTCCAAAAAATCAATTTTCGGATGAAAAACGATGACTCCGGACATGTCGAACGATCCCAAAATGGTCAATATGGATGAAATTTTAACATTTAATCTTTTGACTGTAAATGACTGTTGGATGTGAATTATGACTTTGTCAACTAAAATAAGTGTGTTTAAAGTCATTTCTGTGCCTGAAACAGGTCAAAATTGAAGCTTTTGAGTAAGCAGAACTCTGTAAAAATGGCAATTTTGGTCACTCTGAGGGTTTAAAAAGTGGTTATTCAACATGAGGCACGATCCAATTGACATTTTGAATCATTTTTGGTACAGTCCAAAAAATCAATTTTCGGATGAAAAACAATGACTCCGGACATGTCGAACGATCCCAAAAAGGTCAAAATGGATGAAATTTTAACATTTAATATTTTGACTGTAAATGACTGTTGGATGTGAATTATGACTTTGTCAACTAAAATAAGTGTGTTTAAAGTCATTTCTGTGCCTGAAACGGGTCAAAATTGAAGCTTTTGAGTAAGCAAAACTCTGTAAAAATGGCAATTTTGGTCACTCTGAGGGTTTAAAAAGTGGTTATTCAACATGAGGCACGATCCAATTGACATTTTGAATCATTTTTGGTACAGTCCAAAAAATCAATTTTCGGATGAAAAACGATGACTCCGGACATGTCGAACGATCCCAAAATGGTCAATATGGATGAAATTTTAACATTTAATCTTTTGACTGTAAATTACTGTTGGATATGAATTATGACTTTGTCAACTAAAATAAGTGTGTTTAAAGTCATTTCTGTGCCTGAAACGGGTCAAAATTGAAGCTTTTGTGTAAGCAAAACTCTGTAAAAATGGCAATTTTGGTCACTCTGAGGGTTTAAAAAGTGGTTATTCAACATGAGGCACGATCCAATTGACATTTTGAATCATTTTTGGTACAGTCCAAAAAATCAATTTTCAGATGAAAAATGATGACTCCGGACATGTCGAACTATCCCAAAATGGTCAATATGGATGAAATTTTAACATTTAATCTTTTGACTCTAAATGACTGTTGGATGTGAATTATGACTTTGTCAACTAAAATAAGTGTGTTTAAAGTCATTTCTGTGCCTCAAAGGGGTCAAAATTGAAGCTTTTGAGTAAGCAAAACTCTGTAAAAATGGCAATTTTGGTCACTGTGAGGGTTTAAAAAGTGGTTATTCAACATGAGGCACGATCCAATTGACATTTTGAATCATTTTTGGTACAGTCCAAAAAATCAATTTTTGGATGAAAAACGACTCCGGACATGTCGAACTATCCCAAAATGGTCAATATGGATGAACTTTAAACATTTAATCTTTTGACTGTAAATGACTGTTGGATGTGCATTATGACTTTGTCAACTAAAATAAGTGTGTTTAAAGTCATTTCTGTGCCTGAAACTGGTCAAAATTGAAGCTTTTGAGTAAGCAAAACTCTGTAAAAATGGCAATTTTGGTCACTCTGAGGGTTTAAAAAGTGGTTATTCTACATGAGGCACGATCCAATTGACATTTTGAATCATTTTTGGTACAGTCCAAAAAATCAATTTTCGGATGAAAAACGATGACTCCGGACATGTCGAACTATCCCAAAATGGTCAATATGGATGAAATTTTAACATTTAATCTTTTGACTCTAAATGGCTGTTGGATGTGAATTATGACTTTGTCAACTAAAATAAGTGTGTTTAAAGTCATTTCTGTGCCTCAAAGGGGTCAAAATTGAAGCTTTTGAGTAAGCAAAACTCTGTAAAAATGGCAATTTTGGTCACTCTGAGGGTTTAAAAAGTGGTTATTCAACATGAGGCACGATCCAATTGACATTTTGAATCATTTTTGGTACAGTCCAAAAAATCAATTTTCGGATGAAAAACGATGACTCCGGACATGTCGAACGATCCCAAAAAGGTCAATATGGATGAAATTTTAACATTTAATCTTTTGACTGTAAATGACTGTTGGATGTGAATTATGACTTTGTCAACTAAAATAAGTGTGTTTAAAGTCATTTCTGTGCCTGAAACTGGTCAAAATTGAAGCTTTTGAGTAAGCAAAACTCTGTAAAAATGGCAATTTTGGTCACTGTGAGGGTTTAAAAAGTGGTTATTCAACATGAGGCACGATCCAATTGACATTTTGAATCATTTTTGGTACAGTCCAAAAAATCAATTTTCGGATGAAAAACGATGACTCCGGACATGTCGAACGATCCCAAAAAGGTCAAAATGGATGAAATTTTAACATTTAATCTTTTGACTGTAAATGACTGTTGGATGTGAATTATGACTTTGTCAACTAAAATAAGTGTGTTTAAAGTCATTTCTGTGCCTGAAACGGGTCAAAATTGAAGCTTTTGAGTAAGCAAAACTCTGTAAAAATGGCAATTTTGGTCACTCTGAGGGTTTAAAAAGTGGTTATTCAACATGAGGCACGATCCAATTGACATTTTGAATCATTTTTGGTACAGTCCAAAAAATCAATTTTCGGATGAAAAACGATGACTCCGGACATGTCGAACGATCCCAAAATGGTCAATATGGATGAAATTTTAACATTTAATCTTTTGACTGTAAATGACTGTTGGATGTGAATTATGACTTTGTCAACTAAAATAAGTGTGTTTAAAGTCATTTCTGTGCCTGAAACAGGTCAAAATTGAAGCTTTTGAGTAAGCAAAACTCTGTAAAAATGGCAATTTTGGTCACTCTGAGGGTTTAAAAAGTGGTTATTCAACATGAGGCACGATCCAATTGACATTTTGAATCATTTTTGGTACAGTCCAAAAAATCAATTTTCGGATGAAAAACAATGACTCCGGACATGTCGAACGATCCCAAAATGGTCAATATGGATGAAATTTTAACATTTAATCTTTTGACTGTAAATGACTGTTGGATGTGAATTATGACTTTGTCAACTAAAATAAGTGTGTTTAAAGTCATTTCTGTGCCTGAAACGGGTCAAAATTGAAGCTTTTGAGTAAGCAAAACTCTGTAAAAATGGCAATTTTGGTCACTCTGAGGGTTTAAAAAGTGGTTATTCTACATGAGGCACAATCCAATTGACATTTTGAATCATTTTTGGTACAGTCCAAAAAATCAATTTTCGGATGAAAAACGATGACTCCGGACATGTCGAACTATCCCAAAATGGTCAATATGGATGAAATTTTAACATTTAATCTTTTGACTCTAAATGGCTGTTGGATGTGAATTATGACTTTGTCAACTAAAATAAGTGTGTTTAAAGTCATTTCTGTGCCTCAAAGGGGTCAAAATTGAAGCTTTTGAGTAAGCAAAACTCTGTAAAAATGGCAATTTTGGTCACTCTGAGGGTTTAAAAAGTGGTTATTCAACATGAGGCACGATCCAATTGACATTTTGAATCATTTTTGGTACAGTCCAAAAAATCAATTTTCGGATGCAAAACGATGACTTCGGACATGTCGAACGATCCCAAAAAGGTGAAAATGGATGAAATTTTAACATTTAATCTTTTGACTGTAAATGACTGTTGGATGTGAATTATGACTTTGTCAACTAAAATAAGTGTGTTTAAAGTCATTTCTGTGCCTGAAACGGGTCAAAATTGAAGCTTTTGAGTAAGCAAAACTCTGTAAAAATGGCAATTTTGGTCACTCTGAGGGTTTAAAAAGTGGTTATTCAACATGAGGCACGATCCAATTGACATTTTGAATCATTTTTGGTACAGTCCAAAAAATGTATTTTCGGATGAAAAACGATGACTCCGGACATGTCGAACTAACCCAAAATGGTCAATATGGATGAACTTTAAACATTTAATCTTTTGACTGTAAATGACTGTTGGATGTGAATTATGACTTTGTCAACTAAAATAAGTGTGTTTAAAGTCATTTCTGTGCCTGAAACGGGTCAAAATTGAAGCTTTTGAGTAAGCAAAACTCTGTAAAAATGGCAATTTTGGTCACTCTGAGGGTTTAAAAAGTGGTTATTCAACATGAGGCACGATCCAATTGACATTTTGAATCATTTTTGGTACAGTCCAAAAAATCAATTTTCGGATGAAAAACGATGACTCCGGACATGTCGAACGATCCCAAAATGGTCAATATGGATGAAATTGTAACATTTAATCTTTTGACTGTAAATGACTGTTGGATGTGAATTATGACTTTGTCAACTAAAATAAGTGTGTTTAAAGTCATTTCTGTGCCTGAAACGGGTCAAAATTGAAGCTTTTGAGTAAGCAAAACTCTGTAAAAATTGCAATTTTGGTCACTCTGAGGGTTTAAAAAGTGGTTATTCAACATGAGGCACGATCCAATTGACATTTTGAATCATTTTTGGTACAGTCCAAAAAATCAATTTTCGAATGAAAAACGATGACTCCGGACATGTCGAACGATCCCCAAAAGGTCAAAATGGATGAAATTTTAACATTTAATCTTTTGACTGTAAATGACTGTTGGATGTGAATTATGACTTTGTCAACTAAAATAAGTGTGTTTAAAGTCATTTCTGTGCCTGAAACGGGTCAAAATTGAAGCTTTTGAGTAAGCAAAACTCTGTAAAAATGGCAATTTTGGTCACTGTGAGGGTTTAAAAAGTGGTTATTCAACATGAGGCACGATCCAATTGACATTTTGAATCATTTTTGGTACAGTCCAAAAAATCAATTTTCGGATGAAAAACGATGACTCCGGACATGTCGAACTATCCCAAAATGGTCAATATGGATGAAATTTTAACATTTATTCTTTTGACTGTAAATGACTGTTGGATGTGAATTATGACTTTGTCAACTAAAATAAGTGTGTTTAAAGTCATTTCTGTGTCTGAAACGGGTCAAAATTGAAGCTTTTGAGTAAGCAAAACTCTGTAAAAATTGCAATTTTGGTCACTCTGAGGGTTTAAAAAGTGGTTATTCAACATGAGGCATGATCCAATTGACATTTTGAATCATTTTTGGTACAGTCCAAAAAATCAATTTTCGGATGAAAAACGATGACTCCGGACATGTCGAACGATCCCAAAATGGTCAATATGGATGAAATTTTAACATTTAATCTTTTGACTGTAAATGACTGTTGGATGTGAATTATGACTTTGTCAACTAAAATAAGTGTGTTTAAAGTCATTTCTGTGCCTGAAACGCGTCAAAATTGAAGCTTTTGAGTAAGCAAAACTCTGTAAAATTGGCAATTTTGGTCACTCTGAGGGTTTAAAAAGTGGTTATTCAACATGAGGCACGATCCAATTGACATTTTGAATCATTTTTGGTACAGTCCAAAAAATCAATTTTCGGATGCAAAACGATGACTCCGGACATGTCGAACTATCCCAAAATGGTCAATATGGATGAAATTTTAACATTTAATCTTTTGATTCTAAATGACTGTTGGATGTGAATTATGACTTTGTCAACTAAAATAAGTGTGTTTAAAGTCATTTCTGTGCCTCAAAGGGGTCAAAATTGAAGCTTTTGAGTAAGCAAAACTCTGTAAAAATGGCAATTTTGGTCACTGTGAGGGTTTAAAAAGTGGTTATTCAACATGAAGCACGATCCAATTGAAATTTTGAATCATTTTTGATACAGTCCAAAAAATCAATTTTCGGATGAAAAACGATGACTCCGGACATGTCGAACAGTCCCAAAAAGGTCAAAATGGATGAAATTTTAACATTTAATCTTTTGACTGTAAATGACTGTTGGATGTGAATTATGACTTTGTCAACTAAAATAAGTGTGTTTAAAGTCATTTCTGTGCCTGAAACGGGTCAAAATTGAAGCTTTTGAGTAAGCAAAACTCTGTAAAAATGGCAATTTTGGTCACTGTGAGGGTTTAAAAAGTGGTTATTCAACATGAGGCACGATCCAATTGACATTTTGAATCATTTTTGGTACAGTCCAAAAAATCAATTTTCGGATGAAAAACGATGACTCCGGACATGTCGAACTATCCCAAAATGGTCAATATGGATGAAATTTTAACATTTAATCTTTGGACTGTAAATGACTGTTGGATGTGAATTATGACTTTGTCAACTAAAATAAGTGTGTTTAAAGTCATTTCTGTGCCTGAAACGGGTCAAAATTGAAGCTTTTGAGTAAGCAAAACTCTGTAAAAATGGCAATTTTGGTCACTCTGAGGGTTTAAAAAGTGGTTATTCAACATGAGGCACGATCCAATTGACATTTTGAATCATTTTTGGTACAGTCCAAAAAATCAATTTTCGGATGAAAAACAATGACTCCGGACATGTCGAACGATCCCAAAATGGTCAATATGGATGAAATTTTAACATTTAATCTTTTGACTGTACATGACTGTTGGATGTGAATTATGACTTTGTCAACTAAAATAAGTGTGTTTAAAGTCATTTCTGTGCCTGAAACGGGTCAAAATTGAAGCTTTTGAGTAAGCAAAACTCTGTAAAAATGGCAATTTTGGTCACTCTGAGGGTTTAAAAAGTGGTTATTCAACATGAGGCACGATCCAATTGACATTTTGAATCATTTTTGGTACAGTCCAAAAAATCAATTTTCGAATGCAAAACGATGACTCCGGACATGTCGAACGATCCCAAAAAGGTCAAAATGGATGAAATTTTAACATTTAATCTTTTGACTGTAAATGACTGTTGGATGTGAATTATGACTTTGTCAACTAAAATAAGTGTGTTTAAAGTCATTTCTGTGCCTGAAACGGGTCAAAATTGAAGCTTTTGAGTAAGCAAAACTCTGTAAAAATGGCAATTTTGGTCACTCTGAGGGTTTAAAAAGTGGTTATTCAACATGAGGCATGATCCAATTGACATTTTGAATCATTTTTGGTACAGTCCAAAAAATCAATTTTCGGATGAAAAACGATGACTCTGGACATGTCGAACGATCCCAAAAAGGTCAAAATGGATGAAATTTCAACATTTAATCTTTTGACTGTAAATGACTGTTGGATGTGAATTATGACTTTGTCAACTAAAATAAGTGTGTTTAAAGTCATTTCTGTGCCTGAAACGGGTCAAAATTGAAGCTTTTGAGTAAGCAAAACTCTGTAAAAATGGCAATTTTGGTCACTCTGAGGGTTTAAAAAGTGGTTATTCAACATGAGGCATGATCCAATTGACATTTTGAATCATTTTTGGTACAGTCCAAAAAATCAATTTTCGGATGAAAAACGATGACTCCGGACATGTCGAACTATCCCAAAATGGTCAATATGGATGAAATATTAACATTTAATCTTTTGATTCTAAATGACTGTTGGATGTGAATTATGACTTTGTCAACTAAAATAAGTGTGTTTAAAGTCATTTCTGTGCCTCAAAGGGGTCAAAATTGAAGCTTTTGAGTAAGCAAAACTCTGTAAAAATGGCAATTTTGGTCACTGTGAGGGTTTAAAAAGTGGTTATTCAACATGAGGCACGATCCAATTGACATTTTGAATCATTTTTGGTACAGTCCAAAAAATCAATTTTCGAATGAAAAACGATGACTCCGGACATGCCGAACGATCCCAAAAAGGTCAAAATGGATGACATTTTAACATTTAATCTTTTGACTGTAAATGACTGTTGGATGTGAATTATGACTTTGTCAACTAAAATAAGTGTGTTTAAAGTCATTTCTGTGCCTGAAACGGGTCAAAATTGAAGCTTTTGAGTAAGCAAAACTCTGTAAAAATGGCAATTTTGGTCACTGTGAGGGTTTAAAAAGTGGTTATTCAACATGAGGCACGATCCAATTGACATTTTGAATCATTTTTGGTACAGTCCAAAAAATCAATTTTCGGATGAAAAACGATGACTCCGGACATGTCGAACTATCCCAAAATGGTCAATATGGATGAACTTTAAACATTTAATCTTTTGACTGTAAATGACTGTTGGATGTGAATTATGACTTTGTCAACTAAAATAAGTGTGTTTAAAGTCATTTCTGTGCCTGAAACGGGTCAAAATTGAAGCTTTTGAGTAAGCAAAACTCTGTAAAAATGGCAATTTTGGTCACTCTGAGGGTTTAAAAAGTGGTTATTCAACATGAGGCACGATCCAATTGACATTTTGAATCATTTTTGGTACAGTCCAAAAAATCAATTTTCGGATGAAAAACGATGACTCCGGACATGTCGAACGATCCCAAAATGGTCAATATGGATGAAATTTTAACATTTAATCTTTTGACTGTAAATGACTGTTGGATGTGAATTATGACTTTGTCAACTAAAATAAGTGTGTTTAAAGTCATTTCTGTGCCTGAAACGGGTCAAAATTGAAGCTTTTGAGTAAGCAAAACTCTTTAAAAATGGCAATTTTGGTCACTCTGAGGGTTTAAAAAGTGGTTATTCAACATGAGGCACGATCCAATTGACATTTTGAATCATTTTTGGTACAGTCCAAAAAATCAATTTTCGGATGAAAAACGATGACTCCGGACATGTCGAACGATCCCAAAAAGGTCAAAATGGATGAAATTTTAACATTTAATCTTTTGACTGTAAATGACTGTTGGATGTGAATTATGACTTTGTCAACTAAAATAAGTGTGTTTAAAGTCATTTCTGTGCCTGAAACGGGTCAAAATTGAAGCTTTTGAGTAAACAAAACTCTGTAAAAATGGCAATTTTGGTCACTCTGAGGGTTTAAAAAGTGGTTATTCAACATGAGGCACGATCCAATTGACATTTTGAATCATTTTTGGTACAGTCCAAAAAATCAATTTTCGAATGAAAAACGTTGACTCCGGACATGTCGAACGATCCCCAAAAGGTCAAAATGGATGAAATTTTAACATTTAATCTTTTGACTGTAAATGACTGTTGGATGTGAATTATGACTTTGTCAACTAAAATAAGTGTGTTTAAAGTCATTTCTGTGCCTGAAACGGGTCAAAATTGAAGCTTTTGAGTAAGCAAAACTCTGTAAAAATGGCAATTTTGGTCACTGTGAGGGTTTAAAAAGTGGTTATTCAACATGAGGCACGATCCAATTGACATTTTGAATCATTTTTGGTACAGTCCAAAAAATCAATTTTCGGATGAAAAACGATGACTCCGGACATGTCGAACTATCCCAAAATGGTCAATATGGATGAAATTTTAACATTTATTCTTTTGACTGTAAATGACTGTTGGATGTGAATTATGACTTTGTCAACTAAAATAAGTGTGTTTAAAGTCATTTCTGTGTCTGAAACGGGTCAAAATTGAAGCTTTTGAGTAAGCAAAACTCTGTAAAAATTGCAATTTTGGTCACTCTGAGGGTTTAAAAAGTGGTTATTCAACATGAGGCATGATCCAATTGACATTTTGAATCATTTTTGGTACAGTCCAAAAAATCAATTTTCGGATGAAAAACGATGACTCCGGACATGTCGAACGATCCCAAAATGGTCAATATGGATGAAATTTTAACATTTAATCTTTTGACTGTACATGACTGTTGGATGTGAATTATGACTTTGTCAACTAAAATAAGTGTGTTTAAAGTCATTTCTGTGCCTGAAACGGGTCAAAATTGAAGCTTTTGAGTAAGCAAAACTCTGGAAAAATGGCAATTTTGGTCACATAGGGTTTAAAAAGTGGTTATTCAACATGAGGCACGATCCAATTGACATTTTGAATCATTTTTGGTACAGTAAAAAAAAATCAATTTTCGAATGAAAAACGATGACTCCGGACATGTCGAACGATCCCAAAAAGGTCAAAATGGATGAAATTTTAACATTTAATCTTTTGACTGTAAATGACTGTTGGATGTGAATTATGACTTTGTCAACTAAAATAAGTGTGTTTAAAGTCATTTCTGTGCCTGAAACGGGTCAAAATTGAAGCTTTTGAGTAAGCAAAACTCTGTAAAAATGGCAATTTTGGTCACTGTGAGGGTTTAAAAAGTGGTTATTCAACATGAGGCACGATCCAATTGACATTTTGAATCATTTTTGGTACAGTCCAAAAAATCAATTTTCGAATGAAAAACGATGACTCCGGACATGTCGAACGATCCCAAAAAGGTCAAAATGGATGAAATTTTAACATTTAATCTTTTGACTGTAAATGACTGTTGGATGTGAATTATGACTTTGTCAACTAAAATAAGTGTGTTTAAAGTCATTTCTGTGCCTGAAACGGGTCAAAATTGAAGCTTTTGAGTAAGCAAAACTCTGTAAAAATGGCAATTTTGGTCACTCTGAGGGTTTAAAAAGTGGTTATTCAACATGAGGCATGATCCAATTGACATTTTGAATCATTTTTGGTACAGTCCAAAAAATCAATTTTCGGATGAAAAACGATGACTCCGGACAAGTCGAACGATCCCAAAATGGTCAATATGGATGAAATTTTAACATTTAATCTTTTGACTGTAAATGACTGTTGGATGTGAATTATGACTTTGTCAACTAAAATAAGTGTGTTTAAAGTCATTTCTGTGCCTGAAACGGGTCAAAATTGAAGCTTTTGAGTAAGCAAAACTCTGTAAAAATGGCAATTTTGGTCACTCTGAGGGTTTAAAAAGTGGTTATTCAACATGAGGCACGATCCAATTGCCATTTTGAATCATTTTTGGTACAGTCCAAAAAATCAATTTTCGGATGCAAAACGATGACTCCGGACATGTCGAACGATCCCAAAAAGGTCAAAATGGATGAAATTTTAACATTTAATCTTTTGACTGTAAATGACTGTTGGATGTGAATTATGACTTTGTCAACTAAAATAAGTGTGTTTAAAGTCATTTCTGTGCCTGAAACGGGTCAAAATTGAAGCTTTTGAGTAAGCAAAACTCTGTAAAAATGGCAATTTTGGTCACTCTGAGGGTTTAAAAAGTGGTTATTCAACATGAGGCATGATCCAATTGACATTTTGAATCATTTTTGGTACAGTCCAAAAAATCAATTTTCGGATGAAAAACGATGACTCCGGACAAGTCGAACGATCCCAAAATGGTCAATATGGATGAAATTTTAACATTTAATCTTTTGACTGTAAATGACTGTTGGATGTGAATTATGACTTTGTCAACTAAAATAAGTGTGTTTAAAGTCATTTCTGTGCCTGAAACGGGTCAAAATTGAAGCTTTTGAGTAAGCAAAACTCTGTAAAAATGGCAATTTTGGTCACTCTGAGGGTTTAAAAAGTGGTTATTCAACATGAGGCACGATCCAATTGACATTTTGAATCATTTTTGGTACAGTCCAAAAAATCAATTTTCGGATGCAAAACGATGACTCCGGACATGTCGAACGATCCCAAAAAGGTGAAAATGGATGAAATTTTAACATTTAATCTTTTGACTGTAAATGACTGTTGGATGTGAATTATGACTTTGTCAACTAAAATAAGTGTGTTTAAAGTCATTTGCAGTAGTGTGGCTCACTGGTTAGAGGCGGCAGACCCAAGAGCAGAGGACGGCCCGGGACCAGGGTTCGATTCCCGACGCGGCAGGTTTCTGGACCAGGGTCAGCGGACTCGATAATTCTCTCGCCTCGGTGCCCACTCTGATCAGCGATCACACTCGGCAACTCTGGGCATAAGCTTGCCTCATCTGCACTAACGGCCCCACCAGACCGCCGGGGATGCCTGGTCTCACCCTGGAGATACCCATTAAGGGACCATCTCTCAGGGAAGCCAGGAAGGGTTTCGCAGCGGTCGAAGCGCGGAGATACTCCTCCGGGAGTCTATCCTAGCGCTATATAAACCCACAATTAATTAATTAATTAATTTCTGTGCCTGAAACGGGTCAAAATTGAAGCTTTTGAGTAAGCAAAACTCTGTAAAAATGGCAATTTTGGTCACTGTGAGGGTTTAAAAAGTGGTTATTCAACATGAGGCACGATCCAATTGACATTTGGAATAATTTTTGGTACAGTCCAAAAAATCAATTTTCGGATGAAAAACGATGACTCCGGACATGTCGAACTATCCCAAAATGGTCAATATGGATGAAATTTTAACATTTAATCTTTTGATTCTAAATGACTGTTGGATGTGAATTATGACTTTGTCAACTAAAATAAGTGTGTTTAAAGTCATTTCTGTGCCTCAAAGGGGTCAAAATTGAAGCTTTTGAGTAAGCAAAACTCTGTAAAAATGGCAATTTTGGTCACTGTGAGGGTTTAAAAAGTGGTTATTCAACATGAGGCACGATCCAATTGACATTTTGAATCATTTTTGGTACAGTCCAAAAAATCAATTTTCGGATGAAAAACGATGACTCCGGACATGTCGAACTATCCCAAAATGGTCAATATGGATGAACTTTAAACATTTAATCTTTTGACTGTAAATGACTGTTGGATGTGCATTATGACTTTGTCAACTAAAATAAGTGTGTTTAAAGTCATTTCTGTGCCTGAAACTGGTCAAAATTGAAGCTTTTGAGTAAGCAAAACTCTGTAAAAATGGCAATTTTGGTCACTCTGAGGGTTTAAAAAGTGGTTATTCTACATGAGGCACGATCCAATTGACATTTTGAATCATTTTTGGTACAGTCCAAAAAATCAATTTTCGGATGAAAAACGATGACTCCGGACATGTCGAACGATCCCAAAAAGGTCAATATGGATGAAATTTTAACATTTAATCTTTTGACTGTAAATGACTGTTGGATGTGAATTATGACTTTGTCAACTAAAATAAGTGTGTTTAAAGTCATTTCTGTGCCTGAAACTGGTCAAAATTGAAGCTTTTGAGTAAGCAAAACTCTGTAAAAATGGCAATTTTGGTCACTGTGAGGGTTTAAAAAGTGGTTATTCAACATCAGGCACGATCCAATTGACATTTTGAATCATTTTTGGTACAGTCCAAAAAATGTATTTTCGGATGAAAAACGATGACTCCGGACATGTCGAACTATCCCAAAATGGTCAATATGGATGAACTTTAAACATTTATGACTGTAAATGACTGTTGGATGTGAATTATGACTTTGTCAACTAAAATAAGGTGTGTTTTAAAAGTCATTTCTGTGCCTGAAACGGGGTCAAAATTGAAGCTTTTGAGTAAGCAAAACTCTGTAAAAATGGCAATTTTGGTCACTCTGAGGGTTTAAAAAGTGGTTATTCAACATGAGGCACGATCCAATTGACATTTTGAATCATTTTTGGTACAGTCCAAAAAATCAATTTTCGGATGAAAAACGATGACTCCGGACATGTCGAACGATCCCAAAATGGTCAATATGGATGAAATTGTAACATTTAATCTTTTGACTGTAAATGACTGTTGGATGTGAATTATGACTTTGTCAACTAAAATAAGTGTGTTTAAAGTCATTTCTGTGCCTGAAACGGGTCAAAATTGAAGCTTTTGAGTAAGCAAAACTCTGTAAAAATTGCAATTTTGGTCACTCTGAGGGTTTAAAAAGTGGTTATTCAACATGAGGCACGATCCAATTGACATTTTGAATCATTTTTGGTACAGTCCAAAAAATCAATTTTCGAATGAAAAACGATGACTCCGGACATGTCGAACGATCCCCAAAAGGTCAAAATGGATGAAATTTTAACATTTAATCTTTTGACTGTAAATGACTGTTGGATGTGAATTATGACTTTGTCAACTAAAATAAGTGTGTTTAAAGTCATTTCTGTGCCTGAAACGGGTCAAAATTGAAGCTTTTGAGTAAGCAAAACTCTGTAAAAATGGCAATTTTGGTCACTGTGAGGGTTTAAAAGTGGTTATTCAACATGAGGCACGATCCAATTGACATTTTGAATCATTTTTGGTACAGTCCAAAAAATCAATTTTCGGATGAAAAACGATGACTCCGGACATGTCGAACTATCCCAAAATGGTCAATATGGATGAAATTTTAACATTTATTCTTTTGACTGTAAATGACTGTTGGATGTGAATTATGACTTTGTCAACTAAAATAAGTGTGTTTAAAGTCATTTCTGTGTCTGAAACGGGTCAAAATTGAAGCTTTTGAGTAAGCAAAACTCTGTAAAAATTGCAATTTTGGTCACTCTGAGGGTTTAAAAAGTGGTTATTCAACATGAGGCATGATCCAATTGACATTTTGAATCATTTTTGGTACAGTCCAAAAAATCAATTTTCGGATGAAAAACGATGACTCCGGACATGTCGAACGATCCCAAAATGGTCAATATGGATGAAATTTTAACATTTAATCTTTTGACTGTAAATGACTGTTGGATGTGAATTATGACTTTGTCAACTAAAATAAGTGTGTTTAAAGTCATTTCTGTGCCTGAAACGCCGTCAAAATTGAAGCTTTTGAGTAAGCAAAACTCTGTAAAAATTGGCAATTTTGGTCACTCTGAGGGTTTAAAAAGTGGTTATTCAACATGAGGCACGATCCAATTGACATTTTGAATCATTTTTGGTACAGTCCAAAAAATCAATTTTCGGATGCAAAACGATGACTCCGGACATGTCGAACTATCCCAAAATGGTCAATATGGATGAAATTTTAACATTTAATCTTTTGATTCTAAATGACTGTTGGATGTGAATTATGACTTTGTCAACTAAAAATAAGTGTGTTTAAAGTCATTTCTGTGCCTCAAAGGGGTCAAAATTGAAGCTTTTGAGTAAGCAAAACTCTGTAAAAATGGCAATTTTGGTCACTGTGAGGGTTTAAAAAGTGGTTATTCAACATGAAGCACGATCCAATTGAAATTTTGAATCATTTTTGATACAGTCCAAAAAATCAATTTTCGGATGAAAAACGATGACTCCGGACATGTCGAACAGTCCCAAAAAGGTCAAAATGGATGAAATTTTAACATTTAATCATTTGACTGTAAATGACTGTTGGATGTGAATTATGACTTTGTCAACTAAAATAAGTGTGTTTAAAGTCATTTCTGTGCCTGAAACGGGTCAAAATTGAAGCTTTTGAGTAAGCAAAACTCTGTAAAAAATGGCAATTTTGGTCACTGTGAGGGTTAAAAAGTGGTTATTCAACATGAGGCACGATCCAATTGACATTTTGAATCATTTTTTGGTACAGTCCAAAAATCAATTTTCGGATGAAAAACGATGACTCCGGACATGTCGAACTATCCCAAAATGGTCAATATGGATGAAATTTTAACATTTAATCTTTGGACTGTAAATGACTGTTGGATGTGAATTATGACTTTGTCAACTAAAATAAGTGTGTTTAAAGTCATTTCTGTGCCTGAAACGGGTCAAAATTGAAGCTTTTGAGTAAGCAAAACTCTGTAAAAATGGCAATTTTGGTCACTCTGAGGGTTTAAAAAGTGGTTATTCAACATGAGGCACGATCCAATTGACATTTTGAATCATTTTTGGTACAGTCCAAAAAATCAATTTTCGGATGAAAAACAATGACTCCGGACATGTCGAACGATCCCAAAATGGTCAATATGGATGAAATTTTAACATTTAATCTTTTGACTGTACATGACTGTTGGATGTGAATTATGACTTTGTCAACTAAAATAAGTGTGTTTAAAGTCATTTCTGTGCCTGAAACGGGTCAAAATTGAAGCTTTTGAGTAAGCAAAACTCTGTAAAAATGGCAATTTTGGTCACTCTGAGGGTTTAAAAAGTGGTTATTCAACATGAGGCACGATCCAATTGACATTTTGAATCCATTTTTGGTACAGTCCAAAAAATCAATTTTCGAATGCAAAACGATGACTCCGGACATGTCGAACGATCCCAAAAAGGTCAAAATGGATGAAATTTTAACATTTAATCTTTTGACTGTAAATGACTGTTGGATGTGAATTATGACTTTGTCAACTAAAATAAGTGTGTTTAAAGTCATTTCTGTGCCTGAAACGGGTCAAAATTGAAGCTTTTGAGTAAGCAAAACTCTGTAAAAATGGCAATTTTGGTCACTCTGAGGGTTTAAAAAGTGGTTATTCAACATGAGGCATGATCCAATTGACATTTTGAATCATTTTTGGTACAGTCCAAAAAATCAATTTTCGGATGAAAAACGATGACTCTGGACATGTCGAACGATCCCAAAAAGGTCAAAATGGATGAAATTTCAACATTTAATCTTTTGACTGTAAATGACTGTTGGATGTGAATTATGACTTTGTCAACTAAAATAAGTGTGTTTAAAGTCATTTCTGTGCCTGAAACGGGTCAAAATTGAAGCTTTTGAGTAAGCAAAACTCTGTAAAAATGGCAATTTTGGTCACTCTGAGGGTTTAAAAAGTGGTTATTCAACATGAGGCATGATCCAATTGACATTTTGAATCATTTTTGGTACAGTCCAAAAAAATCAATTTTCGGATGAAAAACGATGACTCCGGACATGTCGAACTATCCCAAAATGGTCAATATGGATGAAATATTAACATTTAATCTTTTGATTCTAAATGACTGTTGGATGTGAATTATGACTTTGTCAACTAAAATAAGTGTGTTTAAAGTCATTTCTGTGCCTCAAAGGGGTCAAAATTGAAGCTTTTGAGTAAGCAAAACTCTGTAAAAATGGCAATTTTGGTCACTGTGAGGGTTTAAAAAGTGGTTATTCAACATGAGGCACGATCCAATTGACATTTTGAATCATTTTTGGTACAGTCCAAAAAATCAATTTTCGAATGAAAAACGATGACTCCGGACATGCCGAACGATCCCAAAAAGGTCAAAATGGATGACATTTTAACATTTAATCTTTTGACTGTAAATGACTGTTGGATGTGAATTATGACTTTGTCAACTAAAATAAGTGTGTTTAAAGTCATTTCTGTGCCTGAAACGGGTCAAAATTGAAGCTTTTGAGTAAGCAAAACTCTGTAAAAATGGCAATTTTGGTCACTGTGAGGGTTTAAAAAGTGGTTATTCAACATGAGGCACGATCCAATTGACATTTTGAATCATTTTTGGTACAGTCCAAAAAATCAATTTTCGGATGAAAAACGATGACTCCGGACATGTCGAACTATCCCAAAATGGTCAATATGGATGAACTTTAAACATTTAATCTTTTGACTGTAAATGACTGTTGGATGTGAATTATGACTTTGTCAACTAAAATAAGTGTGTTTAAAGTCATTTCTGTGCCTGAAACGGGTCAAAATTGAAGCTTTTGAGTAAGCAAAACTCTGTAAAAATGGCAATTTTGGTCACTCTGAGGGTTTAAAAAGTGGTTATTCAACATGAGGCACGATCCAATTGACATTTTGAATCATTTTTGGTACAGTCCAAAAAATCAATTTTCGGATGAAAAACGATGACTCCGGACATGTCGAACGATCCCAAAATGGTCAATATGGATGAAATTTTAACATTTAATCTTTTGACTGTAAATGACTGTTGGATGTGAATTATGACTTTGTCAACTAAAATAAGTGTGTTTAAAGTCATTTCTGTGCCTGAAACGGGTCAAAATTGAAGCTTTTGAGTAAGCAAAACTCTTTAAAAATGGCAATTTTGGTCACTCTGAGGGTTTAAAAAGTGGTTATTCAACATGAGGCACGATCCAATTGACATTTTGAATCATTTTTGGTACAGTCCAAAAAATCAATTTTCGGATGAAAAACGATGACTCCGGACATGTCGAACGATCCCAAAAAGGTCAAAATGGATGAAATTTTAACATTTAATCTTTTGACTGTAAATGACTGTTGGATGTGAATTATGACTTTGTCAACTAAAATAAGTGTGTTTAAAGTCATTTCTGTGCCTGAAACGGGTCAAAATTGAAGCTTTTGAGTAAACAAAACTCTGTAAAAATGGCAATTTTGGTCACTCTGAGGGTTTAAAAAGTGGTTATTCAACATGAGGCACGATCCAATTGACATTTTGAATCATTTTTGGTACAGTCCAAAAAATCAATTTTCGAATGAAAAACGTTGACTCCGGACATGTCGAACGATCCCCAAAAGGTCAAAATGGATGAAATTTTAACATTTAATCTTTTGACTGTAAATGACTGTTGGATGTGAATTATGACTTTGTCAACTAAAATAAGTGTGTTTAAAGTCATTTCTGTGCCTGAAACGGGTCAAAATTGAAGCTTTTGAGTAAGCAAAACTCTGTAAAAATGGCAATTTTGGTCACTCTGAGGGTTTAAAAAGTGGTTATTCAACATGAGGCATGATCCAATTGACATTTTGAATCATTTTTGGTACAGTCCAAAAAATCAATTTTCGGATGAAAAACGATGACTCCGGACATGTCGAACTATCCCAAAATGGTCAATATGGATGAAATATTAACATTTAATCTTTTGATTCTAAATGACTGTTGGATGTGAATTATGACTTTGTCAACTAAAATAAGTGTGTTTAAAGTCATTTCTGTGCCTCAAAGGGGTCAAAATTGAAGCTTTTGAGTAAGCAAAACTCTGTAAAAATGGCAATTTTGGTCACTGTGAGGGTTTAAAAAGTGGTTATTCAACATGAGGCACGATCCAATTGACATTTTGAATCATTTTTGGTACAGTCCAAAAAATCAATTTTCGAATGAAAAACGATGACTCCGGACATGCCGAACGATCCCAAAAAGGTCAAAATGGATGACATTTTAACATTTAATCTTTTGACTGTAAATGACTGTTGGATGTGAATTATGACTTTGTCAACTAAAATAAGTGTGTTTAAAGTCATTTCTGTGCCTGAAACGGGTCAAAATTGAAGCTTTTGAGTAAGCAAAACTCTGTAAAAATGGCAATTTTGGTCACTGTGAGGGTTTAAAAAGTGGTTATTCAACATGAGGCACGATCCAATTGACATTTTGAATCATTTTTGGTACAGTCCAAAAAATCAATTTTCGGATGAAAAACGATGACTCCGGACATGTCGAACTATCCCAAAATGGTCAATATGGATGAACTTTAAACATTTAATCTTTTGACTGTAAATGACTGTTGGATGTGAATTATGACTTTGTCAACTAAAATAAGTGTGTTTAAAGTCATTTCTGTGCCTGAAACGGGTCAAAATTGAAGCTTTTGAGTAAGCAAAACTCTGTAAAAATGGCAATTTTGGTCACTCTGAGGGTTTAAAAAGTGGTTATTCAACATGAGGCACGATCCAATTGACATTTTGAATCATTTTTGGTACAGTCCAAAAAATCAATTTTCGGATGAAAAACGATGACTCCGGACATGTCGAACGATCCCAAAATGGTCAATATGGATGAAATTTTAACATTTAATCTTTTGACTGTAAATGACTGTTGGATGTGAATTATGACTTTGTCAACTAAAATAAGTGTGTTTAAAGTCATTTCTGTGCCTGAAACGGGTCAAAATTGAAGCTTTTGAGTAAGCAAAACTCTTTAAAAATGGCAATTTTGGTCACTCTGAGGGTTTAAAAAGTGGTTATTCAACATGAGGCACGATCCAATTGACATTTTGAATCATTTTTGGTACAGTCCAAAAAATCAATTTTCGGATGAAAAACGATGACTCCGGACATGTCGAACGATCCCAAAAAGGTCAAAATGGATGAAATTTTAACATTTAATCTTTTGACTGTAAATGACTGTTGGATGTGAATTATGACTTTGTCAACTAAAATAAGTGTGTTTAAAGTCATTTCTGTGCCTGAAACGGGTCAAAATTGAAGCTTTTGAGTAAACAAAACTCTGTAAAAATGGCAATTTTGGTCACTCTGAGGGTTTAAAAAGTGGTTATTCAACATGAGGCACGATCCAATTGACATTTTGAATCATTTTTGGTACAGTCCAAAAAATCAATTTTCGAATGAAAAACGTTGACTCCGGACATGTCGAACGATCCCCAAAAGGTCAAAATGGATGAAATTTTAACATTTAATCTTTTGACTGTAAATGACTGTTGGATGTGAATTATGACTTTGTCAACTAAAATAAGTGTGTTTAAAGTCATTTCTGTGCCTGAAACGGGTCAAAATTGAAGCTTTTGAGTAAGCAAAACTCTGTAAAAATGGCAATTTTGGTCACTGTGAGGGTTTAAAAAGTGGTTATTCAACATGAGGCACGATCCAATTGACATTTTGAATCATTTTTGGTACAGTCCAAAAAATCAATTTTCGGATGAAAAACGATGACTCCGGACATGTCGAACTATCCCAAAATGGTCAATATGGATGAAATTTTAACATTTATTCTTTTGACTGTAAATGACTGTTGGATGTGAATTATGACTTTGTCAACTAAAATAAGTGTGTTTAAAGTCATTTCTGTGTCTGAAACGGGTCAAAATTGAAGCTTTTGAGTAAGCAAAACTCTGTAAAAATTGCAATTTTGGTCACTCTGAGGGTTTAAAAAGTGGTTATTCAACATGAGGCATGATCCAATTGACATTTTGAATCATTTTTGGTACAGTCCAAAAAATCAATTTTCGGATGAAAAACGATGACTCCGGACATGTCGAACGATCCCAAAATGGTCAATATGGATGAAATTTTAACATTTAATCTTTTGACTGTACATGACTGTTGGATGTGAATTATGACTTTGTCAACTAAAATAAGTGTGTTTAAAGTCATTTCTGTGCCTGAAACGGGTCAAAATTGAAGCTTTTGAGTAAGCAAAACTCTGGAAAAATGGCAATTTTGGTCACATAGGGTTTAAAAAGTGGTTATTCAACATGAGGCACGATCCAATTGACATTTTGAATCATTTTTGGTACAGTCAAAAAAAATCAATTTTCGAATGAAAAACGATGACTCCGGACATGTCGAACGATCCCAAAAAGGTCAAAATGGATGAAATTTTAACATTTAATCTTTTGACTGTAAATGACTGTTGGATGTGAATTATGACTTTGTCAACTAAAATAAGTGTGTTTAAAGTCATTTCTGTGCCTGAAACGGGTCAAAATTGAAGCTTTTGAGTAAGCAAAACTCTGTAAAAATGGCAATTTTGGTCACTCTGAGGGTTTAAAAAGTGGTTATTCAACATGAGGCACGATCCAATTGACATTTTGAATCATTTTTGGTACAGTCCAAAAAATCAATTTTCGAATGAAAAACGATGACTCCGGACATGTCGAACGATCCCAAAAAGGTCAAAATGGATGAAATTTTAACATTTAATCTTTTGACTGTAAATGACTGTTGGATGTGAATTATGACTTTGTCAACTAAAATAAGTGTGTTTAAAGTCATTTCTGTGCCTGAAACGGGTCAAAATTGAAGCTTTTGAGTAAGCAAAACTCTGTAAAAATGGCAATTTTGGTCACTCTGAGGGTTTAAAAAGTGGTTATTCAACATGAGGCATGATCCAATTGACATTTTGAATCATTTTTGGTACAGTCCAAAAAATCAATTTTCGGATGAAAAACGATGACTCCGGACAAGTCGAACGATCCCAAAATGGTCAATATGGATGAAATTTTAACATTTAATCTTTTGACTGTAAATGACTGTTGGATGTGAATTATGACTTTGTCAACTAAAATAAGTGTGTTTAAAGTCATTTCTGTGCCTGAAACGGGTCAAAATTGAAGCTTTTGAGTAAGCAAAACTCTGTAAAAATGGCAATTTTGGTCACTCTGAGGGTTTAAAAAGTGGTTATTCAACATGAGGCACGATCCAATTGCCATTTTGAATCATTTTTGGTACAGTCCAAAAAATCAATTTTCGGATGCAAAACGATGACTCCGGACATGTCGAACGATCCCAAAAAGGTCAAAATGGATGAAATTTTAACATTTAATCTTTTGACTGTAAATGACTGTTGGATGTGAATTATGACTTTGTCAACTAAAATAAGTGTGTTTAAAGTCATTTCTGTGCCTGAAACGGGTCAAAATTGAAGCTTTTGAGTAAGCAAAACTCTGTAAAAATGGCAATTTTGGTCACTCTGAGGGTTTAAAAAGTGGTTATTCAACATGAGGCATGATCCAATTGACATTTTGAATCATTTTTGGTACAGTCCAAAAAATCAATTTTCGGATGAAAAACGATGACTCCGGACAAGTCGAACGATCCCAAAATGGTCAATATGGATGAAATTTTAACATTTAATCTTTTGACTGTAAATGACTGTTGGATGTGAATTATGACTTTGTCAACTAAAATAAGTGTGTTTAAAGTCATTTCTGTGCCTGAAACGGGTCAAAATTGAAGCTTTTGAGTAAGCAAAACTCTGTAAAAATGGCAATTTTGGTCACTCTGAGGGTTTAAAAAGTGGTTATTCAACATGAGGCACGATCCAATTGACATTTTGAATCATTTTTGGTACAGTCCAAAAAATCAATTTTCGGATGCAAAACGATGACTCCGGACATGTCGAACGATCCCAAAAAGGTGAAAATGGATGAAATTTTAACATTTAATCTTTTGACTGTAAATGACTGTTGGATGTGAATTATGACTTTGTCAACTAAAATAAGTGTGTTTAAAGTCATTTGCAGTAGTGTGGCTCACTGGTTAGAGGCGGCAGACCCAAGAGCAGAGGACGGCCCGGGACCAGGGTTCGATTCCCGACGCGGCAGGTTTCTGGACCAGGGTCAGCGGACTCGATAATTCTCTCGCCTCGGTGCCCACTCTGATCAGCGATCACACTCGGCAACTCTGGGCATAAGCTTGCCTCATCTGCACTAACGGCCCCACCAGACCGCCGGGGATGCCTGGTCTCACCCTGGAGATACCCATTAAGGGACCATCTCTCAGGGAAGCCAGGAAGGGTTTCGCAGCGGTCGAAGCGCGGAGATACTCCTCCGGGAGTCTATCCTAGCGCTATATAAACCCACAATTAATTAATTAATTAATTTCTGTGCCTGAAACGGGTCAAAATTGAAGCTTTTGAGTAAGCAAAACTCTGTAAAAATGGCAATTTTGGTCACTGTGAGGGTTTAAAAAGTGGTTATTCAACATGAGGCACGATCCAATTGACATTTGGAATAATTTTTGGTACAGTCCAAAAAATCAATTTTCGGATGAAAAACGATGACTCCGGACATGTCGAACTATCCCAAAATGGTCAATATGGATGAAATTTTAACATTTAATCTTTTGATTCTAAATGACTGTTGGATGTGAATTATGACTTTGTCAACTAAAATAAGTGTGTTTAAAGTCATTTCTGTGCCTCAAAGGGGTCAAAATTGAAGCTTTTGAGTAAGCAAAACTCTGTAAAAATGGCAATTTTGGTCACTGTGAGGGTTTAAAAAGTGGTTATTCAACATGAGGCACGATCCAATTGACATTTTGAATCATTTTTGGTACAGTCCAAAAAATCAATTTTCGGATGAAAAACGATGACTCCGGACATGTCGAACTATCCCAAAATGGTCAATATGGATGAACTTTAAACATTTAATCTTTTGACTGTAAATGACTGTTGGATGTGCATTATGACTTTGTCAACTAAAATAAGTGTGTTTAAAGTCATTTCTGTGCCTGAAACTGGTCAAAATTGAAGCTTTTGAGTAAGCAAAACTCTGTAAAAATGGCAATTTTGGTCACTCTGAGGGTTTAAAAAGTGGTTATTCTACATGAGGCACGATCCAATTGACATTTTGAATCATTTTTGGTACAGTCCAAAAAATCAATTTTCGGATGAAAAACGATGACTCCGGACATGTCGAACGATCCCAAAAAGGTCAATATGGATGAAATTTTAACATTTAATCTTTTGACTGTAAATGACTGTTGGATGTGAATTATGACTTTGTCAACTAAAATAAGTGTGTTTAAAGTCATTTCTGTGCCTGAAACTGGTCAAAATTGAAGCTTTTGAGTAAGCAAAACTCTGTAAAAATGGCAATTTTGGTCACTGTGAGGGTTTAAAAAGTGGTTATTCAACATCAGGCACGATCCAATTGACATTTTGAATCATTTTTGGTACAGTCCAAAAAATCAATTTTCGGATGAAAAACGATGACTCCGGACATGTCGAACGATCCCAAAAAGGTCAAAATGGATGAAATTTTAACATTTAATCTTTTGACTGTAAATGACTGTTGGATGTGAATTATGACTTTGTCAACTAAAATAAGTGTGTTTAAAGTCATTTCTGTGCCTGAAACGGGTCAAAATTGAAGCTTTTGAGTAAGCAAAACTCTGTAAAAATGGCAATTTTGGTCACTCTGAGGGTTTAAAAAGTGGTTATTCAACATGAGGCACGATCCAATTGACATTTTGAATCATTTTTGGTACAGTCCAAAAAATCAATTTTCGGATGAAAAACGATGACTCCGGACATGTCGAACGATCCCAAAATGGTCAATATGGATGAAATTTTAACATTTAATCTTTTGACTGTAAATGACTGTTGGATGTGAATTATGACTTTGTCAACTAAAATAAGTGTGTTTAAAGTCATTTCTGTGCCTGAAACGGGTCAAAATTGAAGCTTTTGAGTAAGCAAAACTCTGTAAAAATGGCAATTTTGGTCACTCTGAGGGTTTAAAAAGTGGTTATTCTACATGAGGCACGATCCAATTGACATTTTGAATCATTTTTGGTACAGTCCAAAAAATCAATTTTCGGATGAAAAACGATGACTCCGGACATGTCGAACTATCCCAAAATGGTCAATATGGATGAAATTTTAACATTTAATCTTTTGACTCTAAATGGCTGTTGGATGTGAATTATGACTTTGTCAACTAAAATAAGTGTGTTTAAAGTCATTTCTGTGCCTCAAAGGGGTCAAAATTGAAGCTTTTGAGTAAGCAAAACTCTGTAAAAATGGCAATTTTGGTCACTCTGAGGGTTTAAAAAGTGGTTATTCAACATGAGGCACGATCCAATTGACATTTTGAATCATTTTTGGTACAGTCCAAAAAATCAATTTTCGGATGCAAAACGATGACTTCGGACATGTCGAACGATCCCAAAAAGGTGAAAATGGATGAAATTTTAACATTTAATCTTTTGACTGTAAATGACTGTTGGATGTGAATTATGACTTTGTCAACTAAAATAAGTGTGTTTAAAGTCATTTCTGTGCCTGAAACGGGTCAAAATTGAAGCTTTTGAGTAAGCAAAACTCTGTAAAAATGGCAATTTTGGTCACTCTGAGGGTTTAAAAAGTGGTTATTCAACATGAGGCACGATCCAATTGACATTTTGAATCATTTTTGGTACAGTCCAAAAAATCAATTTTCGGATGAAAAACGATGACTCCGGACATGTCGAACTATCCCAAAATGGTCAATATGGATGAACTTTAAACATTTAATCTTTTGACTGTAAATGACTGTTGGATGTGAATTATGACTTTGTCAACTAAAATAAGTGTGTTTAAAGTCATTTCTGTGCCTGAAACGGGTCAAAATTGAAGCTTTTGAGTAAGCAAAACTCTGTAAAAATGGCAATTTTGGTCACTCTGAGGGTTTAAAAAGTGGTTATTCAACATGAGGCACGATCCAATTGACATTTTGAATCATTTTTGGTACAGTCCAAAAAATCAATTTTCGGATGAAAAACGATGACTCCGGACATGTCGAACGATCCCAAAATGGTCAATATGGATGAAATTTTAACATTTAATCTTTTGACTGTAAATGACTGTTGGATGTGAATTATGACTTTGTCAACTAAAATAAGTGTGTTTAAAGTCATTTCTGTGCCTGAAACGGGTCAAAATTGAAGCTTTTGAGTAAGCAAAACTCTTTAAAAATGGCAATTTTGGTCACTCTGAGGGTTTAAAAAGTGGTTATTCAACATGAGGCACGATCCAATTGACATTTTGAATCATTTTTGGTACAGTCCAAAAAATCAATTTTCGGATGAAAAACGATGACTCCGGACATGTCGAACGATCCCAAAAAGGTCAAAATGGATGAAATTTTAACATTTAATCTTTTGACTGTAAATGACTGTTGGATGTGAATTATGACTTTGTCAACTAAAATAAGTGTGTTTAAAGTCATTTCTGTGCCTGAAACGGGTCAAAATTGAAGCTTTTGAGTAAGCAAAACTCTGTAAAAATGGCAATTTTGGTCACTCTGAGGGTTTAAAAAGTGGTTATTCAACATGAGGCACGATCCAATTGACATTTTGAATCATTTTTGGTACAGTCCAAAAAATCAATTTTCGAATGAAAAACGATGACTCCGGACATGTCGAACGATCCCCAAAAGGTCAAAATGGATGAAATTTTAACATTTAATCTTTTGACTGTAAATGACTGTTGGATGTGAATTATGACTTTGTCAACTAAAATAAGTGTGTTTAAAGTCATTTCTGTGCCTGAAACGGGTCAAAATTGAAGCTTTTGAGTAAGCAAAACTCTGTAAAAATGGCAATTTTGGTCACTGTGAGGGTTTAAAAAGTGGTTATTCAACATGAGGCACGATCCAATTGACATTTTGAATCATTTTTGGTACAGTCCAAAAAATCAATTTTCGGATGAAAAACGATGACTCCGGACATGTCGAACTATCCCAAAATGGTCAATATGGATGAAATTTTAACATTTATTCTTTTGACTGTAAATGACTGTTGGATGTGAATTATGACTTTGTCAACTAAAATAAGTGTGTTTAAAGTCATTTCTGTGTCTGAAACGGGTCAAAATTGAAGCTTTTGAGTAAGCAAAACTCTGTAAAAATTGCAATTTTGGTCACTCTGAGGGTTTAAAAAGTGGTTATTCAACATGAGGCATGATCCAATTGACATTTTGAATCATTTTTGGTACAGTCCAAAAAATCAATTTTCGGATGAAAAACGATGACTCCGGACATGTCGAACGATCCCAAAATGGTCAATATGGATGAAATTTTAACATTTAATCTTTTGACTGTAAATGACTGTTGGATGTGAATTATGACTTTGTCAACTAAAATAAGTGTGTTTAAAGTCATTTCTGTGCCTGAAACGCGTCAAAATTGAAGCTTTTGAGTAAGCAAAACTCTGTAAAATTGGCAATTTTGGTCACTCTGAGGGTTTAAAAAGTGGTTATTCAACATGAGGCACGATCCAATTGACATTTTGAATCATTTTTGGTACAGTCCAAAAAATCAATTTTCGGATGCAAAACGATGACTCCGGACATGTCGAACTATCCCAAAATGGTCAATATGGATGAAATTTTAACATTTAATCTTTTGATTCTAAATGACTGTTGGATGTGAATTATGACTTTGTCAACTAAAATAAGTGTGTTTAAAGTCATTTCTGTGCCTCAAAGGGGTCAAAATTGAAGCTTTTGAGTAAGCAAAACTCTGTAAAAATGGCAATTTTGGTCACTGTGAGGGTTTAAAAAGTGGTTATTCAACATGAAGCACGATCCAATTGAAATTTTGAATCATTTTTGATACAGTCCAAAAAATCAATTTTCGGATGAAAAACGATGACTCCGGACATGTCGAACAGTCCCAAAAAGGTCAAAATGGATGAAATTTTAACATTTAATCTTTTGACTGTAAATGACTGTTGGATGTGAATTATGACTTTGTCAACTAAAATAAGTGTGTTTAAAGTCATTTCTGTGCCTGAAACGGGTCAAAATTGAAGCTTTTGAGTAAGCAAAACTCTGTAAAAATGGCAATTTTGGTCACTGTGAGGGTTTAAAAAGTGGTTATTCAACATGAGGCACGATCCAATTGACATTTTGAATCATTTTTGGTACAGTCCAAAAAATCAATTTTCGGATGAAAAACGATGACTCCGGACATGTCGAACTATCCCAAAATGGTCAATATGGATGAAATTTTAACATTTAATCTTTGGACTGTAAATGACTGTTGGATGTGAATTATGACTTTGTCAACTAAAATAAGTGTGTTTAAAGTCATTTCTGTGCCTGAAACGGGTCAAAATTGAAGCTTTTGAGTAAGCAAAACTCTGTAAAAATGGCAATTTTGGTCACTCTGAGGGTTTAAAAAGTGGTTATTCAACATGAGGCACGATCCAATTGACATTTTGAATCATTTTTGGTACAGTCCAAAAAATCAATTTTCGGATGAAAAACAATGACTCCGGACATGTCGAACGATCCCAAAATGGTCAATATGGATGAAATTTTAACATTTAATCTTTTGACTGTACATGACTGTTGGATGTGAATTATGACTTTGTCAACTAAAATAAGTGTGTTTAAAGTCATTTCTGTGCCTGAAACGGGTCAAAATTGAAGCTTTTGAGTAAGCAAAACTCTGTAAAAATGGCAATTTTGGTCACTCTGAGGGTTTAAAAAGTGGTTATTCAACATGAGGCACGATCCAATTGACATTTTGAATCATTTTTGGTACAGTCCAAAAAATCAATTTTCGAATGCAAAACGATGACTCCGGACATGTCGAACGATCCCAAAAAGGTCAAAATGGATGAAATTTTAACATTTAATCTTTTGACTGTAAATGACTGTTGGATGTGAATTATGACTTTGTCAACTAAAATAAGTGTGTTTAAAGTCATTTCTGTGCCTGAAACGGGTCAAAATTGAAGCTTTTGAGTAAGCAAAACTCTGTAAAAATGGCAATTTTGGTCACTCTGAGGGTTTAAAAAGTGGTTATTCAACATGAGGCATGATCCAATTGACATTTTGAATCATTTTTGGTACAATCCAAAAAATCAATTTTCGGATGAAAAACGATGACTCTGGACATGTCGAACTATCCCAAAATGGTCAATATGGATGAAATTTTAACATTTAATCTTTTGATTCTAAATGACTGTTGGATGTGAATTATGACTTTGTCAACTAAAATAAGTGTGTTTAAAGTCATTTCTGTGCCTCAAAGGGGTCAAAATTGAAGCTTTTGAGTAAGCAAAACTCTGTAAAAATGGCAATTTTGGTCACTGTGAGGGTTTAAAAAGTGGTTATTCAACATGAGGCACGATCCAATTGACATTTTGAATCATTTTTGGTACAGTCCAAAAAATCAATTTTCGAATGCAAAACGATGACTCCGGACATGTCGAACGATCCCAAAAAGGTCAAAATGGATGAAATTTCAACATTTAATCTTTTGACTGTAAATGACTGTTGGATGTGAATTATGACTTTGTCAACTAAAATAAGTGTGTTTAAAGTCATTTCTGTGCCTGAAACGGGTCAAAATTGAAGCTTTTGAGTAAGCAAAACTCTGTAAAAATGGCAATTTTGGTCACTCTGAGGGTTTAAAAAGTGGTTATTCAACATGAGGCATGATCCAATTGACATTTTGAATCATTTTTGGTACAGTCCAAAAAATCAATTTTCGGATGAAAAACGATGACTCCGGACATGTCGAACTATCCCAAAATGGTCAATATGGATGAAATATTAACATTTAATCTTTTGATTCTAAATGACTGTTGGATGTGAATTATGACTTTGTCAACTAAAATAAGTGTGTTTAAAGTCATTTCTGTGCCTCAAAGGGGTCAACATTGAAGCTTTTGAGTAAGCAAAACTCTGTAAAAATGGCAATTTTGGTCACTGTGAGGGTTTAAAAAGTGGTTATTCAACATGAGGCACGATCCAATTGACATTTTGAATCATTTTTGGTACAGTCCAAAAAATCAATTTTCGAATGAAAAACGATGACTCCGGACATGCCGAACGATCCCAAAAAGGTCAAAATGGATGACATTTTAACATTTAATCTTTTGACTGTAAATGACTGTTGGATGTGAATTATGACTTTGTCAACTAAAATAAGTGTGTTTAAAGTCATTTCTGTGCCTGAAACGGGTCAAAATTTAAGCTTTTGAGTAAGCAAAACTCTGTAAAAATGGCAATTTTGGTCACTGTGAGGGTTTAAAAAGTGGTTATTCAACATGAGGCACGATCCAATTGACATTTTGAATCATTTTTGGTACAGTCCAAAAAATCAATTTTCGGATGAAAAACGATGACTCCGGACATGTCGAACTATCCCAAAATGGTCAATATGGATGAACTTTAAACATTTAATCTTTTGACTGTAAATGACTGTTGGATGTGAATTATGACTTTGTCAACTAAAATAAGTGTGTTTAAAGTCATTTCTGTGCCTGAAACTGGTCAAAATTGAAGCTTTTGAGTAAGCAAAACTCTGTAAAAATGGCAATTTTGGTCACTCTGAGGGTTTAAAAAGTGGTTATTCAACATGAGGCACGATCCAATTGACATTTTGAATCATTTTTGGTACAGTCCAAAAAATCAATTTTCGGATGAAAAACGATGACTCCGGACATGTCGAACGATCCCAAAATGGTCAATATGGATGAAATTTTAACATTTAATCTTTTGACTGTAAATGACTGTTGGATGTGAATTATGACTTTGTCAACTAAAATAAGTGTGTTTAAAGTCATTTCTGTGCCTGAAACGGGTCAAAATTGAAGCTTTTGAGTAAGCAAAACTCTTTAAAAATGGCAATTTTGGTCACTCTGAGGGTTTAAAAAGTGGTTATTCAACATGAGGCACGATCCAATTGACATTTTGAATCATTTTTGGTACAGTCCAAAAAATCAATTTTCGGATGAAAAACGATGACTCCGGACATGTCGAACGATCCCAAAAAGGTCAAAATGGATGAAATTTTAACATTTAATCTTTTGACTGTAAATGACTGTTGGATGTGAATTATGACTTTGTCAACTAAAATAAGTGTGTTTAAAGTCATTTCTGTGCCTGAAACGGGTCAAAATTGAAGCTTTTGAGTAAACAAAACTCTGTAAAAATGGCAATTTTGGTCACTCTGAGGGTTTAAAAAGTGGTTATTCAACATGAGGCACGATCCAATTGACATTTTGAATCATTTTTGGTACAGTCCAAAAAATCAATTTTCGAATGAAAAACGATGACTCCGGACATGTCGAACGATCCCCAAAAGGTCAAAATGGATGAAATTTTAACATTTAATCTTTTGACTGTAAATGACTGTTGGATGTGAATTATGACTTTGTCAACTAAAATAAGTGTGTTTAAAGTCATTTCTGTGCCTGAAACGGGTCAAAATTGAAGCTTTTGAGTAAGCAAAACTCTGTAAAAATGGCAATTTTGGTCACTGTGAGGGTTTAAAAAGTGGTTATTCAACATGAGGCACGATCCAATTGACATTTTGAATCATTTTTGGTACAGTCCAAAAAATCAATTTTCGGATGAAAAACGATGACTCCGGACATGTCGAACTATCCCAAAATGGTCAATATGGATGAAATTTTAACATTTATTCTTTTGACTGTAAATGACTGTTGGATGTGAATTATGACTTTGTCAACTAAAATAAGTGTGTTTAAAGTCATTTCTGTGTCTGAAACGGGTCAAAATTGAAGCTTTTGAGTAAGCAAAACTCTGTAAAAATTGCAATTTTGGTCACTCTGAGGGTTTAAAAAGTGGTTATTCAACATGAGGCATGATCCAATTGACATTTTGAATCATTTTTGGTACAGTCCAAAAAATCAATTTTCGGATGAAAAACGATGACTCCGGACATGTCGAACGATCCCAAAATGGTCAATATGGATGAAATTTTAACATTTAATCTTTTGACTGTACATGACTGTTGGATGTGAATTATGACTTTGTCAACTAAAATAAGTGTGTTTAAAGTCATTTCTGTGCCTGAAACGGGTCAAAATTGAAGCTTTTGAGTAAGCAAAACTCTGGAAAAATGGCAATTTTGGTCACATAGGGTTTAAAAAGTGGTTATTCAACATGAGGCACGATCCAATTGACATTTTGAATCATTTTTGGTACAGTCAAAAAAAATCAATTTTCGAATGAAAAACGATGACTCCGGACATGTCGAACGATCCCAAAAAGGTCAAAATGGATGAAATTTTAACATTTAATCTTTTGACTGTAAATGACTGTTGGATGTGAATTATGACTTTGTCAACTAAAATAAGTGTGTTTAAAGTCATTTCTGTGCCTGAAACGGGTCAAAATTGAAGCTTTTGAGTAAGCAAAACTCTGTAAAAATGGCAATTTTGGTCACTGTGAGGGTTTAAAAAGTGGTTATTCAACATGAGGCACGATCCAATTGACATTTTGAATCATTTTTGGTACAGTCCAAAAAATCAATTTTCGAATGAAAAACGATGACTCCGGACATGTCGAACGATCCCAAAAAGGTCAAAATGAATGAAATTTTAACATTTAATCTTTTGACTGTAAATGACTGTTGGATGTGAATTATGACTTTGTCAACTAAAATAAGTGTGTTTAAAGTCATTTCTGTGCCTGAAACGGGTCAAAATTGAAGCTTTTGAGTAAGCAAAACTCTGTAAAAATGGCAATTTTGGTCACTCTGAGGGTTTAAAAAGTGGTTATTCAACATGAGGCATGATCCAATTGACATTTTGAATCATTTTTGGTACAGTCCAAAAAATCAATTTTCGGATGAAAAACGATGACTCCGGACAAGTCGAACGATCCCAAAATGGTCAATATGGATGAAATTTTAACATTTAATCTTTTGACTGTAAATGACTGTTGGATGTGAATTATGACTTTGTCAACTAAAATAAGTGTGTTTAAAGTCATTTCTGTGCCTGAAACGGGTCAAAATTGAAGCTTTTGAGTAAGCAAAACTCTGTAAAAATGGCAATTTTGGTCACTCTGAGGGTTTAAAAAGTGGTTATTCAACATGAGGCACGATCCAATTGCCATTTTGAATCATTTTTGGTACAGTCCAAAAAATCAATTTTCGGATGCAAAACGATGACTCCGGACATGTCGAACGATCCCAAAAAGGTCAAAATGGATGAAATTTTAACATTTAATCTTTTGACTGTAAATGACTGTTGGATGTGAATTATGACTTTGTCAACTAAAATAAGTGTGTTTAAAGTCATTTCTGTGCCTGAAACGGGTCAAAATTGAAGCTTTTGAGTAAGCAAAACTCTGTAAAAATGGCAATTTTGGTCACTCTGAGGGTTTAAAAAGTGGTTATTCAACATGAGGCATGATCCAATTGACATTTTGAATCATTTTTGGTACAGTCCAAAAAATCAATTTTCGGATGAAAAACGATGACTCCGGACAAGTCGAACGATCCCAAAATGGTCAATATGGATGAAATTTTAACATTTAATCTTTTGACTGTAAATGACTGTTGGATGTGAATTATGACTTTGTCAACTAAAATAAGTGTGTTTAAAGTCATTTCTGTGCCTGAAACGGGTCAAAATTGAAGCTTTTGAGTAAGCAAAACTCTGTAAAAATGGCAATTTTGGTCACTCTGAGGGTTTAAAAAGTGGTTATTCAACATGAGGCACGATCCAATTGACATTTTGAATCATTTTTGGTACAGTCCAAAAAATCAATTTTCGGATGCAAAACGATGACTCCGGACATGTCGAACGATCCCAAAAAGGTGAAAATGGATGAAATTTTAACATTTAATCTTTTGACTGTAAATGACTGTTGGATGTGAATTATGACTTTGTCAACTAAAATAAGTGTGTTTAAAGTCATTTCTGTGCCTGAAACGGGTCAAAATTGAAGCTTTTGAGTAAGCAAAACTCTGTAAAAATGGCAATTTTGGTCACTGTGAGGGTTTAAAAAGTGGTTATTCAACATGAGGCACGATCCAATTGACATTTGGAATAATTTTTGGTACAGTCCAAAAAATCAATTTTCGGATGAAAAACGATGACTCCGGACATGTCGAACTATCCTAAAATGGTCAATATGGATGAAATTTTAACATTTAATCTTTTGATTCTAAATGACTGTTGGATGTGAATTATGACTTTGTCAACTAAAATAAGTGTGTTTAAAGTCATTTCTGTGCCTCAAAGGGGTCAAAATTGAAGCTTTTGAGTAAGCAAAACTCTGTAAAAATGGCAATTTTGGTCACTGTGAGGGTTTAAAAAGTGGTTATTCAACATGAGGCACGATCCAATTGACATTTTGAATCATTTTTGGTACAGTCCAAAAAATCAATTTTCGAATGAAAAACGATGACTCCGGACATGCCGAACGATCCCAAAAAGGTCAAAATGGATGACATTTTAACATTTAATCTTTTGACTGTAAATGACTGTTGGATGTGAATTATGACTTTGTCAACTAAAATAAGTGTGTTTAAAGTCATTTCTGTGCCTGAAACGGGTCAAAATTGAAGCTTTTGAGTAAGCAAAACTCTGTAAAAATGGCAATTTTGGTCACTCTGAGGGTTTAAAAAGTGGTTATTCAACATGAGGCACGATCCAATTGATATTTTGAATCATTTTTGGTACAGTCCAAAAAATCAATTTTCGGATGAAAAACGATGACTCCGGACATGTCGAACGATCCCAAAATGGTCAATATGGATGAAATTTAAACATTTAATCTTTTGACTGTAAATGACTGTTGGATGTGAATTATGACTTTGTCAACTAAAATAAGTGTGTTTAAAGTCATTTCTGTGCCTCAAAGGGGTCAAAATTGAAGCTTTTGAGTAAGCAAAACTCTGTAAAAATGGCAATTTTGGTCACTGTGAGGGTTTAAAAAGTGGTTATTCAACATGAGGCACGATCCAATTGACATTTTGAATCATTTTTGGTACAGTCCAAAAAATCAATTTTCGGATGAAAAACGATGACTCCGGACATGTCGAACTATCCCAAAATGGTCAATATGGATGAACTTTAAACATTTAATCTTTTGACTGTAAATGACTGTTGGATGTGCATTATGACTTTGTCAACTAAAATAAGTGTGTTTAAAGTCATTTCTGTGCCTGAAACTGGTCAAAATTGAAGCTTTTGAGTAAGCAAAACTCTGTAAAAATGGCAATTTTGGTCACTGTGAGGGTTTAAAAAGTGGTTATTCAACATGAGGCACGATCCAATTGAAATTTTGAATCATTTTTGGTACAGTCCAAAAAATCAATTTTCGAATGAAAAACGATGACTCCGGACATGTCGAACGATCCCAAAAAGGTCACAATGGATGAAATTTTAACATTTAATCTTTTGACTGTAAATGACTGTTGGATGTGAATTATGACTTTGTCAACTAAAACAAGTGTGTTTAAAGTCATTTCTGTGCCTCAAAGGGGTCAAAATTGAAGCTTTTGAGTAAGCAAAACTCTGTAAAAATGGCAATTTTGGTCACTGTGAGGGTTTAAAAAGTGGTTATTCAACATGAGGCACGATCCAATTGACATTTGGAATAATTTTTGGTACAGTCCAAAAAATCAATTTTCGGATGAAAAACGATGACTCCGGACATGTCGAACTATCCTAAAATGGTCAATATGGATGAAATTTTAACATTTAATCTTTTGATTCTAAATGACTGTTGGATGTGAATTATGACTTTGTCAACTAAAATAAGTGTGTTTAAAGTCATTTCTGTGCCTCAAAGGGGTCAAAATTGAAGCTTTTGAGTAAGCAAAACTCTGTAAAAATGGCAATTTTGGTCACTGTGAGGGTTTAAAAAGTGGTTATTCTACATGAGGCACGATCCAATTGACATTTTGAATCATTTTTGGTACAGTCCAAAAAATCAATTTTCGGATGAAAAACGATGACTCCGGACATGTCGAACTATTCCAAAATGGTCAATATGGATGAAATTTTAACATTTAATCTTTTGACTCTAAATGGCTGTTGGATGTGAATTATGACTTTGTCAACTAAAATAAGTGTGTTTAAAGTCATTTCTGTGCCTCAAAGGGGTCAAAATTGAAGCTTTTGAGTAAGCAAAACTCTGTAAAAATGGCAATTTTGGTCACTGTGAGGGTTTAAAAAGTGGTTATTCAACATGAGGCACGATCCAATTGAAATTTTGAATCATTTTTGGTACAGTCCAAAAAATCAATTTTCGAATGAAAAACGATGACTCCGGACATGTCGAACGATCCCAAAAAGGTCACAATGGATGAAATTTTAACATTTAATCTTTTGACTGTAAATGACTGTTGGATGTGAATTATGACTTTGTCAACTAAAATAAGTGTGTTTTAAGTCATTTCTGTGCCTGAAACGGGTCAAAATTGAAGCTTTTGAGTAAGCAAAACTCTGTAAAAATGGCAATTTTGGTCACTCTGAGGGTTTAAAAAGTGGTTATTCAACATGAGGCACGATCCAATTGACATTTTGAATCATTTTTGGTACAGTCCAAACAATCAATTTTCGGATGAAAAACGATGACTCCGGACATGTCGAACGATCCCAAAAAGGTCAATATGGATGAAATTTTAACATTTAATCTTTTGACTGTAAATGACTGTTGGATGTGAATTATGACTTTGTCAACTAAAATAAGTGTGTTTAAAGTCATTTCTGTGCCTGAAACTGGTCAAAATTGAAGCTTTTGAGTAAGCAAAACTCTGTAAAAATGGCAATTTTGGTCACTGTGAGGGTTTAAAAAGTGGTTATTCAACATGAGGCACGATCCAATTGACATTTTGAATCATTTTTGGTACAGTCCAAAAAATCAATTTTCGGATGAAAAACGATGACTCCGGACATGTCGAACGATCCCAAAAAGGTCAAAATGGATGAAATTTTAACATTTAATCTTTTGACTGTAAATGACTGTTGGATGTGAATTATGACTTTGTCAACTAAAATAAGTGTGTTTAAAGTCATTTCTGTGCCTGAAACGGGTCAAAGGTTCAAAATAAGCTTTATTCGATATTCATAAAAATATCATATAAGCATGCATTGTTATACAGAGTTTATAAAACATTAAAAAACGAGAGATTTCAGTTAAAAAACGATCCGATACTCAGTAGGAAGTTAAAATCATTGGTAAGAGAACTATTAAAAAGTGCGCTTTAACAAAATGACAATATCACTAGTTTTAAAAAACTGTTCTATTCACCAAGTGTTATTGTTCATTACTCTGGGTCCCGGATAAAAGTCAAACAAGTCCCAGATAGAAATAGGGCCATCTCCTGGTTTTGGTTGAGAAAGTCTTAAGTAGGGGACAATATTCCTGTGTTTAAATCTGATTAATATCAGGTCTCCCGAGATGTCTTTAGGCAATCTGCCTAGCCACCCCACCCTTCTGACGCTTAAAATTCCGCCATCTAAGGCGGGCGGCAGCGGTCTGTTTTTATTAAGCCAAAAGATGGTCTTATTTAACAGATCCTCGCTTGTTTCGTAATTGCCCTGGCCAAGTTCAGGCACCCCGGAAAGAACGGACACGTAGGGGGCAGCTTCAGGGGGTAAGTTAAATCGGTGCCTTCTTGCCTGAGGATATCTAAAGGCTTTAAAAGGGGCGCTAGTAGGTTTAGGGGTATTATTACGACCCCTTGTGAAGGGTATGCTCAGGGCAGGGTCAATTGTTCGTGCTTTCCTATGTTCAATGGAAATAGGCTTGTCAGGGTTTATAGGGAGCGTGGAGCCTTGGGAAACAGCAGAATTAACAGTTGGTGGGAGAATCCTTTTTATTATTTGTTCAACACTGGTCACCCTGTCTCCCAACTCCTTAATTTTAGTGACCAAGGGTAACAGAGCAGCATTCAACACTTGCTCAAATTGGGCCAATAGGGTCGGTTGGAGGGGGGGGACAGGGTTATTTAAAGTAGTCACTGCTTTAAATGGCGTTAATACAATTGGGTTTACAGGGAAGGATGGGGAGCTACAGCACATTAGATCGAAATTTAGTGGAGTTTCCTCGTTGTTCAACCGGATTAAATCAGGGGATACAGGTACATCCTGGTTGGTACAATTGATAAGATCAGTGTCTTTCCCCACTCTGGGGGGGGTTAATATATCTGGGACATAGTTTGTGCCGCACACGGCATTAAGCTCATCCCAAATAGACATCATAGGAGGAGTACGTAGGGCCTGATTAGACACTGGACAGCTGAACATAGATGTGTGTAGAGTAGAATGTCTCAGTACCTCTTATGTTTGGACCAAGTGGACCAAGTGGGGTGGCCCGCCCCGTCCTCCTCAGGTCCTCTGAGGGCCACAGAGGGCCCGCCCTTTGCCCGGGCTTAGCCCCGGGCGCCGACCCGCGCGCGATCCCGCGACGCGGGGGCTTGCGCTGTCCTTAAGCGCACCTCCGGGGGCGGGGCAGGATGCTGGATGCGCGCCTTCCTGGGCGCTAAGGTTGCTGGGATATGTAGTTCCCGATCTACCGCCTCTCCGCGGTGATCGGGATGCGACCGTCAACAGGGTCCGGTGTCAGGGCAAAGCAGCACTCGACTGCAGGCGTCCGCAGCCCCCCAGAAGAAAGCGACCTCCCAGGTCAGTGGATGGCTCAAGTCCCCCGGTCCCCCGGGGCTCGCGCTGTCCTTAAGCGCACCTCCGGGGGCGGGGCAGGATGCTGGATGCGCGCCTTCCTGGGCGCTAAGGTTGCTGGGATATGTAGTTCCCGATCTACCGCCTCTCCGCTGTGATCGGGATGCGACCGTCAACAGGGTCCGGTGTCAGGGCAAAGCAGCACTCGACTGCAGGCGTCCGCAGCCCCCCAGAAGAAAGCGACCTCCCAGGTCAGTGGATGGCTCAAGTCCCCCGCTCCCCCGGGGCTCGCGCTGTCCTTAAGCGCACCTCCGGGGGCGGGGCAGGATGCTGGATGCGCGCCTTCCTGGGCGCTAAGGTTGCTGGGATATGTAGTTCCCGATCTACCGCCTCTCCGCGGTGATCGGGATGCGACCGTCAACAGGGTCCGGTGTCAGGGCAAAGCAGCACTCGACTGCAGGCGTCCGCAGCCCCCCAGAAGAAAGCGACCTCCCAGGTCAGTGGATGGCTCAAGTCCCCCGGTCCCCCGGGGCTCGCGCTGTCCTTAAGCGCACCTCCGGGGGCGGGGCAGGATGCTGGATGCGCGCCTTCCTGGGCGCTAAGGTTGCTGGGATATGTAGTTCCCGATCTACCGCCTCTCCGCGGTGATCGGGATGCGACCGTCAACAGGGTCCGGTGTCAGGGCAAAGCAGCACTCGACTGCAGGCGTCCGCAGCCCCCCAGAAGAAAGCGACCTCCCAGGTCAGTGGATGGCTCAAGTAACCCTCTGCTCCCCCGGGGCTCGCGCTGTCCTTAAGCGCACCTCCGGGGGCGGGGCAGGATGCTGGATGCGCGCCTTCCTGGGCGCTAAGGTTGCTGGGATATGTAGTTCCCGATCTACCGCCTCTCCGCGGTGATCGGGATGCGACCGTCAACAGGGTCCGGTGTCAGGGCAAAGCAGCACTCGACTGCAGGCGTCCGCAGCCCCCCAGAAGAAAGCGACCTCCCAGGTCAGTGGATGGCTCAAGTCCCCCGGTCCCCCGGGGCTCGCGCTGTCCTTAAGCGCACCTCCGGGGGCGGGGCAGGATGCTGGATTAACATTTAATCTTTTGACTGTAAATGACTGTTGGATGTGAATTATGACTTTGTCAACTAAAATAAGTGTGTTTAAAGTCATTTCTGTGCCTGAAACAGGTCAAAATTGAAGCTTTTGAGTAAGCAAAACTCTGTAAAAATGGCAATTTTGGTCACTCTGATGGTTTAAAAAGTGGTTATTCAACATGAGGCACGATCCAATTGACATTTTGAATCATTTTTGGTACAGTCCAAAAAATCAATTTTCGGATGAAAAACAATGACTCCGGACATGTCGAACGATCCCAAAATGGTCAATATGGATGAAATTTTAACATTTAATCTTTTGACTGTAAATGACTGTTGGATGTGAATTATGACTTTGTCAACTAAAATAAGTGTGTTTAAAGTCATTTCTGTGCCTGAAACGGGTCAAAATTGAAGCTTTTGAGTAAGCAAAACTCTGTAAAAATGGCAATTTTGGTCACTCTGAGGGTTTAAAAAGTGGTTATTCTACATGAGGCACGATCCAATTGACATTTTGAATCATTTTTGGTACAGTCCAAAAAATCAATTTTCGGATGAAAAACGATGACTCCGGACATGTCGAACTATCCCAAAATCGTCAATATGGATGAAATTTTAACATTTAATCTTTTGACTCTAAATGGCTGTTGGATGTGAATTACGACTTTGTCAACTAAAATAAGTGTGTTTAAAGTCATTTCTGTGCCTCAAAGGGGTCAAAATTGAAGCTTTTGAGTAAGCAAAACTCTGTAAAAATGGCAATTTTGGTCACTGTGAGGGTTTAAAAAGTGGTTATTCAACATGAGGCACGATCCAATTGAAATTTTGAATCATTTTTGGTACAGTCCAAAAAATCAATTTTCGAATGAAAAACGATGACTCCGGACATGTCGAACGATCCCAAAAAGGTCACAATGGATGAAATTTTAACATTTAATCTTTTGACTGTAAATGACTGTTGGATGTGAATTATGACTTTGTCAACTAAAATAAGTGTGTTTAAAGTCATTTCTGTGCCTGAAACTGGTCAAAATTGAAGCTTTTGAGTAAGCAAAACTCTGTAAAAATGGCAATTTTGGTCACTGTGAGGGTTTAAAAAGTGGTTATTCAACATGAGGCACGATCCAATTGACATTTTGAATCATTTTTGGTACAGTCCAAAAAATCAATTTTCGGATGAAAAACGATGACTCCGGACATGTCGAACGATCCCAAAAAGGTCAAAATGGATGAAATTTTAACATTTAATCTTTTGACTGTAAATGACTGTTGGATGTGAATTATGACTTTGTCAACTAAAATAAGTGTGTTTAAAGTCATTTCTGTGCCTGAAACGGGTCAAAATTGAAGCTTTTGAGTAAGCAAAACTCTGTAAAAATGGCAATTTTGGTCACTCTGAGGGTTTAAAAAGTGGTTATTCAACATGAGGCACGATCCAATTGACATTTTGAATCATTTTTGGTACAGTCCAAAAAATCAATTTTCGAATGAAAAACGATGACTCCGGACATGTCGAACGATCCCCAAAAGGTCAAAATGGATGAAATTTTAACATTTAATCTTTTGACTGTAAATGACTGTTGGATGTGAATTATGACTTTGTCAACTAAAATAAGTGTGTTTAAAGTCATTTCTGTGCCTGAAACGGGTCAAAATTGAAGCTTTTGAGTAAGCAAAACTCTGTAAAAATGGCAATTTTGGTCACTGTGAGGGTTTAAAAAGTGGTTATTCAACATGAGGCACGATCCAATTGACATTTTGAATCATTTTTGGTACAGTCCAAAAAATCAATTTTCGGATGAAAAACGATGACTCCGGACATGTCGAACTATCCCAAAATGGTCAATATGGATGAAATTTTAACATTTATTCTTTTGACTGTAAATGACTGTTGGATGTGAATTATGACTTTGTCAACTAAAATAAGTGTGTTTAAAGTCATTTCTGTGTCTGAAACGGGTCAAAATTGAAGCTTTTGAGTAAGCAAAACTCTGTAAAAATTGCAATTTTGGTCACTCTGAGGGTTTAAAAAGTGGTTATTCAACATGAGGCATGATCCAATTGACATTTTGAATCATTTTTGGTACAGTCCAAAAAATCAATTTTCGGATGAAAAACGATGACTCCGGACATGTCGAACGATCCCAAAATGGTCAATATGGATGAAATTTTAACATTTAATCTTTTGACTGTAAATGACTGTTGGATGTGAATTATGACTTTGTCAACTAAAATAAGTGTGTTTAAAGTCATTTCTGTGCCTGAAACGCGTCAAAATTGAAGCTTTTGAGTAAGCAAAACTCTGTAAAATTGGCAATTTTGGTCACTCTGAGGGTTTAAAAAGTGGTTATTCAACATGAGGCACGATCCAATTGACATTTTGAATCATTTTTGGTACAGTCCAAAAAATCAATTTTCGGATGCAAAACGATGACTCCGGACATGTCGAACTATCCCAAAATGGTCAATATGGATGAAATTTTAACATTTAATCTTTTGATTCTAAATGACTGTTGGATGTGAATTATGACTTTGTCAACTAAAATAAGTGTGTTTAAAGTCATTTCTGTGCCTCAAAGGGGTCAAAATTGAAGCTTTTGAGTAAGCAAAACTCTGTAAAAATGGCAATTTTGGTCACTGTGAGGGTTTAAAAAGTGGTTATTCAACATGAGGCACGATCCAATTGACATTTTGAATCATTTTTGGTACAGTCCAAAAAATCAATTTTCGAATGCAAAACGATGACTCCGGACATGTCGAACGATCCCAAAAAGGTCAAAATGGATGAAATTTCAACATTTAATCTTTTGACTGTAAATGACTGTTGGATGTGAATTATGACTTTGTCAACTAAAATAAGTGTGTTTAAAGTCATTTCTGTGCCTGAAACGGGTCAAAATTGAAGCTTTTGAGTAAGCAAAACTCTGTAAAAATGGCAATTTTGGTCACTCTGAGGGTTTAAAAAGTGGTTATTCAACATGAGGCATGATCCAATTGACATTTTGAATCATTTTTGGTACAGTCCAAAAAATCAATTTTCGGATGAAAAACGATGACTCCGGACATGTCGAACTATCCCAAAATGGTCAATATGGATGAAATATTAACATTTAATCTTTTGATTCTAAATGACTGTTGGATGTGAATTATGACTTTGTCAACTAAAATAAGTGTGTTTAAAGTCATTTCTGTGCCTCAAAGGGGTCAACATTGAAGCTTTTGAGTAAGCAAAACTCTGTAAAAATGGCAATTTTGGTCACTGTGAGGGTTTAAAAAGTGGTTATTCAACATGAGGCACGATCCAATTGACATTTTGAATCATTTTTGGTACAGTCCAAAAAATCAATTTTCGAATGAAAAACGATGACTCCGGACATGCCGAACGATCCCAAAAAGGTCAAAATGGATGACATTTTAACATTTAATCTTTTGACTGTAAATGACTGTTGGATGTGAATTATGACTTTGTCAACTAAAATAAGTGTGTTTAAAGTCATTTCTGTGCCTGAAACGGGTCAAAATTTAAGCTTTTGAGTAAGCAAAACTCTGTAAAAATGGCAATTTTGGTCACTGTGAGGGTTTAAAAAGTGGTTATTCAACATGAGGCACGATCCAATTGACATTTTGAATCATTTTTGGTACAGTCCAAAAAATCAATTTTCGGATGAAAAACGATGACTCCGGACATGTCGAACTATCCCAAAATGGTCAATATGGATGAACTTTAAACATTTAATCTTTTGACTGTAAATGACTGTTGGATGTGAATTATGACTTTGTCAACTAAAATAAGTGTGTTTAAAGTCATTTCTGTGCCTGAAACTGGTCAAAATTGAAGCTTTTGAGTAAGCAAAACTCTGTAAAAATGGCAATTTTGGTCACTCTGAGGGTTTAAAAAGTGGTTATTCAACATGAGGCACGATCCAATTGACATTTTGAATCATTTTTGGTACAGTCCAAAAAATCAATTTTCGGATGAAAAACGATGACTCCGGACATGTCGAACGATCCCAAAATGGTCAATATGGATGAAATTTTAACATTTAATCTTTTGACTGTAAATGACTGTTGGATGTGAATTATGACTTTGTCAACTAAAATAAGTGTGTTTAAAGTCATTTCTGTGCCTGAAACGGGTCAAAATTGAAGCTTTTGAGTAAGCAAAACTCTTTAAAAATGGCAATTTTGGTCACTCTGAGGGTTTAAAAAGTGGTTATTCAACATGAGGCACGATCCAATTGACATTTTGAATCATTTTTGGTACAGTCCAAAAAATCAATTTTCGGATGAAAAACGATGACTCCGGACATGTCGAACGATCCCAAAAAGGTCAAAATGGATGAAATTTTAACATTTAATCTTTTGACTGTAAATGACTGTTGGATGTGAATTATGACTTTGTCAACTAAAATAAGTGTGTTTAAAGTCATTTCTGTGCCTGAAACGGGTCAAAATTGAAGCTTTTGAGTAAACAAAACTCTGTAAAAATGGCAATTTTGGTCACTCTGAGGGTTTAAAAAGTGGTTATTCAACATGAGGCACGATCCAATTGACATTTTGAATCATTTTTGGTACAGTCCAAAAAATCAATTTTCGAATGAAAAACGATGACTCCGGACATGTCGAACGATCCCCAAAAGGTCAAAATGGATGAAATTTTAACATTTAATCTTTTGACTGTAAATGACTGTTGGATGTGAATTATGACTTTGTCAACTAAAATAAGTGTGTTTAAAGTCATTTCTGTGCCTGAAACGGGTCAAAATTGAAGCTTTTGAGTAAGCAAAACTCTGTAAAAATGGCAATTTTGGTCACTGTGAGGGTTTAAAAAGTGGTTATTCAACATGAGGCACGATCCAATTGACATTTTGAATCATTTTTGGTACAGTCCAAAAAATCAATTTTCGGATGAAAAACGATGACTCCGGACATGTCGAACTATCCCAAAATGGTCAATATGGATGAAATTTTAACATTTATTCTTTTGACTGTAAATGACTGTTGGATGTGAATTATGACTTTGTCAACTAAAATAAGTGTGTTTAAAGTCATTTCTGTGTCTGAAACGGGTCAAAATTGAAGCTTTTGAGTAAGCAAAACTCTGTAAAAATTGCAATTTTGGTCACTCTGAGGGTTTAAAAAGTGGTTATTCAACATGAGGCATGATCCAATTGACATTTTGAATCATTTTTGGTACAGTCCAAAAAATCAATTTTCGGATGAAAAACGATGACTCCGGACATGTCGAACGATCCCAAAATGGTCAATATGGATGAAATTTTAACATTTAATCTTTTGACTGTACATGACTGTTGGATGTGAATTATGACTTTGTCAACTAAAATAAGTGTGTTTAAAGTCATTTCTGTGCCTGAAACGGGTCAAAATTGAAGCTTTTGAGTAAGCAAAACTCTGGAAAAATGGCAATTTTGGTCACATAGGGTTTAAAAAGTGGTTATTCAACATGAGGCACGATCCAATTGACATTTTGAATCATTTTTGGTACAGTCAAAAAAAATCAATTTTCGAATGAAAAACGATGACTCCGGACATGTCGAACGATCCCAAAAAGGTCAAAATGGATGAAATTTTAACATTTAATCTTTTGACTGTAAATGACTGTTGGATGTGAATTATGACTTTGTCAACTAAAATAAGTGTGTTTAAAGTCATTTCTGTGCCTGAAACGGGTCAAAATTGAAGCTTTTGAGTAAGCAAAACTCTGTAAAAATGGCAATTTTGGTCACTGTGAGGGTTTAAAAAGTGGTTATTCAACATGAGGCACGATCCAATTGACATTTTGAATCATTTTTGGTACAGTCCAAAAAATCAATTTTCGAATGAAAAACGATGACTCCGGACATGTCGAACGATCCCAAAAAGGTCAAAATGAATGAAATTTTAACATTTAATCTTTTGACTGTAAATGACTGTTGGATGTGAATTATGACTTTGTCAACTAAAATAAGTGTGTTTAAAGTCATTTCTGTGCCTGAAACGGGTCAAAATTGAAGCTTTTGAGTAAGCAAAACTCTGTAAAAATGGCAATTTTGGTCACTCTGAGGGTTTAAAAAGTGGTTATTCAACATGAGGCATGATCCAATTGACATTTTGAATCATTTTTGGTACAGTCCAAAAAATCAATTTTCGGATGAAAAACGATGACTCCGGACAAGTCGAACGATCCCAAAATGGTCAATATGGATGAAATTTTAACATTTAATCTTTTGACTGTAAATGACTGTTGGATGTGAATTATGACTTTGTCAACTAAAATAAGTGTGTTTAAAGTCATTTCTGTGCCTGAAACGGGTCAAAATTGAAGCTTTTGAGTAAGCAAAACTCTGTAAAAATGGCAATTTTGGTCACTCTGAGGGTTTAAAAAGTGGTTATTCAACATGAGGCACGATCCAATTGCCATTTTGAATCATTTTTGGTACAGTCCAAAAAATCAATTTTCGGATGCAAAACGATGACTCCGGACATGTCGAACGATCCCAAAAAGGTCAAAATGGATGAAATTTTAACATTTAATCTTTTGACTGTAAATGACTGTTGGATGTGAATTATGACTTTGTCAACTAAAATAAGTGTGTTTAAAGTCATTTCTGTGCCTGAAACGGGTCAAAATTGAAGCTTTTGAGTAAGCAAAACTCTGTAAAAATGGCAATTTTGGTCACTCTGAGGGTTTAAAAAGTGGTTATTCAACATGAGGCATGATCCAATTGACATTTTGAATCATTTTTGGTACAGTCCAAAAAATCAATTTTCGGATGAAAAACGATGACTCCGGACAAGTCGAACGATCCCAAAATGGTCAATATGGATGAAATTTTAACATTTAATCTTTTGACTGTAAATGACTGTTGGATGTGAATTATGACTTTGTCAACTAAAATAAGTGTGTTTAAAGTCATTTCTGTGCCTGAAACGGGTCAAAATTGAAGCTTTTGAGTAAGCAAAACTCTGTAAAAATGGCAATTTTGGTCACTCTGAGGGTTTAAAAAGTGGTTATTCAACATGAGGCACGATCCAATTGACATTTTGAATCATTTTTGGTACAGTCCAAAAAATCAATTTTCGGATGCAAAACGATGACTCCGGACATGTCGAACGATCCCAAAAAGGTGAAAATGGATGAAATTTTAACATTTAATCTTTTGACTGTAAATGACTGTTGGATGTGAATTATGACTTTGTCAACTAAAATAAGTGTGTTTAAAGTCATTTCTGTGCCTGAAACGGGTCAAAATTGAAGCTTTTGAGTAAGCAAAACTCTGTAAAAATGGCAATTTTGGTCACTGTGAGGGTTTAAAAAGTGGTTATTCAACATGAGGCACGATCCAATTGACATTTGGAATAATTTTTGGTACAGTCCAAAAAATCAATTTTCGGATGAAAAACGATGACTCCGGACATGTCGAACTATCCTAAAATGGTCAATATGGATGAAATTTTAACATTTAATCTTTTGATTCTAAATGACTGTTGGATGTGAATTATGACTTTGTCAACTAAAATAAGTGTGTTTAAAGTCATTTCTGTGCCTCAAAGGGGTCAAAATTGAAGCTTTTGAGTAAGCAAAACTCTGTAAAAATGGCAATTTTGGTCACTGTGAGGGTTTAAAAAGTGGTTATTCAACATGAGGCACGATCCAATTGACATTTTGAATCATTTTTGGTACAGTCCAAAAAATCAATTTTCGAATGAAAAACGATGACTCCGGACATGCCGAACGATCCCAAAAAGGTCAAAATGGATGACATTTTAACATTTAATCTTTTGACTGTAAATGACTGTTGGATGTGAATTATGACTTTGTCAACTAAAATAAGTGTGTTTAAAGTCATTTCTGTGCCTGAAACGGGTCAAAATTGAAGCTTTTGAGTAAGCAAAACTCTGTAAAAATGGCAATTTTGGTCACTCTGAGGGTTTAAAAAGTGGTTATTCAACATGAGGCACGATCCAATTGATATTTTGAATCATTTTTGGTACAGTCCAAAAAATCAATTTTCGGATGAAAAACGATGACTCCGGACATGTCGAACGATCCCAAAATGGTCAATATGGATGAAATTTAAACATTTAATCTTTTGACTGTAAATGACTGTTGGATGTGAATTATGACTTTGTCAACTAAAATAAGTGTGTTTAAAGTCATTTCTGTGCCTCAAAGGGGTCAAAATTGAAGCTTTTGAGTAAGCAAAACTCTGTAAAAATGGCAATTTTGGTCACTGTGAGGGTTTAAAAAGTGGTTATTCAACATGAGGCACGATCCAATTGACATTTTGAATCATTTTTGGTACAGTCCAAAAAATCAATTTTCGGATGAAAAACGATGACTCCGGACATGTCGAACTATCCCAAAATGGTCAATATGGATGAACTTTAAACATTTAATCTTTTGACTGTAAATGACTGTTGGATGTGCATTATGACTTTGTCAACTAAAATAAGTGTGTTTAAAGTCATTTCTGTGCCTGAAACTGGTCAAAATTGAAGCTTTTGAGTAAGCAAAACTCTGTAAAAATGGCAATTTTGGTCACTGTGAGGGTTTAAAAAGTGGTTATTCAACATGAGGCACGATCCAATTGAAATTTTGAATCATTTTTGGTACAGTCCAAAAAATCAATTTTCGAATGAAAAACGATGACTCCGGACATGTCGAACGATCCCAAAAAGGTCACAATGGATGAAATTTTAACATTTAATCTTTTGACTGTAAATGACTGTTGGATGTGAATTATGACTTTGTCAACTAAAATAAGTGTGTTTAAAGTCATTTCTGTGCCTCAAAGGGGTCAAAATTGAAGCTTTTGAGTAAGCAAAACTCTGTAAAAATGGCAATTTTGGTCACTGTGAGGGTTTAAAAAGTGGTTATTCAACATGAGGCACGATCCAATTGACATTTGGAATAATTTTTGGTACAGTCCAAAAAATCAATTTTCGGATGAAAAACGATGACTCCGGACATGTCGAACTATCCTAAAATGGTCAATATGGATGAAATTTTAACATTTAATCTTTTGATTCTAAATGACTGTTGGATGTGAATTATGACTTTGTCAACTAAAATAAGTGTGTTTAAAGTCATTTCTGTGCCTCAAAGGGGTCAAAATTGAAGCTTTTGAGTAAGCAAAACTCTGTAAAAATGGCAATTTTGGTCACTGTGAGGGTTTAAAAAGTGGTTATTCTACATGAGGCACGATCCAATTGACATTTTGAATCATTTTTGGTACAGTCCAAAAAATCAATTTTCGGATGAAAAACGATGACTCCGGACATGTCGAACTATTCCAAAATGGTCAATATGGATGAAATTTTAACATTTAATCTTTTGACTCTAAATGGCTGTTGGATGTGAATTATGACTTTGTCAACTAAAATAAGTGTGTTTAAAGTCATTTCTGTGCCTCAAAGGGGTCAAAATTGAAGCTTTTGAGTAAGCAAAACTCTGTAAAAATGGCAATTTTGGTCACTGTGAGGGTTTAAAAAGTGGTTATTCAACATGAGGCACGATCCAATTGAAATTTTGAATCATTTTTGGTACAGTCCAAAAAATCAATTTTCGAATGAAAAACGATGACTCCGGACATGTCGAACGATCCCAAAAAGGTCACAATGGATGAAATTTTAACATTTAATCTTTTGACTGTAAATGACTGTTGGATGTGAATTATGACTTTGTCAACTAAAATAAGTGTGTTTTAAGTCATTTCTGTGCCTGAAACGGGTCAAAATTGAAGCTTTTGAGTAAGCAAAACTCTGTAAAAATGGCAATTTTGGTCACTCTGAGGGTTTAAAAAGTGGTTATTCAACATGAGGCACGATCCAATTGACATTTTGAATCATTTTTGGTACAGTCCAAACAATCAATTTTCGGATGAAAAACGATGACTCCGGACATGTCGAACGATCCCAAAAAGGTCAATATGGATGAAATTTTAACATTTAATCTTTTGACTGTAAATGACTGTTGGATGTGAATTATGACTTTGTCAACTAAAATAAGTGTGTTTAAAGTCATTTCTGTGCCTGAAACTGGTCAAAATTGAAGCTTTTGAGTAAGCAAAACTCTGTAAAAATGGCAATTTTGGTCACTGTGAGGGTTTAAAAAGTGGTTATTCAACATGAGGCACGATCCAATTGACATTTTGAATCATTTTTGGTACAGTCCAAAAAATCAATTTTCGGATGAAAAACGATGACTCCGGACATGTCGAACGATCCCAAAAAGGTCAAAATGGATGAAATTTTAACATTTAATCTTTTGACTGTAAATGACTAATGGATGTGAATTATGACTTTGTCAACTAAAATAAGTGTGTTTAAAGTCATTTCTGTGCCTGAAACGGGTCAAAATTGAAGCTTTTGAGTAAGCAAAACTCTGTAAAAATGGCAATTTTGGTCACTCTGAGGGTTTAAAAAGTGGTTATTCAACATGAGGCACGATCCAATTGACATTTTGAATCATTTTTGGTACAGTCCAAAAAATCAATTTTCGGATGAAAAACGATGACTCCGGACATGTCGAACGATCCCAAAATGGTCAATATGGATGAAATTTTAACATTTAATCTTTTGACTGTAAATGACTGTTGGATGTGAATTATGACTTTGTCAACTAAAATAAGTGTGTTTAAAGTCATTTCTGTGCCTGAAACAGGTCAAAATTGAAGCTTTTGAGTAAGCAAAACTCTGTAAAAATGGCAATTTTGGTCACTCTGAGGGTTTAAAAAGTGGTTATTCAACATGAGGCACGATCCAATTGACATTTTGAATCATTTTTGGTACAGTCCAAAAAATCAATTTTCGGATGAAAAACAATGACTCCGGACATGTCGAACGATCCCAAAATGGTCAATATGGATGAAATTTTAACATTTAATCTTTTGACTGTAAATGACTGTTGGATGTGAATTATGACTTTGTCAACTAAAATAAGTGTGTTTAAAGTCATTTCTGTGCCTGAAACGGGTCAAAATTGAAGCTTTTGAGTAAGCAAAACTCTGTAAAAATGGCAATTTTGGTCACTCTGAGGGTTTAAAAAGTGGTTATTCTACATGAGGCACGATCCAATTGACATTTTGAATCATTTTTGGTACAGTCCAAAAAATCAATTTTCGGATGAAAAACGATGACTCCGGACATGTCGAACTATCCCAAAATCGTCAATATGGATGAAATTTTAACATTTAATCTTTTGACTCTAAATGGCTGTTGGATGTGAATTACGACTTTGTCAACTAAAATAAGTGTGTTTAAAGTCATTTCTGTGCCTCAAAGGGGTCAAAATTGAAGCTTTTGAGTAAGCAAAACTCTGTAAAAATGGCAATTTTGGTCACTGTGAGGGTTTAAAAAGTGGTTATTCAACATGAGGCACGATCCAATTGAAATTTTGAATCATTTTTGGTACAGTCCAAAAAATCAATTTTCGAATGAAAAACGATGACTCCGGACATGTCGAACGATCCCAAAAAGGTCACAATGGATGAAATTTTAACATTTAATCTTTTGACTGTAAATGACTGTTGGATGTGAATTATGACTTTGTCAACTAAAATAAGTGTGTTTAAAGTCATTTCTGTGCCTGAAACGGGTCAAAATTGAAGCTTTTGAGTAAGCAAAACTCTGAAAAAAATGGCAATTTTGGTCACTCTGAGGGTTTAAAAAGTGGTTATTCAACATGAGGCACGATCCAATTGACATTTTGAATCATTTTTGGTACAGTCCAAAAAATCAATTTTCGGATGGAAAACGATGACTCCGGACATGTCGAACGATCCCAAAAAGGTCAATATGGATGAAATTTTAACATTTAATCTTTTGACTGTAAATGACTGTTGGATGTGAATTATGACTTTGTCAACTAAAATAAGTGTGTTTAAAGTCATTTCTGTGCCTGAAACTGGTCAAAATTGAAGCTTTTGAGTAAGCAAAACTCTGTAAAAATGGCAATTTTGGTCACTGTGAGGGTTTAAAAAGTGGTTATTCAACATGAGGCACGATCCAATTGACATTTTGAATCATTTTTGGTACAGTCCAAAAAATCAATTTTCGGATGAAAAACGATGACTCCGGACATGTCGAACGATCCCAAAAAGGTCAAAATGGATGAAATTTTAACATTTAATCTTTTGACTGTAAATGACTGTTGGATGTGAATTATGACTTTGTCAACTAAAATAAGTGTGTTTAAAGTCATTTCTGTGCCTGAAACGGGTCAAAATTGAAGCTTTTGAGTAAGCAAAACTCTGTAAAAATGGCAATTTTGGTCACTCTGAGGGTTTAAAAAGTGGTTATTCAACATGAGGCACGATCCAATTGACATTTTGAATCATTTTTGGTACAGTCCAAAAAATCAATTTTCGAATGAAAAACGATGACTCCGGACATGTCGAACGATCCCCAAAAGGTCAAAATGGATGAAATTTTAACATTTAATCTTTTGACTGTAAATGACTGTTGGATGTGAATTATGACTTTGTCAACTAAAATAAGTGTGTTTAAAGTCATTTCTGTGCCTGAAACGGGTCAAAATTGAAGCTTTTGAGTAAGCAAAACTCTGTAAAAATGGCAATTTTGGTCACTGTGAGGGTTTAAAAAGTGGTTATTCAACATGAGGCACGATCCAATTGACATTTTGAATCATTTTTGGTACAGTCCAAAAAATCAATTTTCGGATGAAAAACGATGACTCCGGACATGTCGAACTATCCCAAAATGGTCAATATGGATGAAATTTTAACATTTATTCTTTTGACTGTAAATGACTGTTGGATGTGAATTATGACTTTGTCAACTAAAATAAGTGTGTTTAAAGTCATTTCTGTGTCTGAAACGGGTCAAAATTGAAGCTTTTGAGTAAGCAAAACTCTGTAAAAATTGCAATTTTGGTCACTCTGAGGGTTTAAAAAGTGGTTATTCAACATGAGGCATGATCCAATTGACATTTTGAATCATTTTTGGTACAGTCCAAAAAATCAATTTTCGGATGAAAAACGATGACTCCGGACATGTCGAACGATCCCAAAATGGTCAATATGGATGAAATTTTAACATTTAATCTTTTGACTGTAAATGACTGTTGGATGTGAATTATGACTTTGTCAACTAAAATAAGTGTGTTTAAAGTCATTTCTGTGCCTGAAACGCGTCAAAATTGAAGCTTTTGAGTAAGCAAAACTCTGTAAAATTGGCAATTTTGGTCACTCTGAGGGTTTAAAAAGTGGTTATTCAACATGAGGCACGATCCAATTGACATTTTGAATCATTTTTGGTACAGTCCAAAAAATCAATTTTCGGATGCAAAACGATGACTCCGGACATGTCGAACTATCCCAAAATGGTCAATATGGATGAAATTTTAACATTTAATCTTTTGATTCTAAATGACTGTTGGATGTGAATTATGACTTTGTCAACTAAAATAAGTGTGTTTAAAGTCATTTCTGTGCCTCAAAGGGGTCAAAATTGAAGCTTTTGAGTAAGCAAAACTCTGTAAAAATGGCAATTTTGGTCACTGTGAGGGTTTAAAAAGTGGTTATTCAACATGAAGCACGATCCAATTGAAATTTTGAATCATTTTTGATACAGTCCAAAAAATCAATTTTCGGATGAAAAACGATGACTCCGGACATGTCGAACAGTCCCAAAAAGGTCAAAATGGATGAAATTTTAACATTTAATCTTTTGACTGTAAATGACTGTTGGATGTGAATTATGACTTTGTCAACTAAAATAAGTGTGTTTAAAGTCATTTCTGTGCCTGAAACGGGTCAAAATTGAAGCTTTTGAGTAAGCAAAACTCTGTAAAAATGGCAATTTTGGTCACTGTGAGGGTTTAAAAAGTGGTTATTCAACATGAGGCACGATCCAATTGACATTTTGAATCATTTTTGGTACAGTCCAAAAAATCAATTTTCGGATGAAAAACGATGACTCCGGACATGTCGAACTATCCCAAAATGGTCAATATGGATGAAATTTTAACATTTAATCTTTGGACTGTAAATGACTGTTGGATGTGAATTATGACTTTGTCAACTAAAATAAGTGTGTTTAAAGTCATTTCTGTGCCTGAAACGGGTCAAAATTGAAGCTTTTGAGTAAGCAAAACTCTGTAAAAATGGCAATTTTGGTCACTCTGAGGGTTTAAAAAGTGGTTATTCAACATGAGGCACGATCCAATTGACATTTTGAATCATTTTTGGTACAGTCCAAAAAATCAATTTTCGGATGAAAAACAATGACTCCGGACATGTCGAACGATCCCAAAATGGTCAATATGGATGAAATTTTAACATTTAATCTTTTGACTGTACATGACTGTTGGATGTGAATTATGACTTTGTCAACTAAAATAAGTGTGTTTAAAGTCATTTCTGTGCCTGAAACGGGTCAAAATTGAAGCTTTTGAGTAAGCAAAACTCTGTAAAAATGGCAATTTTGGTCACTCTGAGGGTTTAAAAAGTGGTTATTCAACATGAGGCACGATCCAATTGACATTTTGAATCATTTTTGGTACAGTCCAAAAAATCAATTTTCGAATGCAAAACGATGACTCCGGACATGTCGAACGATCCCAAAAAGGTCAAAATGGATGAAATTTTAACATTTAATCTTTTGACTGTAAATGACTGTTGGATGTGAATTATGACTTTGTCAACTAAAATAAGTGTGTTTAAAGTCATTTCTGTGCCTGAAACGGGTCAAAATTGAAGCTTTTGAGTAAGCAAAACTCTGTAAAAATGGCAATTTTGGTCACTCTGAGGGTTTAAAAAGTGGTTATTCAACATGAGGCATGATCCAATTGACATTTTGAATCATTTTTGGTACAATCCAAAAAATCAATTTTCGGATGAAAAACGATGACTCTGGACATGTCGAACTATCCCAAAATGGTCAATATGGATGAAATTTTAACATTTAATCTTTTGATTCTAAATGACTGTTGGATGTGAATTATGACTTTGTCAACTAAAATAAGTGTGTTTAAAGTCATTTCTGTGCCTCAAAGGGGTCAAAATTGAAGCTTTTGAGTAAGCAAAACTCTGTAAAAATGGCAATTTTGGTCACTGTGAGGGTTTAAAAAGTGGTTATTCAACATGAGGCACGATCCAATTGACATTTTGAATCATTTTTGGTACAGTCCAAAAAATCAATTTTCGAATGCAAAACGATGACTCCGGACATGTCGAACGATCCCAAAAAGGTCAAAATGGATGAAATTTCAACATTTAATCTTTTGACTGTAAATGACTGTTGGATGTGAATTATGACTTTGTCAACTAAAATAAGTGTGTTTAAAGTCATTTCTGTGCCTGAAACGGGTCAAAATTGAAGCTTTTGAGTAAGCAAAACTCTGTAAAAATGGCAATTTTGGTCACTCTGAGGGTTTAAAAAGTGGTTATTCAACATGAGGCATGATCCAATTGACATTTTGAATCATTTTTGGTACAGTCCAAAAAATCAATTTTCGGATGAAAAACGATGACTCCGGACATGTCGAACTATCCCAAAATGGTCAATATGGATGAAATATTAACATTTAATCTTTTGATTCTAAATGACTGTTGGATGTGAATTATGACTTTGTCAACTAAAATAAGTGTGTTTAAAGTCATTTCTGTGCCTCAAAGGGGTCAAAATTGAAGCTTTTGAGTAAGCAAAACTCTGTAAAAATGGCAATTTTGGTCACTGTGAGGGTTTAAAAAGTGGTTATTCAACATGAGGCACGATCCAATTGACATTTTGAATCATTTTTGGTACAGTCCAAAAAATCAATTTTCGAATGAAAAACGATGACTCCGGATATGCCGAACGATCCCAAAAAGGTCAAAATGGATGACATTTTAACATTTAATCTTTTGACTGTAAATGACTGTTGGATGTGAATTATGACTTTGTCAACTAAAATAAGTGTGTTTAAAGTCATTTCTGTGCCTGAAACGGGTCAAAATTTAAGCTTTTGAGTAAGCAAAACTCTGTAAAAATGGCAATTTTGGTCACTGTGAGGGTTTAAAAAGTGGTTATTCAACATGAGGCACGATCCAATTGACATTTTGAATCATTTTTGGTACAGTCCAAAAAATCAATTTTCGGATGAAAAACGATGACTCCGGACATGTCGAACTATCCCAAAATGGTCAATATGGATGAACTTTAAACATTTAATCTTTTGACTGTAAATGACTGTTGGATGTGAATTATGACTTTGTCAACTAAAATAAGTGTGTTTAAAGTCATTTCTGTGCCTGAAACGGGTCAAAATTGAAGCTTTTGAGTAAGCAAAACTCTGTAAAAATGGCAATTTTGGTCACTCTGAGGGTTTAAAAAGTGGTTATTCAACATGAGGCACGATCCAATTGACATTTTGAATCATTTTTGGTACAGTCCAAAAAATCAATTTTCGGATGAAAAACGATGACTCCGGACATGTCGAACGATCCCAAAATGGTCAATATGGATGAAATTTTAACATTTAATCTTTTGACTGTAAATGACTGTTGGATGTGAATTATGACTTTGTCAACTAAAATAAGTGTGTTTAAAGTCATTTCTGTGCCTGAAACGGGTCAAAATTGAAGCTTTTGAGTAAGCAAAACTCTTTAAAAATGGCAATTTTGGTCACTCTGAGGGTTTAAAAAGTGGTTATTCAACATGAGGCACGATCCAATTGACATTTTGAATCATTTTTGGTACAGTCCAAAAAATCAATTTTCGGATGAAAAACGATGACTCCGGACATGTCGAACGATCCCAAAAAGGTCAAAATGGATGAAATTTTAACATTTAATCTTTTGACTGTAAATGACTGTTGGATGTGAATTATGACTTTGTCAACTAAAATAAGTGTGTTTAAAGTCATTTCTGTGCCTGAAACGGGTCAAAATTGAAGCTTTTGAGTAAACAAAACTCTGTAAAAATGGCAATTTTGGTCACTCTGAGGGTTTAAAAAGTGGTTATTCAACATGAGGCACGATCCAATTGACATTTTGAATCATTTTTGGTACAGTCCAAAAAATCAATTTTCGAATGAAAAACGATGACTCCGGACATGTCGAACGATCCCCAAAAGGTCAAAATGGATGAAATTTTAACATTTAATCTTTTGACTGTAAATGACTGTTGGATGTGAATTATGACTTTGTCAACTAAAATAAGTGTGTTTAAAGTCATTTCTGTGCCTGAAACGGGTCAAAATTGAAGCTTTTGAGTAAGCAAAACTCTGTAAAAATGGCAATTTTGGTCACTGTGAGGGTTTAAAAAGTGGTTATTCAACATGAGGCACGATCCAATTGACATTTTGAATCATTTTTGGTACAGTCCAAAAAATCAATTTTCGGATGAAAAACGATGACTCCGGACATGTCGAACTATCCCAAAATGGTCAATATGGATGAAATTTTAACATTTATTCTTTTGACTGTAAATGACTGTTGGATGTGAATTATGACTTTGTCAACTAAAATAAGTGTGTTTAAAGTCATTTCTGTGTCTGAAACGGGTCAAAATTGAAGCTTTTGAGTAAGCAAAACTCTGTAAAAATTGCAATTTTGGTCACTCTGAGGGTTTAAAAAGTGGTTATTCAACATGAGGCATGATCCAATTGACATTTTGAATCATTTTTGGTACAGTCCAAAAAATCAATTTTCGGATGAAAAACGATGACTCCGGACATGTCGAACGATCCCAAAATGGTCAATATGGATGAAATTTTAACATTTAATCTTTTGACTGTACATGACTGTTGGATGTGAATTATGACTTTGTCAACTAAAATAAGTGTGTTTAAAGTCATTTCTGTGCCTGAAACGGGTCAAAATTGAAGCTTTTGGGTAAGCAAAACTCTGGAAAAATGGCAATTTTGGTCACATAGGGTTTAAAAAGTGGTTATTCAACATGAGGCACGATCCAATTGACATTTTGAATCATTTTTGGTACAGTCAAAAAAAATCAATTTTCGAATGAAAAACGATGACTCCGGACATGTCGAACGATCCCAAAAAGGTCAAAATGGATGAAATTTTAACATTTAATCTTTTGACTGTAAATGACTGTTGGATGTGAATTATGACTTTGTCAACTAAAATAAGTGTGTTTAAAGTCATTTCTGTGCCTGAAACGGGTCAAAATTGAAGCTTTTGAGTAAGCAAAACTCTGTAAAAATGGCAATTTTGGTCACTGTGAGGGTTTAAAAAGTGGTTATTCAACATGAGGCACGATCCAATTGACATTTTGAATCATTTTTGGTACAGTCCAAAAAATCAATTTTCGAATGAAAAACGATGACTCCGGACATGTCGAACGATCCCAAAAAGGTCAAAATGAATGAAATTTTAACATTTAATCTTTTGACTGTAAATGACTGTTGGATGTGAATTATGACTTTGTCAACTAAAATAAGTGTGTTTAAAGTCATTTCTGTGCCTGAAACGGGTCAAAATTGAAGCTTTTGAGTAAGCAAAACTCTGTAAAAATGGCAATTTTGGTCACTCTGAGGGTTTAAAAAGTGGTTATTCAACATGAGGCATGATCCAATTGACATTTTGAATCATTTTTGGTACAGTCCAAAAAATCAATTTTCGGATGAAAAACGATGACTCCGGACAAGTCGAACGATCCCAAAATGGTCAATATGGATGAAATTTTAACATTTAATCTTTTGACTGTAAATGACTGTTGGATGTGAATTATGACTTTGTCAACTAAAATAAGTGTGTTTAAAGTCATTTCTGTGCCTGAAACGGGTCAAAATTGAAGCTTTTGAGTAAGCAAAACTCTGTAAAAATGGCAATTTTGGTCACTCTGAGGGTTTAAAAAGTGGTTATTCAACATGAGGCACGATCCAATTGCCATTTTGAATCATTTTTGGTACAGTCCAAAAAATCAATTTTCGGATGCAAAACGATGACTCCGGACATGTCGAACGATCCCAAAAAGGTCAAAATGGATGAAATTTTAACATTTAATCTTTTGACTGTAAATGACTGTTGGATGTGAATTATGACTTTGTCAACTAAAATAAGTGTGTTTAAAGTCATTTCTGTGCCTGAAACGGGTCAAAATTGAAGCTTTTGAGTAAGCAAAACTCTGTAAAAATGGCAATTTTGGTCACTCTGAGGGTTTAAAAAGTGGTTATTCAACATGAGGCATGATCCAATTGACATTTTGAATCATTTTTGGTACAGTCCAAAAAATCAATTTTCGGATGAAAAACGATGACTCCGGACAAGTCGAACGATCCCAAAATGGTCAATATGGATGAAATTTTAACATTTAATCTTTTGACTGTAAATGACTGTTGGATGTGAATTATGACTTTGTCAACTAAAATAAGTGTGTTTAAAGTCATTTCTGTGCCTGAAACGGGTCAAAATTGAAGCTTTTGAGTAAGCAAAACTCTGTAAAAATGGCAATTTTGGTCACTCTGAGGGTTTAAAAAGTGGTTATTCAACATGAGGCACGATCCAATTGACATTTTGAATCATTTTTGGTACAGTCCAAAAAATCAATTTTCGGATGCAAAACGATGACTCCGGACATGTCGAACGATCCCAAAAAGGTGAAAATGGATGAAATTTTAACATTTAATCTTTTGACTGTAAATGACTGTTGGATGTGAATTATGACTTTGTCAACTAAAATAAGTGTGTTTAAAGTCATTTCTGTGCCTGAAACGGGTCAAAATTGAAGCTTTTGAGTAAGCAAAACTCTGTAAAAATGGCAATTTTGGTCACTGTGAGGGTTTAAAAAGTGGTTATTCAACATGAGGCACGATCCAATTGACATTTGGAATAATTTTTGGTACAGTCCAAAAAATCAATTTTCGGATGAAAAACGATGACTCTGGACATGTCGAACTATCCTAAAATGGTCAATATGGATGAAATTTTAACATTTAATCTTTTGATTCTAAATGACTGTTGGATGTGAATTATGACTTTGTCAACTAAAATAAGTGTGTTTAAAGTCATTTCTGTGCCTCAAAGGGGTCAAAATTGAAGCTTTTGAGTAAGCAAAACTCTGTAAAAATGGCAATTTTGGTCACTGTGAGGGTTTAAAAAGTGGTTATTCAACATGAGGCACGATCCAATTGACATTTTGAATCATTTTTGGTACAGTCCAAAAAATCAATTTTCGAATGAAAAACGATGACTCCGGACATGCCGAACGATCCCAAAAAGGTCAAAATGGATGACATTTTAACATTTAATCTTTTGACTGTAAATGACTGTTGGATGTGAATTATGACTTTGTCAACTAAAATAAGTGTGTTTAAAGTCATTTCTGTGCCTGAAACGGGTCAAAATTGAAGCTTTCGAGTAAGCAAAACTCTGTAAAAATGGCAATTTTGGTCACTGTGAGGGTTTAAAAAGTGGTTATTCAACATGAGGCACGATCCAATTGACATTTTGAATCATTTTTGGTACAGTCCAAAAAATCAATTTTCGGATGAAAAACGATGACTCCGGACATGTCGAACTATCCCAAAATGGTCAATATGGATGAACTTTAAACATTTAATCTTTTGACTGTAAATGACTGTTGGATGTGCATTATGACTTTGTCAACTAAAATAAGTGTGTTTAAAGTCATTTCTGTGCCTGAAACTGGTCAAAATTGAAGCTTTTGAGTAAGCAAAACTCTGTAAAAATGGCAATTTTGGTCACTGTGAGGGTTTAAAAAGTGGTTATTCAACATGAGGCACGATCCAATTGAAATTTTGAATCATTTTTGGTACAGTCCAAAAAATCAATTTTCGAATGAAAAACGATGACTCCGGACATGTCGAACGATCCCAAAAAGGTCACAATGGATGAAATTTTAACATTTAATCTTTTGACTGTAAATGACTGTTGGATGTGAATTATGACTTTGTCAACTAAAATAAGTGTGTTTAAAGTCATTTCTGTGCCTCAAAGGGGTCAAAATTGAAGCTTTTGAGTAAGCAAAACTCTGTAAAAATGGCAATTTTGGTCACTGTGAGGGTTTAAAAAGTGGTTATTCAACATGAGGCACGATCCAATTGACATTTGGAATAATTTTTGGTACAGTCCAAAAAATCAATTTTCGGATGAAAAACGATGACTCCGGACATGTCGAACTATCCTAAAATGGTCAATATGGATGAAATTTTAACATTTAATCTTTTGATTCTAAATGACTGTTGGATGTGAATTATGACTTTGTCAACTAAAATAAGTGTGTTTAAAGTCATTTCTGTGCCTCAAAGGGGTCAAAATTGAAGCTTTTGAGTAAGCAAAACTCTGTAAAAATGGCAATTTTGGTCACTGTGAGGGTTTAAAAAGTGGTTATTCTACATGAGGCACGATCCAATTGACATTTTGAATCATTTTTGGTACAGTCCAAAAAATCAATTTTCGGATGAAAAACGATGACTCCGGACATGTCGAACTATTCCAAAATGGTCAATATGGATGAAATTTTAACATTTAATCTTTTGACTCTAAATGGCTGTTGGATGTGAATTATGACTTTGTCAACTAAAATAAGTGTGTTTAAAGTCATTTCTGTGCCTCAAAGGGGTCAAAATTGAAGCTTTTGAGTAAGCAAAACTCTGTAAAAATGGCAATTTTGGTCACTGTGAGGGTTTAAAAAGTGGTTATTCAACATGAGGCACGATCCAATTGAAATTTTGAATCATTTTTGGTACAGTCCAAAAAATCAATTTTCGAATGAAAAACGATGACTCCGGACATGTCGAACGATCCCAAAAAGGTCACAATGGATGAAATTTTAACATTTAATCTTTTGACTGTAAATGACTGTTGGATGTGAATTATGACTTTGTCAACTAAAATAAGTGTGTTTTAAGTCATTTCTGTGCCTGAAACGGGTCAAAATTGAAGCTTTTGAGTAAGCAAAACTCTGTAAAAATGGCAATTTTGGTCACTCTGAGGGTTTAAAAAGTGGTTATTCAACATGAGGCACGATCCAATTGACATTTTGAATCATTTTTGGTACAGTCAAAAAAAATCAATTTTCGAATGAAAAACGATGACTCCGGACATGTCGAACGATCCCAAAAAGGTCAAAATGGATGAAATTTTAACATTTAATCTTTTGACTGTAAATGACTGTTGGATGTGAATTATGACTTTGTCAACTAAAATAAGTGTGTTTAAAGTCATTTCTGTGCCTGAAACGGGTCAAAATTGAAGCTTTTGAGTAAGCAAAACTCTGTAAAAATGGCAATTTTGGTCACTGTGAGGGTTTAAAAAGTGGTTATTCAACATGAGGCACGATCCAATTGACATTTTGAATCATTTTTGGTACAGTCCAAAAAATCAATTTTCGAATGAAAAACGATGACTCCGGACATGTCGAACGATCCCAAAAAGGTCAAAATGAATGAAATTTTAACATTTAATCTTTTGACTGTAAATGACTGTTGGATGTGAATTATGACTTTGTCAACTAAAATAAGTGTGTTTAAAGTCATTTCTGTGCCTGAAACGGGTCAAAATTGAAGCTTTTGAGTAAGCAAAACTCTGTAAAAATGGCAATTTTGGTCACTCTGAGGGTTTAAAAAGTGGTTATTCAACATGAGGCATGATCCAATTGACATTTTGAATCATTTTTGGTACAGTCCAAAAAATCAATTTTCGGATGAAAAACGATGACTCCGGACAAGTCGAACGATCCCAAAATGGTCAATATGGATGAAATTTTAACATTTAATCTTTTGACTGTAAATGACTGTTGGATGTGAATTATGACTTTGTCAACTAAAATAAGTGTGTTTAAAGTCATTTCTGTGCCTGAAACGGGTCAAAATTGAAGCTTTTGAGTAAGCAAAACTCTGTAAAAATGGCAATTTTGGTCACTCTGAGGGTTTAAAAAGTGGTTATTCAACATGAGGCACGATCCAATTGCCATTTTGAATCATTTTTGGTACAGTCCAAAAAATCAATTTTCGGATGCAAAACGATGACTCCGGACATGTCGAACGATCCCAAAAAGGTCAAAATGGATGAAATTTTAACATTTAATCTTTTGACTGTAAATGACTGTTGGATGTGAATTATGACTTTGTCAACTAAAATAAGTGTGTTTAAAGTCATTTCTGTGCCTGAAACGGGTCAAAATTGAAGCTTTTGAGTAAGCAAAACTCTGTAAAAATGGCAATTTTGGTCACTCTGAGGGTTTAAAAAGTGGTTATTCAACATGAGGCATGATCCAATTGACATTTTGAATCATTTTTGGTACAGTCCAAAAAATCAATTTTCGGATGAAAAACGATGACTCCGGACAAGTCGAACGATCCCAAAATGGTCAATATGGATGAAATTTTAACATTTAATCTTTTGACTGTAAATGACTGTTGGATGTGAATTATGACTTTGTCAACTAAAATAAGTGTGTTTAAAGTCATTTCTGTGCCTGAAACGGGTCAAAATTGAAGCTTTTGAGTAAGCAAAACTCTGTAAAAATGGCAATTTTGGTCACTCTGAGGGTTTAAAAAGTGGTTATTCAACATGAGGCACGATCCAATTGACATTTTGAATCATTTTTGGTACAGTCCAAAAAATCAATTTTCGGATGCAAAACGATGACTCCGGACATGTCGAACGATCCCAAAAAGGTGAAAATGGATGAAATTTTAACATTTAATCTTTTGACTGTAAATGACTGTTGGATGTGAATTATGACTTTGTCAACTAAAATAAGTGTGTTTAAAGTCATTTCTGTGCCTGAAACGGGTCAAAATTGAAGCTTTTGAGTAAGCAAAACTCTGTAAAAATGGCAATTTTGGTCACTGTGAGGGTTTAAAAAGTGGTTATTCAACATGAGGCACGATCCAATTGACATTTGGAATAATTTTTGGTACAGTCCAAAAAATCAATTTTCGGATGAAAAACGATGACTCCGGACATGTCGAACTATCCTAAAATGGTCAATATGGATGAAATTTTAACATTTAATCTTTTGATTCTAAATGACTGTTGGATGTGAATTATGACTTTGTCAACTAAAATAAGTGTGTTTAAAGTCATTTCTGTGCCTCAAAGGGGTCAAAATTGAAGCTTTTGAGTAAGCAAAACTCTGTAAAAATGGCAATTTTGGTCACTGTGAGGGTTTAAAAAGTGGTTATTCAACATGAGGCACGATCCAATTGACATTTTGAATCATTTTTGGTACAGTCCAAAAAATCAATTTTCGAATGAAAAACGATGACTCCGGACATGCCGAACGATCCCAAAAAGGTCAAAATGGATGACATTTTAACATTTAATCTTTTGACTGTAAATGACTGTTGGATGTGAATTATGACTTTGTCAACTAAAATAAGTGTGTTTAAAGTCATTTCTGTGCCTGAAACGGGTCAAAATTGAAGCTTTCGAGTAAGCAAAACTCTGTAAAAATGGCAATTTTGGTCACTGTGAGGGTTTAAAAAGTGGTTATTCAACATGAGGCACGATCCAATTGACATTTTGAATCATTTTTGGTACAGTCCAAAAAATCAATTTTCGGATGAAAAACGATGACTCCGGACATGTCGAACTATCCCAAAATGGTCAATATGGATGAACTTTAAACATTTAATCTTTTGACTGTAAATGACTGTTGGATGTGCATTATGACTTTGTCAACTAAAATAAGTGTGTTTAAAGTCATTTCTGTGCCTGAAACTGGTCAAAATTGAAGCTTTTGAGTAAGCAAAACTCTGTAAAAATGGCAATTTTGGTCACTGTGAGGGTTTAAAAAGTGGTTATTCAACATGAGGCACGATCCAATTGAAATTTTGAATCATTTTTGGTACAGTCCAAAAAATCAATTTTCGAATGAAAAACGATGACTCCGGACATGTCGAACGATCCCAAAAAGGTCACAATGGATGAAATTTTAACATTTAATCTTTTGACTGTAAATGGCTGTTGGATGTGAATTATGACTTTGTCAACTAAAATAAGTGTGTTTAAAGTCATTTCTGTGCCTCAAAGGGGTCAAAATTGAAGCTTTTGAGTAAGCAAAACTCTGTAAAAATGGCAATTTTGGTCACTGTGAGGGTTTAAAAAGTGGTTATTCAACATGAGGCACGATCCAATTGACATTTGGAATAATTTTTGGTACAGTCCAAAAAATCAATTTTCGGATGAAAAACGATGACTCCGGACATGTCGAACTATCCTAAAATGGTCAATATGGATGAAATTTTAACATTTAATCTTTTGATTCTAAATGACTGTTGGATGTGAATTATGACTTTGTCAACTAAAATAAGTGTGTTTAAAGTCATTTCTGTGCCTCAAAGGGGTCAAAATTGAAGCTTTTGAGTAAGCAAAACTCTGTAAAAATGGCAATTTTGGTCACTGTGAGGGTTTAAAAAGTGGTTATTCTACATGAGGCACGATCCAATTGACATTTTGAATCATTTTTGGTACAGTCCAAAAAATCAATTTTCGGATGAAAAACGATGACTCCGGACATGTCGAACTATTCCAAAATGGTCAATATGGATGAAATTTTAACATTTAATCTTTTGACTCTAAATGGCTGTTGGATGTGAATTATGACTTTGTCAACTAAAATAAGTGTGTTTAAAGTCATTTCTGTGCCTCAAAGGGGTCAAAATTGAAGCTTTTGAGTAAGCAAAACTCTGTAAAAATGGCAATTTTGGTCACTGTGAGGGTTTAAAAAGTGGTTATTCAACATGAGGCACGATCCAATTGAAATTTTGAATCATTTTTGGTACAGTCCAAAAAATCAATTTTCGAATGAAAAACGATGACTCCGGACATGTCGAACGATCCCAAAAAGGTCACAATGGATGAAATTTTAACATTTAATCTTTTGACTGTAAATGACTGTTGGATGTGAATTATGACTTTGTCAACTAAAATAAGTGTGTTTTAAGTCATTTCTGTGCCTGAAACGGGTCAAAATTGAAGCTTTTGAGTAAGCAAAACTCTGTAAAAATGGCAATTTTGGTCACTCTGAGGGTTTAAAAAGTGGTTATTCAACATGAGGCACGATCCAATTGACATTTTGAATCATTTTTGGTACAGTCCAAAAAATCAATTTTCGGATGAAAAACGATGACTCCGGACATGTCGAACGATCCCAAAAAGGTCAATATGGATGAAATTTTAACATTTAATCTTTTGACTGTAAATGACTGTTGGATGTGAATTATGACTTTGTCAACTAAAATAAGTGTGTTTAAAGTCATTTCTGTGCCTGAAACTGGTCAAAATTGAAGCTTTTGAGTAAGCAAAACTCTGTAAAAATGGCAATTTTGGTCACTGTGAGGGTTTAAAAAGTGGTTATTCAACATGAGGCACGATCCAATTGACATTTTGAATCATTTTTGGTACAGTCCAAAAAATCAATTTTCGGATGAAAAACGATGACTCCGGACATGTCGAACGATCCCAAAAAGGTCAAAATGGATGAAATTTTAACATTTAATCTTTTGACTGTAAATGACTGTTGGATGTGAATTATGACTTTGTCAACTAAAATAAGTGTGTTTAAAGTCATTTCTGTGCCTGAAACGGGTCAAAATTGAAGCTTTTGAGTAAGCAAAACTCTGTAAAAATGGCAATTTTGGTCACTCTGAGGGTTTAAAAAGTGGTTATTCAACATGAGGCACGATCCAATTGACATTTTGAATCATTTTTGGTACAGTCCAAAAAATCAATTTTCGGATGAAAAACGATGACTCCGGACATGTCGAACGATCCCAAAATGGTCAATATGGATGAAATTTTAACATTTAATCTTTTGACTGTAAATGACTGTTGGATGTGAATTATGACTTTGTCAACTAAAATAAGTGTGTTTAAAGTCATTTCTGTGCCTGAAACAGGTCAAAATTGAAGCTTTTGAGTAAGCAAAACTCTGTAAAAATGGCAATTTTGGTCACTCTGAGGGTTTAAAAAGTGGTTATTCAACATGAGGCACGATCCAATTGACATTTTGAATCATTTTTGGTACAGTCCAAAAAATCAATTTTCGGATGAAAAACAATGACTCCGGACATGTCGAACGATCCCAAAATGGTCAATATGGATGAAATTTTAACATTTAATCTTTTGACTGTAAATGACTGTTGGATGTGAATTATGACTTTGTCAACTAAAATAAGTGTGTTTAAAGTCATTTCTGTGCCTGAAACGGGTCAAAATTGAAGCTTTTGAGTAAGCAAAACTCTGTAAAAATGGCAATTTTGGTCACTCTGAGGGTTTAAAAAGTGGTTATTCTACATGAGGCACGATCCAATTGACATTTTGAATCATTTTTGGTACAGTCCAAAAAATCAATTTTCGGATGAAAAACGATGACTCCGGACATGTCGAACTATCCCAAAATCGTCAATATGGATGAAATTTTAACATTTAATCTTTTGACTCTAAATGGCTGTTGGATGTGAATTACGACTTTGTCAACTAAAATAAGTGTGTTTAAAGTCATTTCTGTGCCTCAAAGGGGTCAAAATTGAAGCTTTTGAGTAAGCAAAACTCTGTAAAAATGGCAATTTTGGTCACTGTGAGGGTTTAAAAAGTGGTTATTCAACATGAGGCACGATCCAATTGAAATTTTGAATTATTTTTGGTACAGTCCAAAAAATCAATTTTCGAATGAAAAACGATGACTCCGGACATGTCGAACGATCCCAAAAAGGTCACAATGGATGAAATTTTAACATTTAATCTTTTGACTGTAAATGACTGTTGGATGTGAATTATGACTTTGTCAACTAAAATAAGTGTGTTTAAAGTCATTTCTGTGCCTGAAACGGGTCAAAATTGAAGCTTTTGAGTAAGCAAAACTCTGAAAAAAATGGCAATTTTGGTCACTCTGAGGGTTTAAAAAGTGGTTATTCAACATGAGGCACGATCCAATTGACATTTTGAATCATTTTTGGTACAGTCCAAAAAATCAATTTTCGGATGGAAAACGATGACTCCGGACATGTCGAACGATCCCAAAAAGGTCAATATGGATGAAATTTTAACATTTAATCTTTTGACTGTAAATGACTGTTGGATGTGAATTATGACTTTGTCAACTAAAATAAGTGTGTTTAAAGTCATTTCTGTGCCTGAAACTGGTCAAAATTGAAGCTTTTGAGTAAGCAAAACTCTGTAAAAATGGCAATTTTGGTCACTGTGAGGGTTTAAAAAGTGGTTATTCAACATGAGGCACGATCCAATTGACATTTTGAATCATTTTTGGTACAGTCCAAAAAATCAATTTTCGGATGAAAAACGATGACTCCGGACATGTCGAACGATCCCAAAAAGGTCAAAATGGATGAAATTTTAACATTTAATCTTTTGACTGTAAATGACTGTTGGATGTGAATTATGACTTTGTCAACTAAAATAAGTGTGTTTAAAGTAATTTCTGTGCCTGAAACGGGTCAAAATTGAAGCTTTTGAGTAAGCAAAACTCTGTAAAAATGGCAATTTTGGTCACTCTGAGGGTTTAAAAAGTGGTTATTCAACATGAGGCACGATCCAATTGACATTTTGAATCATTTTTGGTACAGTCCAAAAAATCAATTTTCGGATGAAAAACGATGACTCCGGACATGTCGAACTATCCCAAAATGGTCAATATGGATGAAATTTTAACATTTAATCTTTTGACTGTAAATGACTGTTGGATGTGAATTATGACTTTGTCAACTAAAATAAGTGTGTTTAAAGTCATTTCTGTGCCTGAAATGGGTCAAAATTGAAGCTTTTGAGTAAGCAAAACTCTGTAAAAATGGCAATTTTGGTCACTCTGAGGGTTTAAAAAGTGGTTATTCAACATGAGGCACGATCCAATTGACATTTTGAATCATTTTTGGTACAGTCCAAAAAATCAATTTTCGGATGAAAAACGATGACTCCAGACATGTCGAACGATCCCAAAATGGTCAATATGGATGAAATTTTAACATTTAATCTTTTGACTGTAAATTACTGTTGGATGTGAATTATGACTTTGTCAACTAAAATAAGTGTGTTTAAAGTCATTTCTGTGCCTGAAACGGGTCAAAATTGAAGCTTTTGAGTAAGCAAAACTCTGTAAAAATGGCAATTTTGGTCACTCTGAGGGTTTAAAAAGTGGTTATTCAACATGAGGCACGATCCAATTGACATTTTGAATCATTTTTGGTACAGTCCAAAAAATCAATTTTCGGATGAAAAACGATGACTCCGGACATGTCGAACTATCCCAAAATGGTCAATATGGATGAAATTTTAACATTTAATCTTTTGACTCTAAATGACTGTTGGATGTGAATTATGACTTTGTCAACTAAAATAAGTGTGTTTAAAGTCATTTCTGTGCCTCAAAGGGGTCAAAATTGAAGCTTTTGAGTAAGCAAAACTCTGTAAAAATGGCAATTTTGGTCACTGTGAGGGTTTAAAAAGTGGTTATTCAATATGAGGCACGATCCAATTGAAATTTTGAATCATTTTTGGTACAGTCCAAAAAATCAATTTTCGGATGAAAAACGATGACTCCGGACATGTCGAACGATCCCAAAAAGGTCAAAATGGATGAAATTTTAACATTTAATATTTTGACTGTAAATGACTGTTGGATGTGAATTATGACTTTGTCAACTAAAATAAGTGTGTTTAAAGTCATTTCTGTGCCTGAAACGGGTCAAAATTGAAGCTTTTGAGTAAGCAAAACTCTGTAAAAATGGCAATTTTGGTCACTGTGAGGGTTTAAAAAGTGGTTATTCAACATGAGGCACGATCCAATTGACATTTTGAATCATTTTTGGTACAGTCCAAAAAATCAATTTTCGGATGAAAAACGATGACTCCGGACATGTCGAACGATCCCAAAATGGTCAATATGGATGAAATTTTAACATTTAATCTTTTGACTGTAAATGACTGTTGGATGTGAATTATGACATTGTCAACTAAAATAAGTGTGTTTAAAGTCATTTCTGTGCCTGAAACGGGTCAAAATTGAAGCTTTTGAGTAAGCAAAACTCTTTAAAAATGGCAATTTTGGTCACTCTGAGGGTTTAAAAAGTGGTTATTCAACATGAGGCACGATCCAATTGACATTTTGAATCATTTTTGGTACAGTCCAAAAAATCAATTTTCGGATGAAAAACGATGACTCCGGACATGTCGAACGATCCCAAAAAGGTCAAAATGGATGAAATTTTAACATTTAATCTTTTGACTGTAAATGACTGTTGGATGTGAATTATGACTTTGTCAACTAAAATAAGTGTGTTTAAAGTCATTTCTGTGCCTGAAACGGGTCAAAATTGAAGCTTTTGAGTAAGCAAAACTCTGTAAAAATGGCAATTTTGGTCACTCTGAGGGTTTAAAAAGTGGTTATTCAACATGAGGCACGATCCAATTGACATTTTGAATCATTTTTGGTACAGTCCAAAAAATCAATTTTCGAATGAAAAACGATGACTCCGGACATGTCGAACGATCCCCAAAAGGTCAAAATGGATGAAATTTTAACATTTAATCTTTTGACTGTAAATGACTGTTGGATGTGAATTATGACTTTGTCAACTAAAATAAGTGTTTAAAGTCATTTCTGTGCCTGAAACGGGTCAAAATTGAAGCTTTTGAGTAAGCAAAACTCTGTAAAAATGGCAATTTTGGTCACTGTGAGGGTTTAAAAAGTGGTTATTCAACATGAGGCACGATCCAATTGACATTTTGAATCATTTTTGGTACAGTCCAAAAAATCAATTTTCGGATGAAAAACGATGACACCGGACATGTCGAACTATCCCAAAATGGTCAATATGGATGAAATTTTAACATTTATTCTTTTGACTGTAAATGACTGTTGGATGTGAATTATGACTTTGTCAACTAAAATAAGTGTGTTTAAAGTCATTTCTGTGCCTGAAACGGGTCAAAATTGAAGCTTTTGAGTAAGCAAAACTCTGTAAAAATTGCAATTTTGGTCACTCTGAGGGTTTAAAAAGTGGTTATTCAACATGAGGCATGATCCAATTGACAATTTGAATCATTTTTGGTACAGTCCAAAAAATCAATTTTCGGATGAAAAACGATGACTCCGGACATGTCGAACGATCCCAAAATGGTCAATATGGATGAAATTTTAACATTTAATCTTTTGACTGTAAATGACTGTTGGATGTGAATTATGACTTTGTCAACTAAAATAAGTGTGTTTAAAGTCATTTCTGTGCCTGAAACGCGTCAAAATTGAAGCTTTTGAGTAAGCAAAACTCTGTAAAATTGGCAATTTTGGTCACTCTGAGGGTTTAAAAAGTGGTTATTCAACATGAGGCACGATCCAATTGACATTTTGAATCATTTTTGGTACAGTCCAAAAAATCAATTTTCGGATGCAAAACGATGACTCCGGACATGAACTATCCCAAAATGGTCAATATGGATGAAATTTTAACATTTAATCTTTTGATTCTAAATGACTGTTGGATGTGAATTATGACTTTCTCAACTAAAATAAGTGTGTTTAAAGTCATTTCTGTGCCTCAAAGGGGTCAAAATTGAAGCTTTTGAGTAAGCAAAACTCTGTAAAAATGGCAATTTTGGTCACTGTGAGGGTTTAAAAAGTGGTTATTCAACATGAAGCACGATCCAATTGAAATTTTGAATCATTTTTGATACAGTCCAAAAAATCAATTTTCGGATGAAAAACGATGACTCCGGACATGTCGAACAATCCCAAAAAGGTCAAAATGGATGAAATTTTAACATTTAATCTTTTGACTGTAAATGACTGTTGGATGTGAATTATGACTTTGTCAACTAAAATAAGTGTGTTTAAAGTCATTTCTGTGCCTGAAACGGGTCAAAATTGAAGCTTTTGAGTAAGCAAAACTCTGTAAAAATTGCAATTTTGGTCACTGTGAGGGTTTAAAAAGTGGTTATTCAACATGAGGCACGATCCAATTGACATTTTGAATCATTTTTGGTACAGTCCAAAAAATCAATTTTCGGATGAAAAACGATGACTCCGGACATGTCGAACTATCCCAAAATGGTCAATATGGATGAAATTTTAACATTTAATCTTTAGACTGTAAATGACTGTTGGATGTGAATTATGACTTTGTCAACTAAAATAAGTGTGTTTAAAGTCATTTCTGTGCCTGAAACGGGTCAAAATTGAAGCTTTTGAGTAAGCAAAACTCTGTAAAAATGGCAATTTTGGTCACTCTGAGGGTTTAAAAAGTGGTTATTCAACATGAGGCACGATCCAATTGACATTTTGAATCATTTTTGGTACAGTCCAAAAAATCAATTTTCGGATGAAAAACAATGACTCCGGACATGTCGAACGATCCCAAAATGGTCAATATGGATGAAATTTTAACATTTAATCTTTTGACTGTACATGACTGTTGGATGTGAATTATGACTTTGTCAACTAAAATAAGTGTGTTTAAAGTCATTTCTGTGCCTGAAACGGGTCAAAATTGAAGCTTTTGAGTAAGCAAAACTCTGGAAAAATGGCAATTTTGGTCACATAGGGTTTAAAAAGTGGTTATTCAACATGAGGCACGATCCAATTGACATTTTGAATCATTTTTGGTACAGTCCAAAAAAATCAATTTTCGAATGAAAAACGATGACTCCGGACATGTCGAACGATCCCAAAAAGGTCAAAATGGATGAAATTTTAACATTTAATCTTTTGACTGTAAATGACTGTTGGATGTGAATTATGACTTTGTCAACTAAAATAAGTGTGTTTAAAGTCATTTCTGTGCCTGAAACGGGTCAAAATTGAAGCTTTTGAGTAAGCAAAACTCTGTAAAAATGGCAATTTTGGTCACTGTGAGGGTTTAAAAAGTGGTTATTCAACATGAGGCACGATCCAATTGACATTTTGAATCATTTTTGGTACAGTCCAAAAAATCAATTTTCGAATGAAAAACGATGACTCCGGACATGTCGAACGATCCCAAAAAGGTCAAAATGGATGAAATTTTAACATTTAATCTTTTGACTGTAAATGACTGTTGGATGTGAATTATGACTTTGTCAACTAAAATAAGTGTGTTTAAAGTCATTTCTGTGCCTGAAACGGGTCAAAATTGAAGCTTTTGAGTAAGCAAAACTCTGTAAAAGTGGCAATTTTGGTCACTCTGAGGGTTTAAAAAGTGGTTATTCAACATGAGGCATGATCCAATTGACATTTTGAATCATTTTTGGTACAGTCCAAAAAATCAATTTTCGGATGAAAAACGATGACTCCGGACAAGTCGAACGATCCCAAAATGGTCAATATGGATGAAATTTTAACATTTAATCTTTTGACTGTAAATGACTGTTGGATGTGAATTATGACTTTGTCAACTAAAATAAGTGTGTTTAAAGTCATTTCTGTGCCTGAAACGGGTCAAAATTGAAGCTTTTGAGTAAGCAAAACTCTGTAAAAATGGCAATTTTGGTCACTCTGAGGGTTTAAAAAGTGGTTATTCAACATGAGGTACGATCCAATTGACATTTTGAATCATTTTTGGTACAGTCCAAAAAATCAATTTTCGGATCCAAAACGATGACTCCGGACATGTCGAACGATCCCAAAAAGGTCAAAATGGATGAAATTTTAACATTTAATCTTTTGACTGTAAATGACTGTTGGATGTGAATTATGACTTTGTCAACTAAAATAAGTGTGTTTAAAGTCATTTCTGTGCCTGAAACGGGTCAAAATTGAAGCTTTTGAGTAAGCAAAACTCTGTAAAAATGGCAATTTTGGTCACTCTGAGGGTTTAAAAAGTGGTTATTCAACATGAGGCATGAGCCAATTGACATTTTGAATCATTTTTGGTACAGTCCAAAAAATCAATTTTCGGAAGAAAAACGATGACTCCGGACAAGTCGAACGATCCCAAAATGGTCAATATGGATGAAATTTTAACATTTAATCTTTTGACTGTAAATGACTGTTGGATGTGAATTATGACTTTGTCAACTAAAATAAGTGTGTTTAAAGTCATTTCTGTGCCTGAAACGGGTCAAAATTGAAGCTTTTGAGTAAGCAAAACTCTGTAAAAATGGCAATTTTGGTCACTCTGAGGGTTTAAAAAGTGGTTATTCAACATGAGGCACGATCCAATTGACATTTTGAATCATTTTTGGTACAGTCCAAAAAATCAATTTTCGGATGCAAAACGATGACTCCGGACATGTCGAACGATCCCAAAAAGGTCAAAATGGATGAAATTTTAACATTTAATCTTTTGACTGTAAATGACTGTTGGATGTGAATTATGACTTTGTCAACTAAAATAAGTGTGTTTAAAGTCATTTCTGTGCCTCAAAGGGGTCAAAATTGAAGCTTTTGAGTAAGCAAAACTCTGTAAAAATGGCAATTTTGGTCACTGTGAGGGTTTAAAAAGTGGTTATTCAACATGAGGCACGATCCAATTGACATTTTGAATCATTTTTGGTACAGTCCAAAAAATCAATTTTCGAATGAAAAACGATGACTCCGGACATGCCGAACGATCCCAAAAAGGTCAAAATGGATGACATTTTAACATTTAATCTTTTGACTGTAAATGACTGTTGGATGTGAATTATGACTTTGTCAACTAAAATAAGTGTGTTTAAAGTCATTTCTGTGCCTGAAACGGGTCAAAATTGAAGCTTTTGAGTAAGCAAAACTCTGTAAAAATGGCAATTTTGGTCACTGTGAGGGTTTAAAAAGTGGTTATTCAACATGAGGCACGATCCAATTGACATTTTGAATCATTTTTGGTACAGTCCAAAAAATCAATTTTCGGATGAAAAACGATGACTCCGGACATGTCGAACTATCCCAAAATGGTCAATATGGATGAAATTTAAACATTTAATCTTTTGACTGTAAATGACTGTTGGATGTGAATTATGACTTTGTCAACTAAAATAAGTGTGTTTAAAGTCATTTCTGTGCCTGAAACTGGTCAAAATTGAAGCTTTTGAGTAAGCAAAACTCTGTAAAAATGGCAATTTTGGTCACTCTGAGGGTTTAAAAAGTGGTTATTCTACATGAGGCACGATCCAATTGACATTTTGAATCATTTTTGGTACAGTCTAAAAAATCAATTTTCGGATGAAAAACGATGACTCCGGACATGTCGAACTATCCCAAAATGGTCAATATGGATGAAATTTTAACATTTAATCTTTTGACTCTAAATGGCTGTTGGATGTGAATTATGACTTTGTCAACTAAAATAAGTGTGTTTAAAGTCATTTCTGTGCCTCAAAGGGGTCAAAATTGAAGCTTTTGAGTAAGCAAAACTCTGTAAAAATGGCAATTTTGGTCACTGTGAGGGTTTAAAAAGTGGTTATTCAACATGAGGCACGATCCAATTGAAATTTTGAATCATTTTTGGTACAGTCCAAAAAATCAATTTTCGAATGAAAAACGATGACTCCGGACATGTCGAACGATCCCAAAAAGGTCAAAATGGATGACATTTTAACATTTAATCTTCTGACTGTAAATGACTGTTGGATGTGAATTATGACTTTGTCAACTAAAATAAGTGTGTTTAAAGTCATTTCTGTGCCTGAAACGGGTCAAAATTGAAGCTTTTGAGTAAGCAAAACTCTGTAAAAATGGCAATTTTGGTCACTGTGAGGGTTTAAAAAGTGGTTATTCAACATGAGGCACGATCCAATTGACATTTTGAATCATTTTTGGTACAGTCCAAAAAATCAATTTTCGGATGAAAAACGATGACTCCGGACATGTCGAACTATCCCAAAATGGTCAATATGGATGAAATTTAAACATTTAATCTTTTGACTGTAAATGACTGTTGGATGTGAATTATGACTTTGTCAACTAAAAAAAGTGTGTTTAAAGTCATTTCTGTGCCTGAAACTGGTCAAAATTGAAGCTTTTGAGTAAGCAAAACTCTGTAAAAATGGCAATTTTGGTCACTCTGAGGGTTTAAAAAGTGGTTATTCAACATGAGGCACGATCCAATTGACATTTTGAATCATTTTTGGTACAGTCCAAAAAATCAATTTTCGGATGAAAAACGATGACTCCGGACATGTCGAACGATCCCAAAATGGTCAATATGGATGAAATTTTAACATTTAATCTTTTGACTGTAAATTACTGTTGGATGTGAATTATGACTTTGTCAACTAAAATAAGTGTGTTTAAAGTCATTTCTGTGCCTAAAACGGGTCAAAATTGAAGCTTTTGAGTAAGCAAAACTCTGTAAAAATGGCAATTTTGGTCACTGTGAGGGTTTAAAAAGTGGTTATTCAACATGAGGCACGATCCAATTGACATTTTGAATCATTTTTGGTACAGTCCAAAAAATCAATTTTCGGATGAAAAACGATGACTCCGGACATGTCGAACGATCCCAAAATGGTCAATATGGATGAAATTTTACCATTTAATCTTTTGACTGTAAATGACTGTTGGATGTGAATTATGACTTTGTCAACTAAAATAAGTGTGTTTAAAGTCATTTCTGTGCCTGAAACGGGTCAAAATTGAAGCTTTTGAGTAAGCAAAACTCTGTAAAAATGGCAATTTTGGTCACTGTGAGGGTTTAAAAAGTGGTTATTCAACATGAGGCACGATCCAATTGACATTTTGAATCATTTTTGGTACAGTCCAAAAAATCAATTTTCGGATGAAAAACGATGACTCCGGACATGTCGAACGATCCCAAAAAGGTCAAAATGGATGAAATTTTAACATTTAATCTTTTGACTGTAAATGACTGTTGGATGTGAATTATGACTTTGTCAACTAAAATAAGTGTGTTTAAAGTCATTTCTGTGCCTGAAACGGGTCAAAATTGAAGCTTTTGAGTAAGCAAAACTCTGTAAAAATGGCAATTTTGGTCACTCTGAGGGTTTAAAAAGTGGTTATTCAACATGAGGCACGATCCAATTGACATTTTGAATCATTTTTGGTACAGTCCAAAAAATCAATTTTCGGATGAAAAACAATGACTCCGGACATGTCGAACGATCCCAAAATGGTCAATATGGATGAAATTTTAACATTTAATCTTTTGACTGTACATGACTGTTGGATGTGAATTATGACTTTGTCAACTAAAATAAGTGTGTTTAAAGTCATTTCTGTGCCTGAAACGGGTCAAAATTGAAGCTTTTGAGTAAGCAAAACTCTGGAAAAATGGCAATTTTGGTCACATAGGGTTTAAAAAGTGGTTATTCAACACGAGGCACGATTCAATTGACATTTTGAATCATTTTTGGTACAGTCCAAAAAAATCAATTTTCGAATGAAAAACGATGACTCCGGACATGTCGAACGATCCCAAAAAGGTCAAAATGGATGAAATTTTAACATTTAATCTTTTGACTGTAAATGACTGTTGGATGTGAATTATGACTTTGTCAACTAAAATAAGTGTGTTTAAAGTCATTTCTGTGCCTGAAACGGGTCAAAATTGAAGCTTTTGAGTAAGCAAAACTCTGTAAAAATGGCAGTTTTGGTCACTCTGAGGGTTTAAAAAGTGGTTATTCAACATGAGGCATGATCCAATTGACATTTTGAATCATTTTTGGTACAGTCCAAAAAATCAATTTTCGGATGAAAAACGATGACTCCGGACAAGTCGAACGATCCCAAAATGGTCAATATGGATGAAATTTTAACATTTAATCTTTTGACTGTAAATGACTGTTGGATGTGAATTATGACTTTGTCAACTAAAATAAGTGTGTTTAAAGTCATTTCTGTGCCTGAAACGGGTCAAAATTGAAGCTTTTGAGTAAGCAAAACTCTGTAAAAATGGCAATTTTGGTCACTCTGAGGGTTTAAAAAGTGGTTATTCAACATGAGGCACGATCCAATTGACATTTTGAATCATTTTTGGTACAGTCCAAAAAATCAATTTTCGGATGCAAAACGATGACTCCGGACATGTCGAACTATCCCAAAATGGTCAATATGGATGACATTTTAACATTTAATCTTTTGATTCTAAATGACTGTTGGATGTGAATTATGACTTTGTCAACTAAAATAAGTGTGTTTAAAGTCATTTCTGTGCCTCAAAGGGGTCAAAATTGAAGCTTTTGAGTAAGCAAAACTCTGTAAAAATGGCAATTTTGGTCACTGTGAGGGTTTAAAAAGTGGTTATTCAACATGAGGCACGATCCAATTGACATTTTGAATCATTTTTGGTACAGTCCAAAAAATCAATTTTCGAATGAAAAACGATCACTCCGGACATGCCGAACGATCCCAAAAAGGTCAAAATGGATGACATTTTAACATTTAATCTTCTGACTGTAAATGACTGTTGGATGTGAATTATGACTTTGTCAACTAAAATAAGTGTGTTTAAAGTCATTTCTGTGCCTGAAACGGGTCAAAATTGAAGCTTTTGAGTAAGCAAAACTCTGTAAAAATGGCAATTTTGGTCACTGTGAGGGTTTAAAAAGTGGTTATTCAACATGAGGCACGATCCAATTGACATTTTGAATCATTTTTGGTACAGTCCAAAAAATCAATTTTCGGATGAAAAACGATGACTCCGGACATGTCGAACTATCCCAAAATGGTCAATATGGATGAAATTTAAACATTTAATCTTTTGACTGTAAATGACTGTTGGATGTGAATTATGACTTTGTCAACTAAAATAAGTGTGTTTAAAGTCATTTCTGTGCCTGAAACTGGTCAAAATTGAAGCTTTTGAGTAAGCAAAACTCTGTAAAAATGGCAATTTTGGTCACTCTGAGGGTTTAAAAAGTGGTTATTCAACATGAGGCACGATCCAATTGACATTTTGAATCATTTTTGGTACAGTCCAAAAAATCAATTTTCGGATGAAAAACGATGACTCCGGACATGTCGAACGATCCCAAAATGGTCAATATGGATGAAATTTTAACATTTAATCTTTTGACTGTAAATTACTGTTGGATGTGAATTATGACTTTGTCAACTAAAATAAGTGTGTTTAAAGTCATTTCTGTGCCTAAAACGGGTCAAAATTGAAGCTTTTGAGTAAGCAAAACTCTGTAAAAATGGCAATTTTGGTCACTCTGAGGGTTTAAAAAGTGGTTATTCAACATGAGGCACGATCCAATTGACATTTTGAATCATTTTTGGTACAGTCCAAAAAATCAATTTTCGGATGAAAAACGATGACTCCGGACATGTCGAACGATCCCAAAATGGTCAATATGGATGAAATTTTAACATTTAATCTTTTGACTGTAAATGACTGTTGGATGTGAATTATGACTTTGTCAACTAAAATAAGTGTGTTTAAAGTCATTTCTGTGCCTGAAACGGGTCAAAATTGAAGCTTTTGAGTAAGCAAAACTCTTAAAAATGGCAATTTTGGTCACTCTGAGGGTTTAAAAAGTGGTTATTCAACATGAGGCACGATCCAATTGACATTTTGAATCATTTTTGGTACAGTCCAAAAAATCAATTTTCGGATGAAAAACGATGACTCCGGACATGTCGAACGATCCCAAAAAGGTCAAAATGGATGAAATTTTAACATTTAATCTTTTGACTGTAAATGACTGTTGGAGGTGAATTATGACTTTGTCAACTAAAATAAGTGTGTTTAAAGTCATTTCTGTGCCTGAAACGGGTCAAAATTGAAGCTTTTGAGTAAGCAAAACTCTGTAAAAATGGCAATTTTGGTCACTCTGAGGGTTTAAAAAGTGGTTATTCAACATGAGGCACGATCCAATTGACATTTTGAATCATTTTTGGTACAGTCCAAAAAATCAATTTTCGAATGAAAAACGATGACTCCAGACATGTCGAACGATCCCCAAAAGGTCAAAATGGATGAAATTTTAACATTTAATCTTTTGACTGTAAATGACTGTTGGATGTGAATTATGACTTTGTCAACTAAAATAAGTGTGTTTAAAGTCATTTCTGTGCCTGAAACGGGTCAAAATTGAAGCTTTTGAGTAAGCAAAACTCTGTAAAAATTGCAATTTTGGTCACTCTGAGGGTTTAAAAAGTGGTTATTCAACATGAGGCATGATCCAATTGACATTTTGAATCATTTTTGGTACAGTCCAAAAAATCAATTTTCGGATGAAAAACGATGACTCCGGACATGTCGAACGATCCCAAAATGGTCAATATGGATGAAATTTTAACATTTAATCTTTTGACTGTAAATGACTGTTGGATGTGAATTATGACTTTGTCAACTAAAATAAGTGTGTTTAAAGTCATTTCTGTGCCTGAAACGCGTCAAAATTGAAGCTTTTGAGTAAGCAAAACTCTGTAAAAATGGCAATTTTGGTCACTGTGAGGGGTTTAAAAAGTGGTTATTCAACATGAAGCACGATCCAATTGAAATTTTGAATCATTTTTGATACAGTCCAAAAAATCAATTTTCGGATGAAAAACGATGACTCCGGACATGTCGAACAATCCCAAAAAGGTCAAAATGGATGAAATTTTAACATTTAATCTTTTGACTGTAAATGACTGTTGGATGTGAATTATGACTTTGTCAACTAAAATAAGTGTGTTTAAAGTCATTTCTGTGCCTGAAACGGGTCAAAATTGAAGCTTTTGAGTAAGCAAAACTCTGTAAAAATGGCAATTTTGGTCACTCTGAGGGTTTAAAAAGTGGTTATTCTACATGAGGCACGATCCAATTGACATTTTGAATCATTTTTGGTACAGTCCAAAAAATCAATTTTCGGATGAAAAACGATGACTCCGGACATGTCGAACGATCCCAAAATGGTCAATATGGATGAAATTTTAACATTTAATCTTTTGACTGTAAATGACTGTTGGATGTGAATTATGACTTTGTCAACTAAAATAAGTGTGTTTAAAGTCATTTCTGTGCCTGAAACAGGTCAAAATTGAAGCTTTTGAGTAAGCAAAACTCTGTAAAAATGGCAATTTTGGTCACTCTGAGGGTTTAAAAAGTGGTTATTCAACATGAGGCACGATCCAATTGACATTTTGAATCATTTTTGGTACAGTCCAAAAAATCAATTTTCGGATGAAAAACAATGACTCCGGACATGTCGAACGATCCCAAAATGGTCAATATGGATGAAATTTTAACATTTAATCTTTTGACTGTAAATGACTGTTGGATGTGAATTATGACTTTGTCAACTAAAATAAGTGTGTTTAAAGTCATTTTTCTGTGCCTGAAACGGGTCAAAATTGAAGCTTTTGAGTAAGCAAAACTCTGTAAAAATGGCAATTTTGGTCACTCTGAGGGTTTAAAAAGTGGTTATTCTACATGAGGCACGATCCAATTGACATTTTGAATCATTTTTGGTACAGTCCAAAAAATCAATTTTCGGATGAAAAACGATGACTCCGGACATGTCGAACTATCCCAAAATCGTCAATATGGATGAAATTTTAACATTTAATCTTTTGACTCTAAATGGCTGTTGGATGTGAATTACGACTTTGTCAACTAAAAAAGTGTGTTTAAAGTCATTTCTGTGCCTCAAAGGGGTCAAAATTGAAGCTTTTGAGTAAGCAAAACTCTGTAAAAATGGCAATTTTGGTCACTGTGAGGGTTTAAAAAGTGGTTATTCAACATGAGGCACGATCCAATTGAAATTTTGAATTATTTTTGGTACAGTCCAAAAAATCAATTTTCGAATGAAAAACGATGACTCCGGACATGTCGAACGATCCCAAAAAGGTCACAATGGATGAAATTTTAACATTTAATCTTTTGACTGTAAATGACTGTTGGATGTGAATTATGACTTTGTCAACTAAAATAAGTGTGTTTAAAGTCATTTCTGTGCCTGAAACGGGTCAAATTGAAGCTTTTGAGTAAGCAAAACTCTGAAAAAAATGGCAATTTTGGTCACTCTGAGGGTTTAAAAAGTGGTTATTCAACATGAGGCACGATCCAATTGACATTTTGAATCATTTTTGGTACAGTCCAAAAAATCAATTTTCGGATGGAAAACGATGACTCCGGACATGTCGAACGATCCCAAAAAGGTCAATATGGATGAAATTTTAACATTTAATCTTTTGACTGTAAATGACTGTTGGATGTGAATTATGACTTTGTCAACTAAAATAAGTGTGTTTAAAGTCATTTCTGTGCCTGAAACTGGTCAAAATTGAAGCTTTTGAGTAAGCAAAACTCTGTAAAAATGGCAATTTTGGTCACTGTGAGGGTTTAAAAAGTGGTTATTCAACATGAGGCACGATCCAATTGACATTTTGAATCATTTTTGGTACAGTCCAAAAAATCAATTTTCGGATGAAAAACGATGACTCCGGACATGTCGAACGATCCCAAAAAGGTCAAAATGGATGAAATTTTAACATTTAATCTTTTGACTGTAAATGACTGTTGGATGTGAATTATGACTTTGTCAACTAAAATAAGTGTGTTTAAAGTAATTTCTGTGCCTGAAACGGGTCAAAATTGAAGCTTTTGAGTAAGCAAAACTCTGTAAAAATGGCAATTTTGGTCACTCTGAGGGTTTAAAAAGTGGTTATTCAACATGAGGCACGATCCAATTGACATTTTGAATCATTTTTGGTACAGTCCAAAAAATCAATTTTCGGATGAAAAACGATGACTCCGGACATGTCGAACTATCCCAAAATGGTCAATATGGATGAAATTTTAACATTTAATCTTTTGACTGTAAATGACTGTTGGATGTGAATTATGACTTTGTCAACTAAAATAAGTGTGTTTAAAGTCATTTCTGTGCCTGAAATGGGTCAAAATTGAAGCTTTTGAGTAAGCAAAACTCTGTAAAAATGGCAATTTTGGTCACTCTGAGGGTTTAAAAAGTGGTTATTCAACATGAGGCACGATCCAATTGACATTTTGAATCATTTTTGGTACAGTCCAAAAAATCAATTTTCGGATGAAAAACGATGACTCCAGACATGTCGAACGATCCCAAAATGGTCAATATGGATGAAATTTTAACATTTAATCTTTTGACTGTAAATTACTGTTGGATGTGAATTATGACTTTGTCAACTAAAATAAGTGTGTTTAAAGTCATTTCTGTGCCTGAAACGGGTCAAAATTGAAGCTTTTGAGTAAGCAAAACTCTGTAAAAATGGCAATTTTGGTCACTCTGAGGGTTTAAAAAGTGGTTATTCAACATGAGGCACGATCCAATTGACATTTTGAATCATTTTTGGTACAGTCCAAAAAATCAATTTTCGGATGAAAAACGATGACTCCGGACATGTCGAACTATCCCAAAATGGTCAATATGGATGAAATTTTAACATTTAATCTTTTGACTCTAAATGACTGTTGGATGTGAATTATGACTTTGTCAACTAAAATAAGTGTGTTTAAAGTCATTTCTGTGCCTCAAAGGGGTCAAAATTGAAGCTTTTGAGTAAGCAAAACTCTGTAAAAATGGCAATTTTGGTCACTGTGAGGGTTTAAAAAGTGGTTATTCAACATGAGGCACGATCCAATTGAAATTTTGAATCATTTTTGGTACAGTCCAAAAAATCAATTTTCGGATGAAAAACGATGACTCCGGACATGTCGAACGATCCCAAAAAGGTCAAAATGGATGAAATTTTAACATTTAATATTTTGACTGTAAATGACTGTTGGATGTGAATTATGACTTTGTCAACTAAAATAAGTGTGTTTAAAGTCATTTCTGTGCCTGAAACGGGTCAAAATTGAAGCTTTTGAGTAAGCAAAACTCTGTAAAAATGGCAATTTTGGTCACTGTGAGGGTTTAAAAAGTGGTTATTCAACATGAGGCACGATCCAATTGACATTTTGAATCATTTTTGGTACAGTCCAAAAAATCAATTTTCGGATGAAAAACGATGACTCCGGACATGTCGAACGATCCCAAAATGGTCAATATGGATGAAATTTTAACATTTAATCTTTTGACTGTAAATGACTGTTGGATGTGAATTATGACATTGTCAACTAAAATAAGTGTGTTTAAAGTCATTTCTGTGCCTGAAACGGGTCAAAATTGAAGCTTTTGAGTAAGCAAAACTCTTTAAAAATGGCAATTTTGGTCACTCTGAGGGTTTAAAAAGTGGTTATTCAACATGAGGCACGATCCAATTGACATTTTGAATCATTTTTGGTACAGTCCAAAAAATCAATTTTCGGATGAAAAACGATGACTCCGGACATGTCGAACGATCCCAAAAAGGTCAAAATGGATGAAATTTTAACATTTAATCTTTTGACTGTAAATGACTGTTGGATGTGAATTATGACTTTGTCAACTAAAATAAGTGTGTTTAAAGTCATTTCTGTGCCTGAAACGGGTCAAAATTGAAGCTTTTGAGTAAGCAAAACTCTGTAAAAATGGCAATTTTGGTCACTCTGAGGGTTTAAAAAGTGGTTATTCAACATGAGGCACGATCCAATTGACATTTTGAATCATTTTTGGTACAGTCCAAAAAATCAATTTTCGAATGAAAAACGATGACTCCGGACATGTCGAACGATCCCCAAAAGGTCAAAATGGATGAAATTTTAACATTTAATCTTTTGACTGTAAATGACTGTTGGATGTGAATTATGACTTTGTCAACTAAAATAAGTGTTTAAAGTCATTTCTGTGCCTGAAACGGGTCAAAATTGAAGCTTTTGAGTAAGCAAAACTCTGTAAAAATGGCAATTTTGGTCACTGTGAGGGTTTAAAAAGTGGTTATTCAACATGAGGCACGATCCAATTGACATTTTGAATCATTTTTGGTACAGTCCAAAAAATCAATTTTCGGATGAAAAACGATGACACCGGACATGTCGAACTATCCCAAAATGGTCAATATGGATGAAATTTTAACATTTATTCTTTTGACTGTAAATGACTGTTGGATGTGAATTATGACTTTGTCAACTAAAATAAGTGTGTTTAAAGTCATTTCTGTGCCTGAAACGGGTCAAAATTGAAGCTTTTGAGTAAGCAAAACTCTGTAAAAATTGCAATTTTGGTCACTCTGAGGGTTTAAAAAGTGGTTATTCAACATGAGGCATGATCCAATTGACAATTTGAATCATTTTTGGTACAGTCCAAAAAATCAATTTTCGGATGAAAAACGATGACTCCGGACATGTCGAACGATCCCAAAATGGTCAATATGGATGAAATTTTAACATTTAATCTTTTGACTGTAAATGACTGTTGGATGTGAATTATGACTTTGTCAACTAAAATAAGTGTGTTTAAAGTCATTTCTGTGCCTGAAACGCGTCAAAATTGAAGCTTTTGAGTAAGCAAAACTCTGTAAAATTGGCAATTTTGGTCACTCTGAGGGTTTAAAAAGTGGTTATTCAACATGAGGCACGATCCAATTGACATTTTGAATCATTTTTGGTACAGTCCAAAAAATCAATTTTCGGATGCAAAACGATGACTCCGGACATGAACTATCCCAAAATGGTCAATATGGATGAAATTTTAACATTTAATCTTTTGATTCTAAATGACTGTTGGATGTGAATTATGACTTTCTCAACTAAAATAAGTGTGTTTAAAGTCATTTCTGTGCCTCAAAGGGGTCAAAATTGAAGCTTTTGAGTAAGCAAAACTCTGTAAAAATGGCAATTTTGGTCACTGTGAGGGTTTAAAAAGTGGTTATTCAACATGAAGCACGATCCAATTGAAATTTTGAATCATTTTTGATACAGTCCAAAAAATCAATTTTCGGATGAAAAACGATGACTCCGGACATGTCGAACAATCCCAAAAAGGTCAAAATGGATGAAATTTTAACATTTAATCTTTTGACTGTAAATGACTGTTGGATGTGAATTATGACTTTGTCAACTAAAATAAGTGTGTTTAAAGTCATTTCTGTGCCTGAAACGGGTCAAAATTGAAGCTTTTGAGTAAGCAAAACTCTGTAAAAATTGCAATTTTGGTCACTGTGAGGGTTTAAAAAGTGGTTATTCAACATGAGGCACGATCCAATTGACATTTTGAATCATTTTTGGTACAGTCCAAAAAATCAATTTTCGGATGAAAAACGATGACTCCGGACATGTCGAACTATCCCAAAATGGTCAATATGGATGAAATTTTAACATTTAATCTTTAGACTGTAAATGACTGTTGGATGTGAATTATGACTTTGTCAACTAAAATAAGTGTGTTTAAAGTCATTTCTGTGCCTGAAACGGGTCAAAATTGAAGCTTTTGAGTAAGCAAAACTCTGTAAAAATGGCAATTTTGGTCACTCTGAGGGTTTAAAAAGTGGTTATTCAACATGAGGCACGATCCAATTGACATTTTGAATCATTTTTGGTACAGTCCAAAAAATCAATTTTCGGATGAAAAACAATGACTCCGGACATGTCGAACGATCCCAAAATGGTCAATATGGATGAAATTTTAACATTTAATCTTTTGACTGTACATGACTGTTGGATGTGAATTATGACTTTGTCAACTAAAATAAGTGTGTTTAAAGTCATTTCTGTGCCTGAAACGGGTCAAAATTGAAGCTTTTGAGTAAGCAAAACTCTGGAAAAATGGCAATTTTGGTCACATAGGGTTTAAAAAGTGGTTATTCAACATGAGGCACGATCCAATTGACATTTTGAATCATTTTTGGTACAGTCCAAAAAAATCAATTTTCGAATGAAAAACGATGACTCCGGACATGTCGAACGATCCCAAAAAGGTCAAAATGGATGAAATTTTAACATTTAATCTTTTGACTGTAAATGACTGTTGGATGTGAATTATGACTTTGTCAACTAAAATAAGTGTGTTTAAAGTCATTTCTGTGCCTGAAACGGGTCAAAATTGAAGCTTTTGAGTAAGCAAAACTCTGTAAAAATGGCAATTTTGGTCACTGTGAGGGTTTAAAAAGTGGTTATTCAACATGAGGCACGATCCAATTGACATTTTGAATCATTTTTGGTACAGTCCAAAAAATCAATTTTCGAATGAAAAACGATGACTCCGGACATGTCGAACGATCCCAAAAAGGTCAAAATGGATGAAATTTTAACATTTAATCTTTTGACTGTAAATGACTGTTGGATGTGAATTATGACTTTGTCAACTAAAATAAGTGTGTTTAAAGTCATTTCTGTGCCTGAAACGGGTCAAAATTGAAGCTTTTGAGTAAGCAAAACTCTGTAAAAGTGGCAATTTTGGTCACTCTGAGGGTTTAAAAAGTGGTTATTCAACATGAGGCATGATCCAATTGACATTTTGAATCATTTTTGGTACAGTCCAAAAAATCAATTTTCGGATGAAAAACGATGACTCCGGACAAGTCGAACGATCCCAAAATGGTCAATATGGATGAAATTTTAACATTTAATCTTTTGACTGTAAATGACTGTTGGATGTGAATTATGACTTTGTCAACTAAAATAAGTGTGTTTAAAGTCATTTCTGTGCCTGAAACGGGTCAAAATTGAAGCTTTTGAGTAAGCAAAACTCTGTAAAAATGGCAATTTTGGTCACTCTGAGGGTTTAAAAAGTGGTTATTCAACATGAGGTACGATCCAATTGACATTTTGAATCATTTTTGGTACAGTCCAAAAAATCAATTTTCGGATCCAAAACGATGACTCCGGACATGTCGAACGATCCCAAAAAGGTCAAAATGGATGAAATTTTAACATTTAATCTTTTGACTGTAAATGACTGTTGGATGTGAATTATGACTTTGTCAACTAAAATAAGTGTGTTTAAAGTCATTTCTGTGCCTGAAACGGGTCAAAATTGAAGCTTTTGAGTAAGCAAAACTCTGTAAAAATGGCAATTTTGGTCACTCTGAGGGTTTAAAAAGTGGTTATTCAACATGAGGCATGAGCCAATTGACATTTTGAATCATTTTTGGTACAGTCCAAAAAATCAATTTTCGGAAGAAAAACGATGACTCCGGACAAGTCGAACGATCCCAAAATGGTCAATATGGATGAAATTTTAACATTTAATCTTTTGACTGTAAATGACTGTTGGATGTGAATTATGACTTTGTCAACTAAAATAAGTGTGTTTAAAGTCATTTCTGTGCCTGAAACGGGTCAAAATTGAAGCTTTTGAGTAAGCAAAACTCTGTAAAAATGGCAATTTTGGTCACTCTGAGGGTTTAAAAAGTGGTTATTCAACATGAGGCACGATCCAATTGACATTTTGAATCATTTTTGGTACAGTCCAAAAAATCAATTTTCGGATGCAAAACGATGACTCCGGGACATGTCGAACGATCCAAAAAGGTCAAAATGGATGAAATTTTAACATTTAATCTTTTGACTGTAAATGACTGTTGGATGTGAATTATGACTTTGTCAACTAAAATAAGTGTGTTTAAAGTCATTTCTGTGCCTCAAAGGGGTCAAAATTGAAGCTTTTGAGTAAGCAAAACTCTGTAAAAATGGCAATTTTGGTCACTGTGAGGGTTTAAAAAGTGGTTATTCAACATGAGGCACGATCCAATTGACATTTTGAATCATTTTTGGTACAGTCCAAAAAATCAATTTTCGAATGAAAAACGATGACTCCGGACATGCCGAACGATCCCAAAAAGGTCAAAATGGATGACATTTTAACATTTAATCTTTTGACTGTAAATGACTGTTGGATGTGAATTATGACTTTGTCAACTAAAATAAGTGTGTTTAAAGTCATTTCTGTGCCTGAAACGGGTCAAAATTGAAGCTTTTGAGTAAGCAAAACTCTGTAAAAATGGCAATTTTGGTCACTGTGAGGGTTTAAAAAGTGGTTATTCAACATGAGGCACGATCCAATTGACATTTTGAATCATTTTTGGTACAGTCCAAAAAATCAATTTTCGGATGAAAAACGATGACTCCGGACATGTCGAACTATCCCAAAATGGTCAATATGGATGAAATTTAAACATTTAATCTTTTGACTGTAAATGACTGTTGGATGTGAATTATGACTTTGTCAACTAAAATAAGTGTGTTTAAAGTCATTTCTGTGCCTGAAACTGGTCAAAATTGAAGCTTTTGAGTAAGCAAAACTCTGTAAAAATGGCAATTTTGGTCACTCTGAGGGTTTAAAAAGTGGTTATTCTACATGAGGCACGATCCAATTGACATTTTGAATCATTTTTGGTACAGTCCAAAAAATCAATTTTCGGATGAAAAACGATGACTCCGGACATGTCGAACTATCCCAAAATGGTCAATATGGATGAAATTTTAACATTTAATCTTTTGACTCTAAATGGCTGTTGGATGTGAATTATGACTTTGTCAACTAAAATAAGTGTGTTTAAAGTCATTTCTGTGCCTAAAACGGGTCAAAATTGAAGCTTTTGAGTAAGCAAAACTCTGTAAAAATGGCAATTTTGGTCACTCTGAGGGTTTAAAAAGTGGTTATTCAACATGAGGCACGATCCAATTGACATTTTGAATCATTTTTGGTACAGTCCAAAAAATCAATTTTCGGATGAAAAACGATGACTCCGGACATGTCGAACGATCCCAAAATGGTCAATATGGATGAAATTTTAACATTTAATCTTTTGACTGTAAATGACTGTTGGATGTGAATTATGACTTTGTCAACTAAAATAAGTGTGTTTAAAGTCATTTCTGTGCCTGAAACGGGTCAAAATTGAAGCTTTTGAGTAAGCAAAACTCTTAAAAATGGCAATTTTGGTCACTCTGAGGGTTTAAAAAGTGGTTATTCAACATGAGGCACGATCCAATTGACATTTTGAATCATTTTTGGTACAGTCCAAAAAATCAATTTTCGGATGAAAAACGATGACTCCGGACATGTCGAACGATCCCAAAAAGGTCAAAATGGATGAAATTTTAACATTTAATCTTTTGACTGTAAATGACTGTTGGAGGTGAATTATGACTTTGTCAACTAAAATAAGTGTGTTTAAAGTCATTTCTGTGCCTGAAACGGGTCAAAATTGAAGCTTTTGAGTAAGCAAAACTCTGTAAAAATGGCAATTTTGGTCACTCTGAGGGTTTAAAAAGTGGTTATTCAACATGAGGCACGATCCAATTGACATTTTGAATCATTTTTGGTACAGTCCAAAAAATCAATTTTCGAATGAAAAACGATGACTCCAGACATGTCGAACGATCCCCAAAAGGTCAAAATGGATGAAATTTTAACATTTAATCTTTTGACTGTAAATGACTGTTGGATGTGAATTATGACTTTGTCAACTAAAATAAGTGTGTTTAAAGTCATTTCTGTGCCTGAAACGGGTCAAAATTGAAGCTTTTGAGTAAGCAAAACTCTGTAAAAATTGCAATTTTGGTCACTCTGAGGGTTTAAAAAGTGGTTATTCAACATGAGGCATGATCCAATTGACATTTTGAATCATTTTTGGTACAGTCCAAAAAATCAATTTTCGGATGAAAAACGATGACTCCGGACATGTCGAACGATCCCAAAATGGTCAATATGGATGAAATTTTAACATTTAATCTTTTGACTGTAAATGACTGTTGGATGTGAATTATGACTTTGTCAACTAAAATAAGTGTGTTTAAAGTCATTTCTGTGCCTGAAACGCGTCAAAATTGAAGCTTTTGAGTAAGCAAAACTCTGTAAAAATGGCAATTTTGGTCACTGTGAGGGGTTTAAAAAGTGGTTATTCAACATGAAGCACGATCCAATTGAAATTTTGAATCATTTTTGATACAGTCCAAAAAATCAATTTTCGGATGAAAAACGATGACTCCGGACATGTCGAACAATCCCAAAAAGGTCAAAATGGATGAAATTTTAACATTTAATCTTTTGACTGTAAATGACTGTTGGATGTGAATTATGACTTTGTCAACTAAAATAAGTGTGTTTAAAGTCATTTCTGTGCCTGAAACGGGTCAAAATTGAAGCTTTTGAGTAAGCAAAACTCTGTAAAAATGGCAATTTTGGTCACTCTGAGGGTTTAAAAAGTGGTTATTCTACATGAGGCACGATCCAATTGACATTTTGAATCATTTTTGGTACAGTCCAAAAAATCAATTTTCGGATGAAAAACGATGACTCCGGACATGTCGAACGATCCCAAAATGGTCAATATGGATGAAATTTTAACATTTAATCTTTTGACTGTAAATGACTGTTGGATGTGAATTATGACTTTGTCAACTAAAATAAGTGTGTTTAAAGTCATTTCTGTGCCTGAAACAGGTCAAAATTGAAGCTTTTGAGTAAGCAAAACTCTGTAAAAATGGCAATTTTGGTCACTCTGAGGGTTTAAAAAGTGGTTATTCAACATGAGGCACGATCCAATTGACATTTTGAATCATTTTTGGTACAGTCCAAAAAATCAATTTTCGGATGAAAAACAATGACTCCGGACATGTCGAACGATCCCAAAATGGTCAATATGGATGAAATTTTAACATTTAATCTTTTGACTGTAAATGACTGTTGGATGTGAATTATGACTTTGTCAACTAAAATAAGTGTGTTTAAAGTCATTTCTGTGCCTGAAACGGGTCAAAATTGAAGCTTTTGAGTAAGCAAAACTCTGTAAAAATGGCAATTTTGGTCACTCTGAGGGTTTAAAAAGTGGTTATTCTACATGAGGCACGATCCAATTGACATTTTGAATCATTTTTGGTACAGTCCAAAAAATCAATTTTCGGATGAAAAACGATGACTCCGGACATGTCGAACTATCCCAAAATCGTCAATATGGATGAAATTTTAACATTTAATCTTTTGACTCTAAATGGCTGTTGGATGTGAATTACGACTTTGTCAACTAAAATAAGTGTGTTTAAAGTCATTTCTGTGCCTCAAAGGGGTCAAAATTGAAGCTTTTGAGTAAGCAAAACTCTGTAAAAATGGCAATTTTGGTCACTGTGAGGGTTTAAAAAGTGGTTATTCAACATGAGGCACGATCCAATTGAAATTTTGAATTATTTTTGGTACAGTCCAAAAAATCAATTTTCGAATGAAAAACGATGACTCCGGACATGTCGAACGATCCCAAAAAGGTCACAATGGATGAAATTTTAACATTTAATCTTTTGACTGTAAATGACTGTTGGATGTGAATTATGACTTTGTCAACTAAAATAAGTGTGTTTAAAGTCATTTCTGTGCCTGAAACGGGTCAAAATTGAAGCTTTTGAGTAAGCAAAACTCTGAAAAAAATGGCAATTTTGGTCACTCTGAGGGTTTAAAAAGTGGTTATTCAACATGAGGCACGATCCAATTGACATTTTGAATCATTTTTGGTACAGTCCAAAAAATCAATTTTCGGATGGAAAACGATGACTCCGGACATGTCGAACGATCCCAAAAAGGTCAATATGGATGAAATTTTAACATTTAATCTTTTGACTGTAAATGACTGTTGGATGTGAATTATGACTTTGTCAACTAAAATAAGTGTGTTTAAAGTCATTTCTGTGCCTGAAACTGGTCAAAATTGAAGCTTTTGAGTAAGCAAAACTCTGTAAAAATGGCAATTTTGGTCACTGTGAGGGTTTAAAAAGTGGTTATTCAACATGAGGCACGATCCAATTGACATTTTGAATCATTTTTGGTACAGTCCAAAAAATCAATTTTCGGATGAAAAACGATGACTCCGGACATGTCGAACGATCCCAAAAAGGTCAAAATGGATGAAATTTTAACATTTAATCTTTTGACTGTAAATGACTGTTGGATGTGAATTATGACTTTGTCAACTAAAATAAGTGTGTTTAAAGTAATTTCTGTGCCTGAAACGGGTCAAAATTGAAGCTTTTGAGTAAGCAAAACTCTGTAAAAATGGCAATTTTGGTCACTCTGAGGGTTTAAAAAGTGGTTATTCAACATGAGGCACGATCCAATTGACATTTTGAATCATTTTTGGTACAGTCCAAAAAATCAATTTTCGGATGAAAAACGATGACTCCGGACATGTCGAACTATCCCAAAATGGTCAATATGGATGAAATTTTAACATTTAATCTTTTGACTGTAAATGACTGTTGGATGTGAATTATGACTTTGTCAACTAAAATAAGTGTGTTTAAAGTCATTTCTGTGCCTGAAATGGGTCAAAATTGAAGCTTTTGAGTAAGCAAAACTCTGTAAAAATGGCAATTTTGGTCACTCTGAGGGTTTAAAAAGTGGTTATTCAACATGAGGCACGATCCAATTGACATTTTGAATCATTTTTGGTACAGTCCAAAAAATCAATTTTCGGATGAAAAACGATGACTCCAGACATGTCGAACGATCCCAAAATGGTCAATATGGATGAAATTTTAACATTTAATCTTTTGACTGTAAATTACTGTTGGATGTGAATTATGACTTTGTCAACTAAAATAAGTGTGTTTAAAGTCATTTCTGTGCCTGAAACGGGTCAAAATTGAAGCTTTTGAGTAAGCAAAACTCTGTAAAAATGGCAATTTTGGTCACTCTGAGGGTTTAAAAAGTGGTTATTCAACATGAGGCACGATCCAATTGACATTTTGAATCATTTTTGGTACAGTCCAAAAAATCAATTTTCGGATGAAAAACGATGACTCCGGACATGTCGAACTATCCCAAAATGGTCAATATGGATGAAATTTTAACATTTAATCTTTTGACTCTAAATGACTGTTGGATGTGAATTATGACTTTGTCAACTAAAATAAGTGTGTTTAAAGTCATTTCTGTGCCTCAAAGGGGTCAAAATTGAAGCTTTTGAGTAAGCAAAACTCTGTAAAAATGGCAATTTTGGTCACTGTGAGGGTTTAAAAAGTGGTTATTCAACATGAGGCACGATCCAATTGAAATTTTGAATCATTTTTGGTACAGTCCAAAAAATCAATTTTCGGATGAAAAACGATGACTCCGGACATGTCGAACGATCCCAAAAAGGTCAAAATGGATGAAATTTTAACATTTAATATTTTGACTGTAAATGACTGTTGGATGTGAATTATGACTTTGTCAACTAAAATAAGTGTGTTTAAAGTCATTTCTGTGCCTGAAACGGGTCAAAATTGAAGCTTTTGAGTAAGCAAAACTCTGTAAAAATGGCAATTTTGGTCACTGTGAGGGTTTAAAAAGTGGTTATTCAACATGAGGCACGATCCAATTGACATTTTGAATCATTTTTGGTACAGTCCAAAAAATCAATTTTCGGATGAAAAACGATGACTCCGGACATGTCGAACGATCCCAAAATGGTCAATATGGATGAAATTTTAACATTTAATCTTTTGACTGTAAATGACTGTTGGATGTGAATTATGACATTGTCAACTAAAATAAGTGTGTTTAAAGTCATTTCTGTGCCTGAAACGGGTCAAAATTGAAGCTTTTGAGTAAGCAAAACTCTTTAAAAATGGCAATTTTGGTCACTCTGAGGGTTTAAAAAGTGGTTATTCAACATGAGGCACGATCCAATTGACATTTTGAATCATTTTTGGTACAGTCCAAAAAATCAATTTTCGGATGAAAAACGATGACTCCGGACATGTCGAACGATCCCAAAAAGGTCAAAATGGATGAAATTTTAACATTTAATCTTTTGACTGTAAATGACTGTTGGATGTGAATTATGACTTTGTCAACTAAAATAAGTGTGTTTAAAGTCATTTCTGTGCCTGAAACGGGTCAAAATTGAAGCTTTTGAGTAAGCAAAACTCTGTAAAAATGGCAATTTTGGTCACTCTGAGGGTTTAAAAAGTGGTTATTCAACATGAGGCACGATCCAATTGACATTTTGAATCATTTTTGGTACAGTCCAAAAAATCAATTTTCGAATGAAAAACGATGACTCCGGACATGTCGAACGATCCCCAAAAGGTCAAAATGGATGAAATTTTAACATTTAATCTTTTGACTGTAAATGACTGTTGGATGTGAATTATGACTTTGTCAACTAAAATAAGTGTTTAAAGTCATTTCTGTGCCTGAAACGGGTCAAAATTGAAGCTTTTGAGTAAGCAAAACTCTGTAAAAATGGCAATTTTGGTCACTGTGAGGGTTTAAAAAGTGGTTATTCAACATGAGGCACGATCCAATTGACATTTTGAATCATTTTTGGTACAGTCCAAAAAATCAATTTTCGGATGAAAAACGATGACACCGGACATGTCGAACTATCCCAAAATGGTCAATATGGATGAAATTTTAACATTTATTCTTTTGACTGTAAATGACTGTTGGATGTGAATTATGACTTTGTCAACTAAAATAAGTGTGTTTAAAGTCATTTCTGTGCCTGAAACGGGTCAAAATTGAAGCTTTTGAGTAAGCAAAACTCTGTAAAAATTGCAATTTTGGTCACTCTGAGGGTTTAAAAAGTGGTTATTCAACATGAGGCATGATCCAATTGACAATTTGAATCATTTTTGGTACAGTCCAAAAAATCAATTTTCGGATGAAAAACGATGACTCCGGACATGTCGAACGATCCCAAAATGGTCAATATGGATGAAATTTTAACATTTAATCTTTTGACTGTAAATGACTGTTGGATGTGAATTATGACTTTGTCAACTAAAATAAGTGTGTTTAAAGTCATTTCTGTGCCTGAAACGCGTCAAAATTGAAGCTTTTGAGTAAGCAAAACTCTGTAAAATTGGCAATTTTGGTCACTCTGAGGGTTTAAAAAGTGGTTATTCAACATGAGGCACGATCCAATTGACATTTTGAATCATTTTTGGTACAGTCCAAAAAATCAATTTTCGGATGCAAAACGATGACTCCGGACATGAACTATCCCAAAATGGTCAATATGGATGAAATTTTAACATTTAATCTTTTGATTCTAAATGACTGTTGGATGTGAATTATGACTTTCTCAACTAAAATAAGTGTGTTTAAAGTCATTTCTGTGCCTCAAAGGGGTCAAAATTGAAGCTTTTGAGTAAGCAAAACTCTGTAAAAATGGCAATTTTGGTCACTGTGAGGGTTTAAAAAGTGGTTATTCAACATGAAGCACGATCCAATTGAAATTTTGAATCATTTTTGATACAGTCCAAAAAATCAATTTTCGGATGAAAAACGATGACTCCGGACATGTCGAACAATCCCAAAAAGGTCAAAATGGATGAAATTTTAACATTTAATCTTTTGACTGTAAATGACTGTTGGATGTGAATTATGACTTTGTCAACTAAAATAAGTGTGTTTAAAGTCATTTCTGTGCCTGAAACGGGTCAAAATTGAAGCTTTTGAGTAAGCAAAACTCTGTAAAAATTGCAATTTTGGTCACTGTGAGGGTTTAAAAAGTGGTTATTCAACATGAGGCACGATCCAATTGACATTTTGAATCATTTTTGGTACAGTCCAAAAAATCAATTTTCGGATGAAAAACGATGACTCCGGACATGTCGAACTATCCCAAAATGGTCAATATGGATGAAATTTTAACATTTAATCTTTAGACTGTAAATGACTGTTGGATGTGAATTATGACTTTGTCAACTAAAATAAGTGTGTTTAAAGTCATTTCTGTGCCTGAAACGGGTCAAAATTGAAGCTTTTGAGTAAGCAAAACTCTGTAAAAATGGCAATTTTGGTCACTCTGAGGGTTTAAAAAGTGGTTATTCAACATGAGGCACGATCCAATTGACATTTTGAATCATTTTTGGTACAGTCCAAAAAATCAATTTTCGGATGAAAAACAATGACTCCGGACATGTCGAACGATCCCAAAATGGTCAATATGGATGAAATTTTAACATTTAATCTTTTGACTGTACATGACTGTTGGATGTGAATTATGACTTTGTCAACTAAAATAAGTGTGTTTAAAGTCATTTCTGTGCCTGAAACGGGTCAAAATTGAAGCTTTTGAGTAAGCAAAACTCTGGAAAAATGGCAATTTTGGTCACATAGGGTTTAAAAAGTGGTTATTCAACATGAGGCACGATCCAATTGACATTTTGAATCATTTTTGGTACAGTCCAAAAAAATCAATTTTCGAATGAAAAACGATGACTCCGGACATGTCGAACGATCCCAAAAAGGTCAAAATGGATGAAATTTTAACATTTAATCTTTTGACTGTAAATGACTGTTGGATGTGAATTATGACTTTGTCAACTAAAATAAGTGTGTTTAAAGTCATTTCTGTGCCTGAAACGGGTCAAAATTGAAGCTTTTGAGTAAGCAAAACTCTGTAAAAATGGCAATTTTGGTCACTGTGAGGGTTTAAAAAGTGGTTATTCAACATGAGGCACGATCCAATTGACATTTTGAATCATTTTTGGTACAGTCCAAAAAATCAATTTTCGAATGAAAAACGATGACTCCGGACATGTCGAACGATCCCAAAAAGGTCAAAATGGATGAAATTTTAACATTTAATCTTTTGACTGTAAATGACTGTTGGATGTGAATTATGACTTTGTCAACTAAAATAAGTGTGTTTAAAGTCATTTCTGTGCCTGAAACGGGTCAAAATTGAAGCTTTTGAGTAAGCAAAACTCTGTAAAAGTGGCAATTTTGGTCACTCTGAGGGTTTAAAAAGTGGTTATTCAACATGAGGCATGATCCAATTGACATTTTGAATCATTTTTGGTACAGTCCAAAAAATCAATTTTCGGATGAAAAACGATGACTCCGGACAAGTCGAACGATCCCAAAATGGTCAATATGGATGAAATTTTAACATTTAATCTTTTGACTGTAAATGACTGTTGGATGTGAATTATGACTTTGTCAACTAAAATAAGTGTGTTTAAAGTCATTTCTGTGCCTGAAACGGGTCAAAATTGAAGCTTTTGAGTAAGCAAAACTCTGTAAAAATGGCAATTTTGGTCACTCTGAGGGTTTAAAAAGTGGTTATTCAACATGAGGTACGATCCAATTGACATTTTGAATCATTTTTGGTACAGTCCAAAAAATCAATTTTCGGATCCAAAACGATGACTCCGGACATGTCGAACGATCCCAAAAAGGTCAAAATGGATGAAATTTTAACATTTAATCTTTTGACTGTAAATGACTGTTGGATGTGAATTATGACTTTGTCAACTAAAATAAGTGTGTTTAAAGTCATTTCTGTGCCTGAAACGGGTCAAAATTGAAGCTTTTGAGTAAGCAAAACTCTGTAAAAATGGCAATTTTGGTCACTCTGAGGGTTTAAAAAGTGGTTATTCAACATGAGGCATGAGCCAATTGACATTTTGAATCATTTTTGGTACAGTCCAAAAAATCAATTTTCGGAAGAAAAACGATGACTCCGGACAAGTCGAACGATCCCAAAATGGTCAATATGGATGAAATTTTAACATTTAATCTTTTGACTGTAAATGACTGTTGGATGTGAATTATGACTTTGTCAACTAAAATAAGTGTGTTTAAAGTCATTTCTGTGCCTGAAACGGGTCAAAATTGAAGCTTTTGAGTAAGCAAAACTCTGTAAAAATGGCAATTTTGGTCACTCTGAGGGTTTAAAAAGTGGTTATTCAACATGAGGCACGATCCAATTGACATTTTGAATCATTTTTGGTACAGTCCAAAAAATCAATTTTCGGATGCAAAACGATGACTCCGGACATGTCGAACGATCCCAAAAAGGTCAAAATGGATGAAATTTTAACATTTAATCTTTTGACTGTAAATGACTGTTGGATGTGAATTATGACTTTGTCAACTAAAATAAGTGTGTTTAAAGTCATTTCTGTGCCTCAAAGGGGTCAAAATTGAAGCTTTTGAGTAAGCAAAACTCTGTAAAAATGGCAATTTTGGTCACTGTGAGGGTTTAAAAAGTGGTTATTCAACATGAGGCACGATCCAATTGACATTTTGAATCATTTTTGGTACAGTCCAAAAAATCAATTTTCGAATGAAAAACGATGACTCCGGACATGCCGAACGATCCCAAAAAGGTCAAAATGGATGACATTTTAACATTTAATCTTTTGACTGTAAATGACTGTTGGATGTGAATTATGACTTTGTCAACTAAAATAAGTGTGTTTAAAGTCATTTCTGTGCCTGAAACGGGTCAAAATTGAAGCTTTTGAGTAAGCAAAACTCTGTAAAAATGGCAATTTTGGTCACTGTGAGGGTTTAAAAAGTGGTTATTCAACATGAGGCACGATCCAATTGACATTTTGAATCATTTTTGGTACAGTCCAAAAAATCAATTTTCGGATGAAAAACGATGACTCCGGACATGTCGAACTATCCCAAAATGGTCAATATGGATGAAATTTAAACATTTAATCTTTTGACTGTAAATGACTGTTGGATGTGAATTATGACTTTGTCAACTAAAATAAGTGTGTTTAAAGTCATTTCTGTGCCTGAAACTGGTCAAAATTGAAGCTTTTGAGTAAGCAAAACTCTGTAAAAATGGCAATTTTGGTCACTCTGAGGGTTTAAAAAGTGGTTATTCTACATGAGGCACGATCCAATTGACATTTTGAATCATTTTTGGTACAGTCCAAAAAATCAATTTTCGGATGAAAAACGATGACTCCGGACATGTCGAACTATCCCAAAATGGTCAATATGGATGAAATTTTAACATTTAATCTTTTGACTCTAAATGGCTGTTGGATGTGAATTATGACTTTGTCAACTAAAATAAGTGTGTTTAAAGTCATTTCTGTGCCTCAAAGGGGTCAAAATTGAAGCTTTTGAGTAAGCAAAACTCTGTAAAAATGGCAATTTTGGTCACTGTGAGGGTTTAAAAAGTGGTTATTCAACATGAGGCACGATCCAATTGAAATTTTGAATCATTTTTGGTACAGTCCAAAAAATCAATTTTCGAATGAAAAACGATGACTCCGGACATGTCGAACGATCCCAAAAAGGTCAAAATGGATGACATTTTAACATTTAATCTTCTGACTGTAAATGACTGTTGGATGTGAATTATGACTTTGTCAACTAAAATAAGTGTGTTTAAAGTCATTTCTGTGCCTGAAACGGGTCAAAATTGAAGCTTTTGAGTAAGCAAAACTCTGTAAAAATGGCAATTTTGGTCACTGTGAGGGTTTAAAAAGTGGTTATTCAACATGAGGCACGATCCAATTGACATTTTGAATCATTTTTGGTACAGTCCAAAAAATCAATTTTCGGATGAAAAACGATGACTCCGGACATGTCGAACTATCCCAAAATGGTCAATATGGATGAAATTTAAACATTTAATCTTTTGACTGTAAATGACTGTTGGATGTGAATTATGACTTTGTCAACTAAAAAAAGTGTGTTTAAAGTCATTTCTGTGCCTGAAACTGGTCAAAATTGAAGCTTTTGAGTAAGCAAAACTCTGTAAAAATGGCAATTTTGGTCACTGTGAGGGTTTAAAAAGTGGTTATTCAACATGAGGCACGATCCAATTGACATTTTGAATCATTTTTGGTACAGTCCAAAAAATCAATTTTCGGATGAAAAACGATGACTCCGGACATGTCGAACGATCCCAAAATGGTCAATATGGATGAAATTTTAACATTTAATCTTTTGACTGTAAATTACTGTTGGATGTGAATTATGACTTTGTCAACTAAAATAAGTGTGTTTAAAGTCATTTCTGTGCCTAAAACGGGTCAAAATTGAAGCTTTTGAGTAAGCAAAACTCTGTAAAAATGGCAATTTTGGTCACTGTGAGGGTTTAAAAAGTGGTTATTCAACATGAGGCACGATCCAATTGACATTTTGAATCATTTTTGGTACAGTCCAAAAAATCAATTTTCGGATGAAAAACGATGACTCCGGACATGTCGAACGATCCCAAAATGGTCAATATGGATGAAATTTTACCATTTAATCTTTTGACTGTAAATGACTGTTGGATGTGAATTATGACTTTGTCAACTAAAATAAGTGTGTTTAAAGTCATTTCTGTGCCTGAAACGGGTCAAAATTGAAGCTTTTGAGTAAGCAAAACTCTGTAAAAATGGCAATTTTGGTCACTGTGAGGGTTTAAAAAGTGGTTATTCAACATGAGGCACGATCCAATTGACATTTTGAATCATTTTTGGTACAGTCCAAAAAATCAATTTTCGGATGAAAAACGATGACTCCGGACATGTCGAACGATCCCAAAAAGGTCAAAATGGATGAAATTTTAACATTTAATCTTTTGACTGTAAATGACTGTTGGATGTGAATTATGACTTTGTCAACTAAAATAAGTGTGTTTAAAGTCATTTCTGTGCCTGAAACGGGTCAAAATTGAAGCTTTTGAGTAAGCAAAACTCTGTAAAAATGGCAATTTTGGTCACTCTGAGGGTTTAAAAAGTGGTTATTCAACATGAGGCACGATCCAATTGACATTTTGAATCATTTTTGGTACAGTCCAAAAAATCAATTTTCGGATGAAAAACAATGACTCCGGACATGTCGAACGATCCCAAAATGGTCAATATGGATGAAATTTTAACATTTAATCTTTTGACTGTACATGACTGTTGGATGTGAATTATGACTTTGTCAACTAAAATAAGTGTGTTTAAAGTCATTTCTGTGCCTGAAACGGGTCAAAATTGAAGCTTTTGAGTAAGCAAAACTCTGGAAAAATGGCAATTTTGGTCACATAGGGTTTAAAAAGTGGTTATTCAACACGAGGCACGATTCAATTGACATTTTGAATCATTTTTGGTACAGTCCAAAAAAATCAATTTTCGAATGAAAAACGATGACTCCGGACATGTCGAACGATCCCAAAAAGGTCAAAATGGATGAAATTTTAACATTTAATCTTTTGACTGTAAATGACTGTTGGATGTGAATTATGACTTTGTCAACTAAAATAAGTGTGTTTAAAGTCATTTCTGTGCCTGAAACGGGTCAAAATTGAAGCTTTTGAGTAAGCAAAACTCTGTAAAAATGGCAGTTTTGGTCACTCTGAGGGTTTAAAAAGTGGTTATTCAACATGAGGCATGATCCAATTGACATTTTGAATCATTTTTGGTACAGTCCAAAAAATCAATTTTCGGATGAAAAACGATGACTCCGGACAAGTCGAACGATCCCAAAATGGTCAATATGGATGAAATTTTAACATTTAATCTTTTGACTGTAAATGACTGTTGGATGTGAATTATGACTTTGTCAACTAAAATAAGTGTGTTTAAAGTCATTTCTGTGCCTGAAACGGGTCAAAATTGAAGCTTTTGAGTAAGCAAAACTCTGTAAAAATGGCAATTTTGGTCACTCTGAGGGTTTAAAAAGTGGTTATTCAACATGAGGCACGATCCAATTGACATTTTGAATCATTTTTGGTACAGTCCAAAAAATCAATTTTCGGATGCAAAACGATGACTCCGGACATGTCGAACTATCCCAAAATGGTCAATATGGATGACATTTTAACATTTAATCTTTTGATTCTAAATGACTGTTGGATGTGAATTATGACTTTGTCAACTAAAATAAGTGTGTTTAAAGTCATTTCTGTGCCTCAAAGGGGTCAAAATTGAAGCTTTTGAGTAAGCAAAACTCTGTAAAAATGGCAATTTTGGTCACTGTGAGGGTTTAAAAAGTGGTTATTCAACATGAGGCACGATCCAATTGACATTTTGAATCATTTTTGGTACAGTCCAAAAAATCAATTTTCGAATGAAAAACGATCACTCCGGACATGCCGAACGATCCCAAAAAGGTCAAAATGGATGACATTTTAACATTTAATCTTCTGACTGTAAATGACTGTTGGATGTGAATTATGACTTTGTCAACTAAAATAAGTGTGTTTAAAGTCATTTCTGTGCCTGAAACGGGTCAAAATTGAAGCTTTTGAGTAAGCAAAACTCTGTAAAAATGGCAATTTTGGTCACTGTGAGGGTTTAAAAAGTGGTTATTCAACATGAGGCACGATCCAATTGACATTTTGAATCATTTTTGGTACAGTCCAAAAAATCAATTTTCGGATGAAAAACGATGACTCCGGACATGTCGAACTATCCCAAAATGGTCAATATGGATGAAATTTAAACATTTAATCTTTTGACTGTAAATGACTGTTGGATGTGAATTATGACTTTGTCAACTAAAATAAGTGTGTTTAAAGTCATTTCTGTGCCTGAAACTGGTCAAAATTGAAGCTTTTGAGTAAGCAAAACTCTGTAAAAATGGCAATTTTGGTCACTCTGAGGGTTTAAAAAGTGGTTATTCAACATGAGGCACGATCCAATTGACATTTTGAATCATTTTTGGTACAGTCCAAAAAATCAATTTTCGGATGAAAAACGATGACTCCGGACATGTCGAACGATCCCAAAATGGTCAATATGGATGAAATTTTAACATTTAATCTTTTGACTGTAAATGACTGTTGGATGTGAATTATGACTTTGTCAACTAAAATAAGTGTGTTTAAAGTCATTTCTGTGCCTGAAACGGGTCAAAATTGAAGCTTTTGAGTAAGCAAAACTCTTAAAAATGGCAATTTTGGTCACTCTGAGGGTTTAAAAAGTGGTTATTCAACATGAGGCACGATCCAATTGACATTTTGAATCATTTTTGGTACAGTCCAAAAAATCAATTTTCGGATGAAAAACGATGACTCCGGACATGTCGAACGATCCCAAAAAGGTCAAAATGGATGAAATTTTAACATTTAATCTTTTGACTGTAAATGACTGTTGGAGGTGAATTATGACTTTGTCAACTAAAATAAGTGTGTTTAAAGTCATTTCTGTGCCTGAAACGGGTCAAAATTGAAGCTTTTGAGTAAGCAAAACTCTGTAAAAATGGCAATTTTGGTCACTCTGAGGGTTTAAAAAGTGGTTATTCAACATGAGGCACGATCCAATTGACATTTTGAATCATTTTTGGTACAGTCCAAAAAATCAATTTTCGAATGAAAAACGATGACTCCAGACATGTCGAACGATCCCCAAAAGGTCAAAATGGATGAAATTTTAACATTTAATCTTTTGACTGTAAATGACTGTTGGATGTGAATTATGACTTTGTCAACTAAAATAAGTGTGTTTAAAGTCATTTCTGTGCCTGAAACGGGTCAAAATTGAAGCTTTTGAGTAAGCAAAACTCTGTAAAAATTGCAATTTTGGTCACTCTGAGGGTTTAAAAAGTGGTTATTCAACATGAGGCATGATCCAATTGACATTTTGAATCATTTTTGGTACAGTCCAAAAAATCAATTTTCGGATGAAAAACGATGACTCCGGACATGTCGAACGATCCCAAAATGGTCAATATGGATGAAATTTTAACATTTAATCTTTTGACTGTAAATGACTGTTGGATGTGAATTATGACTTTGTCAACTAAAATAAGTGTGTTTAAAGTCATTTCTGTGCCTGAAACGCGTCAAAATTGAAGCTTTTGAGTAAGCAAAACTCTGTAAAAATGGCAATTTTGGTCACTGTGAGGGTTTAAAAAGTGGTTATTCAACATGAAGCACGATCCAATTGAAATTTTGAATCATTTTTGATACAGTCCAAAAAATCAATTTTCGGATGAAAAACGATGACTCCGGACATGTCGAACAATCCCAAAAAGGTCAAAATGGATGAAATTTTAACATTTAATCTTTTGACTGTAAATGACTGTTGGATGTGAATTATGACTTTGTCAACTAAAATAAGTGTGTTTAAAGTCATTTCTGTGCCTGAAACGGGTCAAAATTGAAGCTTTTGAGTAAGCAAAACTCTGTAAAAATGGCAATTTTGGTCACTGTGAGGGTTTAAAAAGTGGTTATTCAACATGAGGCACGATCCAATTGACATTTTGAATCATTTTTGGTACAGTCCAAAAAATCAATTTTCGGATGAAAAACGATGACTCCGGACATGTCGAACTATCCCAAAATGGTCAATATGGATGAAATTTTAACATTTAATCTTTGGACTGTAAATGACTGTTGGATGTGAATTATGACTTTGTCAACTAAAATAAGTGTGTTTAAAGTCATTTCTGTGCCTGAAACAGGTCAAAATTGAAGCTTTTGAGTAAGCAAAAATCTGTAAAAATGGCAATTTTGGTCACTCTGAGGGTTTAAAAAGTGGTTATTCAACATGAGGCACGATCCAATTGACATTTTGAATCATTTTTGGTACAGTCCAAAAAATCAATTTTCGGATGAAAAACAATGACTCCGGACATGTCGAACGATCCCAAAATGGTCAATATGGATGAAATTTTAACATTTAATCTTTTGACTGTACATGACTGTTGGATGTGAATTATGACTTTGTCAACTAAAATAAGTGTGTTTAAAGTCATTTCTGTGCCTGAAACGGGTCAAAATTGAAGCTTTTGAGTAAGCAAAACTCTGGAAAAATGGCAATTTTGGTCACATAGGGTTTAAAAAGTGGTTATTCAACATGAGGCACGATCCAATTGACATTTTGAATCATTTTTGGTACAGTCCAAAAAAATCAATTTTCGAATGAAAAACGATGACTCCGGACATGTCGAACGATCCCAAAAAGGTCAAAATGGATGAAATTTTAACATTTAATCTTTTGACTGTAAATGACTGTTGGATGTGAATTATGACTTTGTCAACTAAAATAAGTGTGTTTAAAGTCATTTCTGTGCCTGAAACGGGTCAAAATTGAAGCTTTTGAGTAAGCAAAACTCTGTAAAAATGGCAATTTTGGTCACTCTGAGGGTTTAAAAAGTGGTTATTCAACATGAGGCATGATCCAATTGACATTTTGAATCATTTTTGGTACAGTCCAAAAAATCAATTTTCGGATGAAAAACGATGACTCCGGACAAGTCGAACGATCCCAAAATGGTCAATATGGATGAAATTTTAACATTTAATCTTTTGACTGTAAATGACTGTTGGATGTGAATTATGACTTTGTCAACTAAAATAAGTGTGTTTAAAGTCATTTCTGTGCCTGAAACGGGTCAAAATTGAAGCTTTTGAGTAAGCAAAACTCTGTAAAAATGGCAATTTTGGTCACTCTGAGGGTTTAAAAAGTGGTTATTCAACATGAGGCACGATCCAATTGACATTTTGAATCATTTTTGGTACAGTCCAAAAAATCAATTTTCGGATGCAAAACGATGACTCCGGACATGTCGAACGATCCCAAAAAGGTCAAAATGGATGAAATTTTAACATTTAATCTTTTGACTGTAAATGACTGTTGGATGTGAATTATGACTTTGTCAACTAAAATAAGTGTGTTTAAAGTCATTTCTGTGCCTGAAACGGGTCAAAATTGAAGCTTTTGAGTAAGCAAAACTCTGTAAAAATGGCAATTTTGGTCACTGTGAGGGTTTAAAAAGTGGTTATTCAACATGAGGCACGATCCAATTGAAATTTTGAATCATTTTTGGTACAGTCCAAAAAATCAATTTTCGGATGAAAAACGATGACTCCGGACATGTCGAACTATCCCAAAATGGTCAATATGGATGACATTTTAACATTTAATCTTTTGATTCTAAATGACTGTTGGATGTGAATTATGACTTTGTCAACTAAAATAAGTGTGTTTAAAGTCATTTCTGTGCCTCAAAGGGGTCAAAATTGAAGCTTTTGAGTAAGCAAAACTCTGTAAAAATGGCAATTTTGGTCACTGTGAGGGTTTAAAAAGTGGTTATTCAACATGAGGCACGATCCAATTGACATTTTGAATCATTTTTGGTACAGTCCAAAAAATCAATTTTCGAATGAAAAACGATCACTCCGGACATGCCGAACAATCCCAAAAAGGTCAAAATGGATGACATTTTAACATTTAATCTTCTGACTGTAAATGACTGTTGGATGTGAATTATGACTTTGTCAACTAAAATAAGTGTGTTTAAAGTCATTTCTGTGCCTGAAACGGGTCAAAATTGAAGCTTTTGAGTAAGCAAAACTCTGTAAAAATGGCAATTTTGGTCACTGTGAGGGTTTAAAAAGTGGTTATTCAACATGAGGCACGATCCAATTGACATTTTGAATCATTTTTGGTACAGTCCAAAAAATCAATTTTCGGATGAAAAACGATGACTCCGGACATGTCGAACTATCCCAAAATGGTCAATATGGATGAAATTTAAACATTTAATCTTTTGACTGTAAATGACTGTTGGATGTGAATTATGACTTTGTCAACTAAAATAAGTGTGTTTAAAGTCATTTCTGTGCCTGAAACTGGTCAAAATTGAAGCTTTTGAGTAAGCAAAACTCTGTAAAAATGGCAATTTTGGTCACTCTGAGGGTTTAAAAAGTGGTTATTCTACATGAGGCACGATCCAATTGACATTTTGAATCATTTTTGGTACAGTCCAAAAAATCAATTTTCGGATGAAAAACGATGACTCCGGACATGTCGAACTATCCCAAAATGGTCAATATGGATGAAATTTTAACATTTAATCTTTTGACTCTAAATGGCTGTTGGATGTGAATTATGACTTTGTCAACTAAAATAAGTGTGTTTAAAGTCATTTCTGTGCCTCAAAGGGGTCAACATTGAAGCTTTTGAGTAAGCAAAACTCTGTAAAAATGGCAATTTTGGTCACTGTGAGGGTTTAAAAAGTGGTTATTCAACATGAGGCACGATCCAATTGAAATTTTGAATCATTTTTGGTACAGTCCAAAAAATCAATTTTCGAATGAAAAACGATGACTCCGGACATGTCGAACGATCCCAAAAAGGTCACAATGGATGAAATTTTAACATTTAATCTTTTGACTGTAAATGACTGTTGGATGTGAATTATGACTTTGTCAACTAAAATAAGTGTGTTTAAAGTCATTTCTGTGCCTGAAACGGGTCAAAATTGAAGCTTTTGAGTAAGCAAAACTCTGTAAAAATGGCAATTTTGGTCACTCTGAGGGTTTAAAAAGTGGTTATTCAACATGAGGCACGATCCAATTGACATTTTGAATCATTTTTGGTACAGTCCAAAAAATCAATTTTCGGATGAAAAACGATGACTCCGGACATGTCGAACGATCCCAAAATGGTCAATATGGATGAAATTTTAACATTTAATCTTTTGACTGTAAATGACTGTTGGATGTGAATTATGACTTTGTCAACTAAAATAAGTGTGTTTAAAGTCATTTCTGTGCCTGAAACGGGTCAAAATTGAAGCTTTTGAGTAAGCAAAACTCTGTAAAAATGGCAATTTTGGTCACTCTGAGGGTTTAAAAAGTGGTTATTCAACATGAGGCACGATCCAATTGACATTTTGAATCATTTTTGGTACAGTCCAAAAAATCAATTTTCGGATGAAAAACGATGACTCCGGACATGTCGAACGATCCCAAAATGGTCAATATGGATGAAATTTTAACATTTAATCTTTTGACTGTAAATGACTGTTGGATGTGAATTATGACTTTGTCAACTAAAATAAGTGTGTTTAAAGTCATTTCTGTGCCTAAAACGGGTCAAAATTGAAGCTTTTGAGTAAGCAAAACTCTTTAAAAATGGCAATTTTGGTCACTCTGAGGGTTTAAAAAGTGGTTATTCAACATGAGGCACGATCCAATTGACATTTTGAATCATTTTTGGTACAGTCCAAAAAATCAATTTTCGGATGAAAAACGATGACTCCGGACATGTCGAACGATCCCAAAAAGGTCAAAATGGATGAAATTTTAACATTTAATCTTTTGACTGTAAATGACTGTTGGAGGTGAATTATGACTTTGTCAACTAAAATAAGTGTGTTTAAAGTCATTTCTGTGCCTGAAACGGGTCAAAATTGAAGCTTTTGAGTAAGCAAAACTCTGTAAAAATGGCAATTTTGGTCACTCTGAGGGTTTAAAAAGTGGTTATTCAACATGAGGCACGATCCAATTGACATTTTGAATCATTTTTGGTACAGTCCAAAAAATCAATTTTCGAATGAAAAACGATGACTCCAGACATGTCGAACGATCCCCAAAAGGTCAAAATGGATGAAATTTTAACATTTAATCTTTTGACTGTAAATGACTGTTGGATGTGAATTATGACTTTGTCAACTAAAATAAGTGTGTTTAAAGTCATTTCTGTGCCTGAAACGGGTCAAAATTGAAGCTTTTGAGTAAGCAAAACTCTGTAAAAATTGCAATTTTGGTCACTCTGAGGGTTTAAAAAGTGGTTATTCAACATGAGGCATGATCCAATTGACATTTTGAATCATTTTTGGTACAGTCCAAAAAATCAATTTTCGGATGAAAAACGATGACTCCGGACATGTCGAACGATCCCAAAATGGTCAATATGGATGAAATTTTAACATTTAATCTTTTGACTGTAAATGACTGTTGGATGTGAATTATGACTTTGTCAACTAAAATAAGTGTGTTTAAAGTCATTTCTGTGCCTGAAACTGGTCAAAATTGAAGCTTTTGAGTAAGCAAAACTCTGTAAAAATGGCAATTTTGGTCACTCTGAGGGTTTAAAAAGTGGTTATTCTACATGAGGCACGATCCAATTGACATTTTGAATCATTTTTGGTACAGTCCAAAAAATCAATTTTCGGATGAAAAACGATGACTCCGGACATGTCGAACTATCCCAAAATGGTCAATATGGATGAAATTTTAACATTTAATCTTTTGACTCTAAATGGCTGTTGGATGTGAATTATGACTTTGTCAACTAAAATAAGTGTGTTTAAAGTCATTTCTGTGCCTCAAAGGGGTCAAAATTGAAGCTTTTGAGTAAGCAAAACTCTGTAAAAATGGCAATTTTGGTCACTGTGAGGGTTTAAAAAGTGGTTATTCAACATGAGGCACGATCCAATTGAAATTTTGAATCATTTTTGGTACAGTCCAAAAAATCAATTTTCGAATGAAAAACGATGACTCCGGACATGTCGAACGATCCCAAAAAGGTCACAATGGATGAAATTTTAACATTTAATCTTTTGACTGTAAATGACTGTTGGATGTGAATTATGACTTTGTCAACTAAAATAAGTGTGTTTAAAGTCATTTCTGTGCCTGAAACGGGTCAAAATTGAAGCTTTTGAGTAAGCAAAACTCTGTAAAAATGGCAATTTTGGTCACTCTGAGGGTTTAAAAAGTGGTTATTCAACATGAGGCACGATCCAATTGACATTTTGAATCATTTTTGGTACAGTCCAAAAAATCAATTTTCGGATGAAAAACGATGACTCCGGACATGTCGAACGATCCCAAAATGGTCAATATGGATGAAATTTTAACATTTAATCTTTTGACTGTAAATGACTGTTGGATGTGAATTATGACTTTGTCAACTAAAATAAGTGTGTTTAAAGTCATTTCTGTGCCTGAAACGGGTCAAAATTGAAGCTTTTGAGTAAGCAAAACTCTGTAAAAATGGCAATTTTGGTCACTCTGAGGGTTTAAAAAGTGGTTATTCAACATGAGGCACGATCCAATTGACATTTTGAATCATTTTTGGTACAGTCCAAAAAATCAATTTTCGGATGAAAAACGATGACTCCGGACATGTCGAACGATCCCAAAATGGTCAATATGGATGAAATTTTAACATTTAATCTTTTGACTGTAAATGACTGTTGGATGTGAATTATGACTTTGTCAACTAAAATAAGTGTGTTTAAAGTCATTTCTGTGCCTAAAACGGGTCAAAATTGAAGCTTTTGAGTAAGCAAAACTCTTTAAAAATGGCAATTTTGGTCACTCTGAGGGTTTAAAAAGTGGTTATTCAACATGAGGCACGATCCAATTGACATTTTGAATCATTTTTGGTACAGTCCAAAAAATCAATTTTCGGATGAAAAACGATGACTCCGGACATGTCGAACGATCCCAAAAAGGTCAAAATGGATGAAATTTAACATTTAATCTTTTGACTGTAAATGACTGTTGGATGTGAATTATGACTTTGTCAACTAAAATAAGTGTGTTTAAAGTCATTTCTGTGCCTGAAACGGGTCAAAATTGAAGCTTTTGAGTAAGCAAAACTCTGTAAAAATGGCAATTTTGGTCACTCTGAGGGTTTAAAAAGTGGTTATTCAACATGAGGCACGATCCAATTGACATTTTGAATCAATTTTGGTACAGTCCAAAAAATCAATTTTCGGATGAAAAACGATGACTCCGGACATGTCGAACGATCCCAAAATGGTCAATATGGATGAAATTTTACCATTTAATCTTTTGACTGTAAATGACTGTTGGATGTGAATTATGACTTTGTCAACTAAAATAAGTGTGTTTAAAGTCATTTCTGTGCCTGAAACGGGTCAAAATTGAAGCTTTTGAGTAAGCAAAACTCTGTAAAAGTTGCAATTTTGGTCACTCTGAGGGTTTAAAAAGTGGTTATTCAACATGAGGCACGATCCAATTGACATTTTGAATCATTTTTGGTACAGTCCAAAAAATCAATTTTCCAATGAAAAACGATGACTCCGGACATGTCGAACGATCCCCAAAAGGTCAAAATGGATGAAATTTTAACATTTAATCTTTTGACTGTAAATGACTGTTGGATGTGAATTATGACTTTGTCAACTAAAATAAGTGTGTTTAAAGTCATTTCTGTGCCTGAAACGGGTCAAAATTGAAGCTTTTGAGTAAGCAAAACTCTGTAAAAATGGCAATTTTGGTCACTGTGAGGGTTTAAAAAGTGTTTATTCAACATGAGGCACGATCCAATTGACATTTTGAATCATTTTTGGTACAGTCCAAAAAATCAATTTTCGGATGAAAAACGATGACTCCGGACATGTCGAACTATCCCAAAATGGTCAATATGGATGAAATTTTAACATTTAATCTTTTGACTGTAAATGACTGTTGGATGTGAATTATGACTTTGTCAACTAAAATAAGTGTGTTTAAAGTCATTTCTGTGCCTGAAACGGGTCAAAATTGAAGCTTTTGAGTAAGCAAAACTCTGTAAAAATTGCAATTTTGGTCACTCTGAGGGTTTAAAAAGTGGTTATTCAACATGAGGCACGATCCAATTGACATTTTGAATCATTTTTGGTACAGTCCAAAAAATCAATTTTCGGATGAAAAACGATGACTCCGGACATGTCGAACGATCCCAAAATGGTCAATATGGATGAAATTTTAACATTTAATCTTTTGACTGTAAATGACTGTTGGATGTGAATTATGACTTTGTCAACTAAAATAAGTGTGTTTAAAGTCATTTCTGTGCCTGAAACGGGTCAAAATTGAAGCTTTTGAGTAAGCAAAACTCTGTAAAATTGGCAATTTTGGTCACTCTGAGGGTTTAAAAAGTGGTTATTCAACATGAGGCACGATCCAATTGACATTTTGAATCATTTTTGGTACAGTCCAAAAAATCAATTTTCCAATGAAAAACGATGACTCCGGACATGTCGAACGATCCCCAAAAGGTCAAAATGGATGAAATTTTAACATTTAATCTTTTGACTGTAAATGACTGTTGGATGTGAATTATGACTTTGTCAACTAAAATAAGTGTGTTTAAAGTCATTTCTGTGCCTGAAACGGGTCAAAATTGAAGCTTTTGAGTAAGCAAAACTCTGTAAAAATGGCAATTTTGGTCACTGTGAGGGTTTAAAAAGTGGTTATTCAACATGAGGCACGATCCAATTGACATTTTGAATCATTTTTGGTACAGTCCAAAAAATCAATTTTCGGATGAAAAACGATGACTCCGGACATGTCGAACTATCCCAAAATGGTCAATATGGATGAAATTTTAACATTTAATCTTTTGACTGTAAATGACTGTTGGATGTGAATTATGACTTTGTCAACTAAAATAAGTGTGTTTAAAGTCATTTCTGTGCCTGAAACGGGTCAAAATTGAAGCTTTTGAGTAAGCAAAACTCTGTAAAAATTGCAATTTTGGTCACTCTGAGGGTTTAAAAAGTGGTTATTCAACATGAGGCACGATCCAATTGACATTTTGAATCATTTTTGGTACAGTCCAAAAAATCAATTTTCGGATGAAAAACGATGACTCCGGACATGTCGAACGATCCCAAAATGGTCAATATGGATGAAATTTTAACATTTAATCTTTTGACTGTAAATGACTGTTGGATGTGAATTATGACTTTGTCAACTAAAATACGTGTGTTTAAAGTCATTTCTGTGCCTGAAACGGGTCAAAATTGAAGCTTTTGAGTAAGCAAAACTCTGTAAAAATGGAAATTTTGGTCACTGTGAGGGTTTAAAAAGTGGTTATTCAACATGAGGCACGATCCAATTGACATTTTGAATCATTTTTGGTACAGTCCAAAAAATCAATTTTCGGATGAAAAACGATGACTCCGGACATGTTGAACGATCCCAAAAAGGTCAAAATGGATGACATTTTAACATTTAATCTTTTGACTGTAAATGACTGTTGGATGTGAATTATGACTTTGTCAACTAAAATAAGTGTGTTTAAAGTCATTTCTGTGCCTGAAACGGGTCAAAATTGAAGCTTTTGAGTAAGCAAAACTCTGTAAAAATGGCAATTTTGGTCACTGTGAGGGTTTAAAAAGTGGTTATTCAACATGAGGCACGATCCAATTGACATTTTGAATAATTTTTGGTACAGTCCAAAAAATCAATTTTCGGATGAAAAACGATGACTCCGGACATGTCGAACTATCCCAAAATGGTCAATATGGATGAAATTTTAACATTTAATCTTTTGATTCTAAATGACTGTTGGATGTGAATTATGACTTTGTCTACTAAAATAAGTGTGTTTAAAGTCATTTCTGTGCCTCAAAGGGGTCAAAATTGAAGCTTTTGAGTAAGCAAAACTCTGTAAAAATGGCAATTTTGGTCACTGTGAGGGTTTAAAAAGTGGTTATTCAACATGAGGCACGATCCAATTGACATTTTGAATCATTTTTGGTACAGTCCAAAAAATCAATTTTCGAATGAAAAACGATGACTCCGGACATGCCGAACGATCCCAAAAAGGTCAAAATGGATGACATTTTAACATTTAATCTTCTGACTGTAAATGACTGTTGGATGTGAATTATGGCTTTGTCAACTAAAATAAGTGTGTTTAAAGTCATTTCTGTGCCTGAAACGGGTCAAAATTGAAGCTTTTGAGTAAGCAAAACTCTGTAAAAATGGCAATTTTGGTCACTGTGAGGGTTTAAAAAGTGGTTATTCAACATGAGGCACGATCCAATTGACATTTTGAATCATTTTTGGTACAGTCCAAAAAATCAATTTTCGGATGAAAAACGATGACTCCGGACATGTCGAACTATCCCAAAATGGTCAATATGGATGAAATTTAAACATTTAATCTTTTGACTGTAAATGACTGTTGGATGTGAATTATGACTTTGTCAACTAAAATAAGTGTGTTTAAAGTCATTTCTGTGCCTGAAACTGGTCAAAATTGAAGCTTTTGAGTAAGCAAAACGCTGTAAAAATGGCAATTTTGGTCACTCTGAGGGTTTAAAAAGTGGTTATTCTACATGAGGCACGATCCAATTGACATTTTGAATCATTTTTGGTACAGTCCAAAAAATCAATTTTCGGATGAAAAATGATGACTCCGGACATGTCGAACTATCCCAAAATGGTCAATATGGATGAAATTTTAACATTTAATCTTTTGACTCTAAATGGCTGTTGGATGTGAATTATGACTTTGTCAACTAAAATAAGTGTGTTTAAAGTCATTTCTGTGCCTCAAAGGGGTCAAAATTGAAGCTTTTGAGTAAGCAAAACTCTGTAAAAATGGCAATTTTGGTCACTGTGAGGGTTTAAAAAGTGGTTATTCAACATGAGGCACGATCCAATTGAAATTTTGAATCATTTTTGGTACAGTCCAAAAAATCAATTTTCGAATGAAAAACGATGACTCCGGACATGTCGAACGATCCCAAAAAGGTCACAATGGATGAAATTTTAACATTTAATCTTTTGACTGTAAATGACTGTTGGATGTGAAATATGACTTTGTCAACTAAAATAAGTGTGTTTAAAGTCATTTCTGTGCCTGAAACGGGTCAAAATTGAAGCTTTTGAGTAAGCAAAACTCTGTAAAAATGGCAATTTTGGTCACTCTGAGGGTTTAAAAAGTGGTTATTCAACATGAGGCACGATCCAATTGACATTTTGAATCATTTTTGGTACAGTCCAAAAAATCAATTTTCGGATGAAAAACGATGACTCCGGACATGTCGAACGATCCCAAAAAGGTCAATATGGATGAAATTTTAACATTTAATCTTTTGACTGTAAATGACTGTTGGATGTGAATTATGACTTTGTCAACTAAAATAAGTGTGTTTAAAGTCATTTCTGTGCCTGAAACGGGTCAAAATTGAAGCTTTTGAGTAAGCAAAACTCTGTAAAAATGGCAATTTTGGTCACTCTGAGGGTTTAAAAAGTGGTTATTCAACATGAGGCACGATCCAATTGACATTTTGAATCATTTTTGGTACAGTCCAAAAAATCAATTTTCGGATGAAAAACGATGACTCCGGACATGTCGAACTATCCCAAAATGGTCAATATGGATGAAATTTTAACATTTAATCTTTTGACTCTAAATGGCTGTTGGATGTGAATTATGACTTTGTCAACTAAAATAAGTGTGTTTAAAGTCATTTCTGTGCCTCAAAGGGGTCAAAATTGAAGCTTTTGAGTAAGCAATCCTCTGTAAAAATGGCAATTTTGGTCACTGTGAGGGTTTAAAAAGTGGTTATTCAACATGAGGCACGATCCAATTGAAATTTTGAATCATTTTTGGTACAGTCCAAAAAATCAATTTTCGGATGAAAAACGATGACTCCGGACATGTCGAACGATCCCAAAAAGGTCAAAATGGATGAAATTTTAACATTTAATCTTTTGACTGTAAATGACTGTTGGATGTGAATTATGACTTTGTCAACTAAAATAAGTGTGTTTAAAGTCATTTCTGTGCCTGAAACGGGTCAAAATTGAAGCTTTTGAGTAAGCAAAACTCTTTAAAAATGGCAATTTTGGTCACTCTGAGGGTTTAAAAAGTGGTTATTCAACATGAGGCACGATCCAATTGACATTTTGAATCATTTTTGGTACAGTCCAAAAAATCAATTTTCGGATGAAAAACGATGACTCCGGACATGTCGAACGATCCCAAAAAGGTCAAAATGGATGAAATTTTAACATTTAATCTTTTGACTGTAAATGACTGTTGGATGTGAATTATGACTTTGTCAACTAAAATAAGTGTGTTTAAAGTCATTTCTGTGCCTGAAACGGGTAAAAATTGAAGCTTTTGAGTAAGCAAAACTCTGTAAAAATGGCAATTTTGGTCACTGTGAGGGTTTAAAAAGTGTTTATTCAACATGAGGCACGATCCAATTGACATTTTGAATCATTTTTGGTACAGTCCAAAAAATCAATTTTCGGATGAAAAACGATGACTCCGGACATGTCGAACTATCCCAAAATGGTCAATATGGATGAAATTTTAACATTTAATCTTTTGACTGTAAATGACTGTTGGATGTGAATTATGACTTTGTCAACTAAAATAAGTGTGTTTAAAGTCATTTCTGTGCCTGAAACGGGTCAAAATTGAAGCTTTTGAGTAAGCAAAACTCTGTAAAAATTGCAATTTTGGTCACTCTGAGGGTTTAAAAAGTGGTTATTCAACATGAGGCACGATCCAATTGACATTTTGAATCATTTTTGGTACAGTCCAAAAAATCAATTTTCGGATGAAAAACGATGACTCCGGACATGTCGAACGATCCCAAAATGGTCAATATGGATGAAATTTTAACATTTAATCTTTTGACTGTAAATGACTGTTGGATGTGAATTATGACTTTGTCAACTAAAATAAGTGTGTTTAAAGTCATTTCTGTGCCTGAAACGGGTCAAAATTGAAGCTTTTGAGTAAGCAAAACTCTGTAAAATTGGCAATTTTGGTCACTCTGAGGGTTTAAAAAGTGGTTATTCAACATGAGGCACGATCCAATTGACATTTTGAATCAATTTTGGTACAGTCCAAAAAATCAATTTTCGGATGAAAAACGATGACTCCGGACATGTCGAACGATCCCAAAATGGTCAATATGGATGAAATTTTACCATTTAATCTTTTGACTGTAAATGACTGTTGGATGTGAATTATGACTTTGTCAACTAAAATAAGTGTGTTTAAAGTCATTTCTGTGCCTGAAACGGGTCAAAATTGAAGCTTTTGAGTAAGCAAAACTCTGTAAAATTGGCAATTTTGGTCACTCTGAGGGTTTAAAAAGTGGTTATTCAACATGAGGCACGATCCAATTGACATTTTGAATCATTTTTGGTACAGTCCAAAAAATCAATTTTCCAATGAAAAACGATGACTCCGGACATGTCGAACGATCCCCAAAAGGTCAAAATGGATGAAATTTTAACATTTAATCTTTTGACTGTAAATGACTGTTGGATGTGAATTATGACTTTGTCAACTAAAATAAGTGTGTTTAAAGTCATTTCTGTGCCTGAAACGGGTCAAAATTGAAGCTTTTGAGCAAGCAAAACTCTGTAAAAATGGCAATTTTGGTCACTGTGAGGGTTTAAAAAGTGTTTATTCAACATGAGGCACGATCCAATTGACATTTTGAATCATTTTTGGTACAGTCCAAAAAATCAATTTTCGGATGAAAAACGATGACTCCGGACATGTCGAACTATCCCAAAATGGTCAATATGGATGAAATTTTAACATTTAATCTTTTGACTGTAAATGACTGTTGGATGTGAATTATGACTTTGTCAACTAAAATAAGTGTGTTTAAAGTCATTTCTGTGCCTGAAACGGGTCAAAATTGAAGCTTTTGAGTAAGCAAAACTCTGTAAAAATGGCAATTTTGGTCACTCTGAGGGTTTAAAAAGTGGTTATTCAACATGAGGCACGATCCAATTGACATTTTGAATCATTTTTGGTACAGTCCAAAAAAATCAATTTTCGAATGAAAAACGATGACTCCGGACATGTCGAACGATCCCCAAAAGGTCAAAATGGATGAAATTTTAACATTTAATCTTTTGACTGTAAATGACTGTTGGATGTGAATTATGACTTTGTCAACTAAAATAAGTGTGTTTAAAGTCATTTCTGTGCCTGAAACGGGTCAAAATTGAAGCTTTTGAGTAAGCAAAACTCTGTAAAAATGGCAATTTTGGTCACTGTGAGGGTTTAAAAAGTGGTTATTCAACATGAGGCACGATCCAATTGACATTTTGAATCATTTTTGGTACAGTCCAAAAAATCAATTTTCGGATGAAAAACGATGACTCCGGACATGTCGAACTATCCCAAAATGGTCAATATGGATGAAATTTTAACATTTAATCTTTTGACTGTAAATGACTGTTGGATGTGAATTATGACTTTGTCAACTAAAATAAGTGTGTTTAAAGTCATTTCTGTGCCTGAAACGGGTCAAAATTGAAGCTTTTGAGTAAGCAAAACTCTGTAAAAATGGCAATTTTGGTCACTCTGAGGGTTTAAAAAGTGGTTATTCAACATGAGGCACGATCCAATTGACATTTTGAATCAATTTTGGTACAGTCCAAAAAATCAATTTTCGGATGAAAAACGATGACTCCGGACATGTCGAACGATCCCAAAATGGTCAATATGGATGAAATTTTACCATTTAATCTTTTGACTGTAAATGACTGTTGGATGTGAATTATGACTTTGTCAACTAAAATAAGTGTGTTTAAAGTCATTTCTGTGCCTGAAACGGGTCAAAATTGAAGCTTTTGAGTAAGCAAAACTCTGTAAAATTGGCAATTTTGGTCACTCTGAGGGTTTAAAAAGTGGTTATTCAACATGAGGCACGATCCAATTGACATTTTGAATCATTTTTGGTACAGTCCAAAAAATCAATTTTCCAATGAAAAACGATGACTCCGGACATGTCGAACGATCCCCAAAAGGTCAAAATGGATGAAATTTTAACATTTAATCTTTTGACTGTAAATGACTGTTGGATGTGAATTATGACTTTGTCAACTAAAATAAGTGTGTTTAAAGTCATTTCTGTGCCTGAAACGGGTCAAAATTGAAGCTTTTGAGTAAGCAAAACTCTGTAAAAATGGCAATTTTGGTCACTGTGAGGGTTTAAAAAGTGTTTATTCAACATGAGGCACGATCCAATTGACATTTTGAATCATTTTTGGTACAGTCCAAAAAATCAATTTTCGGATGAAAAACGATGACTCCGGACATGTCGAACTATCCCAAAATGGTCAATATGGATGAAATTTTAACATTTAATCTTTTGACTGTAAATGACTGTTGGATGTGAATTATGACTTTGTCAACTAAAATAAGTGTGTTTAAAGTCATTTCTGTGCCTGAAACGGGTCAAAATTGAAGCTTTTGAGTAAGCAAAACTCTGTAAAAATTGCAATTTTGGTCACTCTGAGGGTTTAAAAAGTGGTTATTCAACATGAGGCACGATCCAATTGACATTTTGAATCATTTTTGGTACAGTCCAAAAAATCAATTTTCGGATGAAAAACGATGACTCCGGACATGTCGAACGATCCCAAAATGGTCAATATGGATGAAATTTTAACATTTAATCTTTTGACTGTAAATGACTGTTGGATGTGAATTATGACTTTGTCAACTAAAATAAGTGTGTTTAAAGTCATTTCTGTGCCTGAAACGGGTCAAAATTGAAGCTTTTGAGTAAGCAAAACTCTGTAAAATTGGCAATTTTGGTCACTCTGAGGGTTTAAAAAGTGGTTATTCAACATGAGGCACGATCCAATTGACATTTTGAATCATTTTTGGTACAGTCCAAAAAATCAATTTTCGGATGAAAAACGATGACTCCGGACATGTCGAACGATCCCAAAATGGTCAATATGGATGAAATTTTAACATTTAATCTTTTGACTGTAAATGACTGTTGGATGTGAATTATGACTTTGTCAACTAAAATACGTGTGTTTAAAGTCATTTCTGTGCCTGAAACGGGTCAAAATTGAAGCTTTTGAGTAAGCAAAACTCTGTAAAAATGGAAATTTTGGTCACTGTGAGGGTTTAAAAAGTGGTTATTCAACATGAGGCACGATCCAATTGACATTTTGAATCATTTTTGGTACAGTCCAAAAAATCAATTTTCGGATGAAAAACGATGACTCCGGACATGTTGAACGATCCCAAAAAGGTCAAAATGGATGACATTTTAACATTTAATCTTTTGACTGTAAATGACTGTTGGATGTGAATTATGACTTTGTCAACTAAAATAAGTGTGTTTAAAGTCATTTCTGTGCCTGAAACGGGTCAAAATTGAAGCTTTTGAGTAAGCAAAACTCTGTAAAATTGGCAATTTTGGTCACTCTGAGGGTTTAAAAAGTGGTTATTCAACATGAGGCACGATCCAATTGACATTTTGAATCATTTTTGGTACAGTCCAAAAAATCAATTTTCGGATGAAAAACGATGACTCCGGACATGTCGAACGATCCCAAAATGGTCAATATGGATGAAATTTTAACATTTAATCTTTTGACTGTAAATGACTGTTGGATGTGAATTATGACTTTGTCAACTAAAATACGTGTGTTTAAAGTCATTTCTGTGCCTGAAACGGGTCAAAATTGAAGCTTTTGAGTAAGCAAAACTCTGTAAAAATGGAAATTTTGGTCACTGTGAGGGTTTAAAAAGTGGTTATTCAACATGAGGCACGATCCAATTGACATTTTGAATCATTTTTGGTACAGTCCAAAAAATCAATTTTCGGATGAAAAACGATGACTCCGGACATGTTGAACGATCCCAAAAAGGTCAAAATGGATGACATTTTAACATTTAATCTTTTGACTGTAAATGACTGTTGGATGTGAATTATGACTTTGTCAACTAAAATAAGTGTGTTTAAAGTCATTTCTGTGCCTGAAACGGGTCAAAATTGAAGCTTTTGAGTAAGCAAAACTCTGTAAAAATGGCAATTTTGGTCACTGTGAGGGTTTAAAAAGTGGTTATTCAACATGAGGCACGATCCAATTGACATTTTGAATAATTTTTGGTACAGTCCAAAAAATCAATTTTCGGATGAAAAACGATGACTCCGGACATGTCGAACTATCCCAAAATGGTCAATATGGATGAAATTTTAACATTTAATCTTTTGATTCTAAATGACTGTTGGATGTGAATTATGACTTTGTCTACTAAAATAAGTGTGTTTAAAGTCATTTCTGTGCCTCAAAGGGGTCAAAATTGAAGCTTTTGAGTAAGCAAAACTCTGTAAAAATGGCAATTTTGGTCACTGTGAGGGTTTAAAAAGTGGTTATTCAACATGAGGCACGATCCAATTGACATTTTGAATCATTTTTGGTACAGTCCAAAAAATCAATTTTCGAATGAAAAACGATGACTCCGGACATGCCGAACGATCCCAAAAAGGTCAAAATGGATGACATTTTAACATTTAATCTTCTGACTGTAAATGACTGTTGGATGTGAATTATGGCTTTGTCAACTAAAATAAGTGTGTTTAAAGTCATTTCTGTGCCTGAAACGGGTCAAAATTGAAGCTTTTGAGTAAGCAAAACTCTGTAAAAATGGCAATTTTGGTCACTGTGAGGGTTTAAAAAGTGGTTATTCAACATGAGGCACGATCCAATTGACATTTTGAATCATTTTTGGTACAGTCCAAAAAATCAATTTTCGGATGAAAAACGATGACTCCGGACATGTCGAACTATCCCAAAATGGTCAATATGGATGAAATTTAAACATTTAATCTTTTGACTGTAAATGACTGTTGGATGTGAATTATGACTTTGTCAACTAAAATAAGTGTGTTTAAAGTCATTTCTGTGCCTGAAACTGGTCAAAATTGAAGCTTTTGAGTAAGCAAAACGCTGTAAAAATGGCAATTTTGGTCACTCTGAGGGTTTAAAAAGTGGTTATTCTACATGAGGCACGATCCAATTGACATTTTGAATCATTTTTGGTACAGTCCAAAAAATCAATTTTCGGATGAAAAATGATGACTCCGGACATGTCGAACTATCCCAAAATGGTCAATATGGATGAAATTTTAACATTTAATCTTTTGACTCTAAATGGCTGTTGGATGTGAATTATGACTTTGTCAACTAAAATAAGTGTGTTTAAAGTCATTTCTGTGCCTCAAAGGGGTCAAAATTGAAGCTTTTGAGTAAGCAAAACTCTGTAAAAATGGCAATTTTGGTCACTGTGAGGGTTTAAAAAGTGGTTATTCAACATGAGGCACGATCCAATTGAAATTTTGAATCATTTTTGGTACAGTCCAAAAAATCAATTTTCGAATGAAAAACGATGACTCCGGACATGTCGAACGATCCCAAAAAGGTCACAATGGATGAAATTTTAACATTTAATCTTTTGACTGTAAATGACTGTTGGATGTGAAATATGACTTTGTCAACTAAAATAAGTGTGTTTAAAGTCATTTCTGTGCCTGAAACGGGTCAAAATTGAAGCTTTTGAGTAAGCAAAACTCTGTAAAAATGGCAATTTTGGTCACTCTGAGGGTTTAAAAAGTGGTTATTCAACATGAGGCACGATCCAATTGACATTTTGAATCATTTTTGGTACAGTCCAAAAAATCAATTTTCGGATGAAAAACGATGACTCCGGACATGTCGAACGATCCCAAAAAGGTCAATATGGATGAAATTTTAACATTTAATCTTTTGACTGTAAATGACTGTTGGATGTGAATTATGACTTTGTCAACTAAAATAAGTGTGTTTAAAGTCATTTCTGTGCCTGAAACGGGTCAAAATTGAAGCTTTTGAGTAAGCAAAACTCTGTAAAAATGGCAATTTTGGTCACTCTGAGGGTTTAAAAAGTGGTTATTCAACATGAGGCACGATCCAATTGACATTTTGAATCATTTTTGGTACAGTCCAAAAAATCAATTTTCGGATGAAAAACGATGACTCCGGACATGTCGAACTATCCCAAAATGGTCAATATGGATGAAATTTTAACATTTAATCTTTTGACTCTAAATGGCTGTTGGATGTGAATTATGACTTTGTCAACTAAAATAAGTGTGTTTAAAGTCATTTCTGTGCCTCAAAGGGGTCAAAATTGAAGCTTTTGAGTAAGCAATCCTCTGTAAAAATGGCAATTTTGGTCACTGTGAGGGTTTAAAAAGTGGTTATTCAACATGAGGCACGATCCAATTGAAATTTTGAATCATTTTTGGTACAGTCCAAAAAATCAATTTTCGGATGAAAAACGATGACTCCGGACATGTCGAACGATCCCAAAAAGGTCAAAATGGATGAAATTTTAACATTTAATCTTTTGACTGTAAATGACTGTTGGATGTGAATTATGACTTTGTCAACTAAAATAAGTGTGTTTAAAGTCATTTCTGTGCCTGAAACGGGTCAAAATTGAAGCTTTTGAGTAAGCAAAACTCTTTAAAAATGGCAATTTTGGTCACTCTGAGGGTTTAAAAAGTGGTTATTCAACATGAGGCACGATCCAATTGACATTTTGAATCATTTTTGGTACAGTCCAAAAAATCAATTTTCGGATGAAAAACGATGACTCCGGACATGTCGAACGATCCCAAAAAGGTCAAAATGGATGAAATTTTAACATTTAATCTTTTGACTGTAAATGACTGTTGGATGTGAATTATGACTTTGTCAACTAAAATAAGTGTGTTTAAAGTCATTTCTGTGCCTGAAACGGGTAAAAACTTGAAGCTTTTGAGTAAGCAAAACTCTGTAAAAATGGCAATTTTGGTCACTGTGAGGGTTTAAAAAGTGTTTATTCAACATGAGGCACGATCCAATTGACATTTTGAATCATTTTTGGTACAGTCCAAAAAATCAATTTTCGGATGAAAAACGATGACTCCGGACATGTCGAACTATCCCAAAATGGTCAATATGGATGAAATTTTAACATTTAATCTTTTGACTGTAAATGACTGTTGGATGTGAATTATGACTTTGTCAACTAAAATAAGTGTGTTTAAAGTCATTTCTGTGCCTGAAACGGGTCAAAATTGAAGCTTTTGAGTAAGCAAAACTCTGTAAAAATTGCAATTTTGGTCACTCTGAGGGTTTAAAAAGTGGTTATTCAACATGAGGCACGATCCAATTGACATTTTGAATCATTTTTGGTACAGTCCAAAAAATCAATTTTCGGATGAAAAACGATGACTCCGGACATGTCGAACGATCCCAAAATGGTCAATATGGATGAAATTTTAACATTTAATCTTTTGACTGTAAATGACTGTTGGATGTGAATTATGACTTTGTCAACTAAAATAAGTGTGTTTAAAGTCATTTCTGTGCCTGAAACGGGTCAAAATTGAAGCTTTTGAGTAAGCAAAACTCTGTAAAATTGGCAATTTTGGTCACTCTGAGGGTTTAAAAAGTGGTTATTCAACATGAGGCACGATCCAATTGACATTTTGAATCATTTTTGGTACAGTCCAAAAAATCAATTTTCCAATGAAAAACGATGACTCCGGACATGTCGAACGATCCCCAAAAGGTCAAAATGGATGAAATTTTAACATTTAATCTTTTGACTGTAAATGACTGTTGGATGTGAATTATGACTTTGTCAACTAAAATAAGTGTGTTTAAAGTCATTTCTGTGCCTGAAACGGGTCAAAATTGAAGCTTTTGAGTAAGCAAAACTCTGTAAAAATGGCAATTTTGGTCACTGTGAGGGTTTAAAAAGTGGTTATTCAACATGAGGCACGATCCAATTGACATTTTGAATCATTTTTGGTACAGTCCAAAAAATCAATTTTCGGATGAAAAACGATGACTCCGGACATGTCGAACTATCCCAAAATGGTCAATATGGATGAAATTTTAACATTTAATCTTTTGACTGTAAATGACTGTTGGATGTGAATTATGACTTTGTCAACTAAAATAAGTGTGTTTAAAGTCATTTCTGTGCCTGAAACGGGTCAAAATTGAAGCTTTTGAGTAAGCAAAACTCTGTAAAAATGGCAATTTTGGTCACTCTGAGGGTTTAAAAAGTGGTTATTCAACATGAGGCACGATCCAATTGACATTTTGAATCAATTTTGGTACAGTCCAAAAAATCAATTTTCGGATGAAAAACGATGACTCCGGACATGTCGAACGATCCCAAAATGGTCAATATGGATGAAATTTTACCATTTAATCTTTTGACTGTAAATGACTGTTGGATGTGAATTATGACTTTGTCAACTAAAATAAGTGTGTTTAAAGTCATTTCTGTGCCTGAAACGGGTCAAAATTGAAGCTTTTGAGTAAGCAAAACTCTGTAAAATTGGCAATTTTGGTCACTCTGAGGGTTTAAAAAGTGGTTATTCAACATGAGGCACGATCCAATTGACATTTTGAATCATTTTTGGTACAGTCCAAAAAATCAATTTTCCAATGAAAAACGATGACTCCGGACATGTCGAACGATCCCCAAAAGGTCAAAATGGATGAAATTTTAACATTTAATCTTTTGACTGTAAATGACTGTTGGATGTGAATTATGACTTTGTCAACTAAAATAAGTGTGTTTAAAGTCATTTCTGTGCCTGAAACGGGTCAAAATTGAAGCTTTTGAGTAAGCAAAACTCTGTAAAAATGGCAATTTTGGTCACTGTGAGGGTTTAAAAAGTGGTTATTCAACATGAGGCACGATCCAATTGACATTTTGAATCATTTTTGGTACAGTCCAAAAAATCAATTTTCGGATGAAAAACGATGACTCCGGACATGTCGAACTATCCCAAAATGGTCAATATGGATGAAATTTTAACATTTAATCTTTTGACTGTAAATGACTGTTGGATGTGAATTATGACTTTGTCAACTAAAATAAGTGTGTTTAAAGTCATTTCTGTGCCTGAAACGGGTCAAAATTGAAGCTTTTGAGTAAGCAAAACTCTGTAAAAATTGCAATTTTGGTCACTCTGAGGGTTTAAAAAGTGGTTATTCAACATGAGGCACGATCCAATTGACATTTTGAATCATTTTTGGTACAGTCCAAAAAATCAATTTTCGGATGAAAAACGATGACTCCGGACATGTCGAACGATCCCAAAATGGTCAATATGGATGAAATTTTAACATTTAATCTTTTGACTGTAAATGACTGTTGGATGTGAATTATGACTTTGTCAACTAAAATACGTGTGTTTAAAGTCATTTCTGTGCCTGAAACGGGTCAAAATTGAAGCTTTTGAGTAAGCAAAACTCTGTAAAAATGGAAATTTTGGTCACTGTGAGGGTTTAAAAAGTGGTTATTCAACATGAGGCACGATCCAATTGACATTTTGAATCATTTTTGGTACAGTCCAAAAAATCAATTTTCGGATGAAAAACGATGACTCCGGACATGTTGAACGATCCCAAAAAGGTCAAAATGGATGACATTTTAACATTTAATCTTTTGACTGTAAATGACTGTTGGATGTGAATTATGACTTTGTCAACTAAAATAAGTGTGTTTAAAGTCATTTCTGTGCCTGAAACGGGTCAAAATTGAAGCTTTTGAGTAAGCAAAACTCTGTAAAAATGGCAATTTTGGTCACTGTGAGGGTTTAAAAAGTGGTTATTCAACATGAGGCACGATCCAATTGACATTTTGAATAATTTTTGGTACAGTCCAAAAAATCAATTTTCGGATGAAAAACGATGACTCCGGACATGTCGAACTATCCCAAAATGGTCAATATGGATGAAATTTTAACATTTAATCTTTTGATTCTAAATGACTGTTGGATGTGAATTATGACTTTGTCTACTAAAATAAGTGTGTTTAAAGTCATTTCTGTGCCTCAAAGGGGTCAAAATTGAAGCTTTTGAGTAAGCAAAACTCTGTAAAAATGGCAATTTTGGTCACTGTGAGGGTTTAAAAAGTGGTTATTCAACATGAGGCACGATCCAATTGACATTTTGAATCATTTTTGGTACAGTCCAAAAAATCAATTTTCGAATGAAAAACGATGACTCCGGACATGCCGAACGATCCCAAAAAGGTCAAAATGGATGACATTTTAACATTTAATCTTCTGACTGTAAATGACTGTTGGATGTGAATTATGGCTTTGTCAACTAAAATAAGTGTGTTTAAAGTCATTTCTGTGCCTGAAACGGGTCAAAATTGAAGCTTTTGAGTAAGCAAAACTCTGTAAAAATGGCAATTTTGGTCACTGTGAGGGTTTAAAAAGTGGTTATTCAACATGAGGCACGATCCAATTGACATTTTGAATCATTTTTGGTACAGTCCAAAAAATCAATTTTCGGATGAAAAACGATGACTCCGGACATGTCGAACTATCCCAAAATGGTCAATATGGATGAAATTTAAACATTTAATCTTTTGACTGTAAATGACTGTTGGATGTGAATTATGACTTTGTCAACTAAAATAAGTGTGTTTAAAGTCATTTCTGTGCCTGAAACTGGTCAAAATTGAAGCTTTTGAGTAAGCAAAACGCTGTAAAAATGGCAATTTTGGTCACTCTGAGGGTTTAAAAAGTGGTTATTCTACATGAGGCACGATCCAATTGACATTTTGAATCATTTTTGGTACAGTCCAAAAAATCAATTTTCGGATGAAAAACGATGACTCCGGACATGTCGAACTATCCCAAAATGGTCAATATGGATGAAATTTTAACATTTAATCTTTTGACTCTAAATGGCTGTTGGATGTGAATTATGACTTTGTCAACTAAAATAAGTGTGTTTAAAGTCATTTCTGTGCCTCGAAGGGGTCAAAATTGAAGCTTTTGAGTAAGCAAAACTCTGTAAAAATGGCAATTTTGGTCACTGTGAGGGTTTAAAAAGTGGTTATTCAACATGAGGCACGATCCAATTGAAATTTTGAATCATTTTTGGTACAGTCCAAAAAATCAATTTTCGAATGAAAAACGATGACTCCGGACATGTCGAACGATCCCAAAAAGGTCACAATGGATGAAATTTTAACATTTAATCTTTTGACTGTAAATGACTGTTGGATGTGAAATATGACTTTGTCAACTAAAATAAGTGTGTTTAAAGTCATTTCTGTGCCTGAAACGGGTCAAAATTGAAGCTTTTGAGTAAGCAAAACTCTGTAAAAATGGCAATTTTGGTCACTGTGAGGGTTTAAAAAGTGGTTATTCAACATGAGGCACGATCCAATTGACATTTTGAATCATTTTTGGTACAGTCCAAAAAATCAATTTTCGGATGAAAAACGATGACTCCGGACATGTCGAACTATCCCAAAATGGTCAATATGGATGAAATTTTAACATTTAATCTTTTGACTCTAAATGGCTGTTGGATGTGAATTATGACTTTGTCAACTAAAATAAGTGTGTTTAAAGTCATTTCTGTGCCTCAAAGGGGTCAAAATTGAAGCTTTTGAGTAAGCAATCCTCTGTAAAAATGGCAATTTTGGTCACTGTGAGGGTTTAAAAAGTGGTTATTCAACATGAGGCACGATCCAATTGAAATTTTGAATCATTTTTGGTACAGTCCAAAAAATCAATTTTCGGATGAAAAACGATGACTCCGGACATGTCGAACGATCCCAAAAAGGTCAAAATGGATGAAATTTTAACATTTAATCTTTTGACTGTAAATGACTGTTGGATGTGAATTATGACTTTGTCAACTAAAATAAGTGTGTTTAAAGTCATTTCTGTGCCTGAAACGGGTCAAAATTGAAGCTTTTGAGTAAGCAAAACTCTTTAAAAATGGCAATTTTGGTCACTCTGAGGGTTTAAAAAGTGGTTATTCAACATGAGGCACGATCCAATTGACATTTTGAATCATTTTTGGTACAGTCCAAAAAATCAATTTTCGGATGAAAAACGATGACTCCGGACATGTAGAACGATCCCAAAAAGGTCAAAATGGATGAAATTTTAACATTTAATCTTTTGACTGTAAATGACTGTTGGATGTGAATTATGACTTTGTCAACTAAAATAAGTGTGTTTAAAGTCATTTCTGTGCCTGAAACGGGTAAAAATTGAAGCTTTTGAGTAAGCAAAACTCTGTAAAAATGGCAATTTTGGTCACTCTGAGGGTTTAAAAAGTGGTTATTCAACATGAGGCACGATCCAATTGACATTTTGAATCATTTTTGGTACAGTCCAAAAAATCAATTTTCGGATGAAAAACGATGACTCCGGACCTGTCGAACGATCCCAAAATGGTCAATATGGATGAAATTTTAACATTTAATCTTTTGACTGTAAATGACTGTTGGATGTGAATTATGACTTTGTCAACTAAAATAAGTGTGTTTAAAGTCATTTCTGTGCCTGAAACGGGTCAAAATTGAAGCTTTTGAGTAAGCAAAACTCTGTAAAAATGGCAATTTTGGTCACTCTGAGGGTTTAAAAAGTGGTTATTCAACATGAGGCACGATCCAATTGACATTTTGAATCATTTTTGGTACAGTCCAAAAAAATCAATTTTCGAATGAAAAACGATGACTCCGGACATGTCGAACGATCCCCAAAAGGTCAAAATGGATGAAATTTTAACATTTAATCTTTTGACTGTAAATGACTGTTGGATGTGAATTATGACTTTGTCAACTAAAATAAGTGTGTTTAAAGTCATTTCTGTGCCTGAAACGGGTCAAAATTGAAGCTTTTGAGTAAGCAAAACTCTGTAAAAATGGCAATTTTGGTCACTGTGAGGGTTTAAAAAGTGGTTATTCAACATGAGGCACGATCCAATTGACATTTTGAATCATTTTTGGTACAGTCCAAAAAATCAATTTTCGGATGAAAAACGATGACTCCGGACATGTCGAACTATCCCAAAATGGTCAATATGGATGAAATTTTAACATTTAATCTTTTGACTGTAAATGACTGTTGGATGTGAATTATGACTTTGTCAACTAAAATAAGTGTGTTTAAAGTCATTTCTGTGCCTGAAACGGGTCAAAATTGAAGCTTTTGAGTAAGCAAAACTCTGTAAAAATGGCAATTTTGGTCACTCTGAGGGTTTAAAAAGTGGTTATTCAACATGAGGCACGATCCAATTGACATTTTGAATCAATTTTGGTACAGTCCAAAAAATCAATTTTCGGATGAAAAACGATGACTCCGGACATGTCGAACGATCCCAAAATGGTCAATATGGATGAAATTTTACCATTTAATCTTTTGACTGTAAATGACTGTTGGATGTGAATTATGACTTTGTCAACTAAAATAAGTGTGTTTAAAGTCATTTCTGTGCCTGAAACGGGTCAAAATTGAAGCTTTTGAGTAAGCAAAACTCTGTAAAATTGGCAATTTTGGTCACTCTGAGGGTTTAAAAAGTGGTTATTCAACATGAGGCACGATCCAATTGACATTTTGAATCATTTTTGGTACAGTCCAAAAAATCAATTTTCCAATGAAAAACGATGACTCCGGACATGTCGAACGATCCCCAAAAGGTCAAAATGGATGAAATTTTAACATTTAATCTTTTGACTGTAAATGACTGTTGGATGTGAATTATGACTTTGTCAACTAAAATAAGTGTGTTTAAAGTCAAGTCATTTCTGTGCCTGAAACGGGTCAAAATTGAAGCTTTTGAGTAAGCAAAACTCTGTAAAAATGGCAATTTTGGTCACTGTGAGGGTTTAAAAAGTGTTTATTCAACATGAGGCACGATCCAATTGACATTTTGAATCATTTTTGGTACAGTCCAAAAAATCAATTTTCGGATGAAAAACGATGACTCCGGACATGTCGAACTATCCCAAAATGGTCAATATGGATGAAATTTTAACATTTAATCTTTTGACTGTAAATGACTGTTGGATGTGAATTATGACTTTGTCAACTAAAATAAGTGTGTTTAAAGTCATTTCTGTGCCTGAAACGGGTCAAAATTGAAGCTTTTGAGTAAGCAAAACTCTGTAAAAATTGCAATTTTGGTCACTCTGAGGGTTTAAAAAGTGGTTATTCAACATGAGGCACGATCCAATTGACATTTTGAATCATTTTTGGTACAGTCCAAAAAATCAATTTTCGGATGAAAAACGATGACTCCGGACATGTCGAACGATCCCAAAATGGTCAATATGGATGAAATTTTAACATTTAATCTTTTGACTGTAAATGACTGTTGGATGTGAATTATGACTTTGTCAACTAAAATAAGTGTGTTTAAAGTCATTTCTGTGCCTGAAACGGGTCAAAATTGAAGCTTTTGAGTAAGCAAAACTCTGTAAAATTGGCAATTTTGGTCACTCTGAGGGTTTAAAAAGTGGTTATTCAACATGAGGCACGATCCAATTGACATTTTGAATCATTTTTGGTACAGTCCAAAAAATCAATTTTCCAATGAAAAACGATGACTCCGGACATGTCGAACGATCCCCAAAAGGTCAAAATGGATGAAATTTTAACATTTAATCTTTTGACTGTAAATGACTGTTGGATGTGAATTATGACTTTGTCAACTAAAATAAGTGTGTTTAAAGTCATTTCTGTGCCTGAAACGGGTCAAAATTGAAGCTTTTGAGTAAGCAAAACTCTGTAAAATGGCAATTTTGGTCACTGTGAGGGTTTAAAAAGTGGTTATTCAACATGAGGCACGATCCAATTGACATTTTGAATCATTTTTGGTACAGTCCAAAAAATCAATTTTCGGATGAAAAACGATGACTCCGGACATGTCGAACTATCCCAAAATGGTCAATATGGATGAAATTTTAACATTTAATCTTTTGACTGTAAATGACTGTTGGATGTGAATTATGACTTTGTCAACTAAAATAAGTGTGTTTAAAGTCATTTCTGTGCCTGAAACGGGTCAAAATTGAAGCTTTTGAGTAAGCAAAACTCTGTAAAAATGGCAATTTTGGTCACTCTGAGGGTTTAAAAAGTGGTTATTCAACATGAGGCACGATCCAATTGACATTTTGAATCAATTTTGGTACAGTCCAAAAAATCAATTTTCGGATGAAAAACGATGACTCCGGACATGTCGAACGATCCCAAAATGGTCAATATGGATGAAATTTTACCATTTAATCTTTTGACTGTAAATGACTGTTGGATGTGAATTATGACTTTGTCAACTAAAATAAGTGTGTTTAAAGTCATTTCTGTGCCTGAAACGGGTCAAAATTGAAGCTTTTGAGTAAGCAAAACTCTGTAAAATTGGCAATTTTGGTCACTCTGAGGGTTTAAAAAGTGGTTATTCAACATGAGGCACGATCCAATTGACATTTTGAATCATTTTTGGTACAGTCCAAAAAATCAATTTTCGGATGAAAAACGATGACTCCGGACCTGTCGAACGATCCCAAAATGGTCAATATGGATGAAATTTTAACATTTAATCTTTTGACTGTAAATGACTGTTGGATGTGAATTATGACTTTGTCAACTAAAATAAGTGTGTTTAAAGTCATTTCTGTGCCTGAAACGGGTCAAAATTGAAGCTTTTGAGTAAGCAAAACTCTGTAAAAATGGCAATTTTGGTCACTCTGAGGGTTTAAAAAGTGGTTATTCAACATGAGGCACGATCCAATTGACATTTTGAATCATTTTTGGTACAGTCCAAAAAAATCAATTTTCGAATGAAAAACGATGACTCCGGACATGTCGAACGATCCCCAAAAGGTCAAAATGGATGAAATTTTAACATTTAATCTTTTGACTGTAAATGACTGTTGGATGTGAATTATGACTTTGTCAACTAAAATAAGTGTGTTTAAAGTCATTTCTGTGCCTGAAACGGGTCAAAATTGAAGCTTTTGAGTAAGCAAAACTCTGTAAAAATGGCAATTTTGGTCACTGTGAGGGTTTAAAAAGTGGTTATTCAACATGAGGCACGATCCAATTGACATTTTGAATCATTTTTGGTACAGTCCAAAAAATCAATTTTCGGATGAAAAACGATGACTCCGGACATGTCGAACTATCCCAAAATAGTCAATATGGATGAAATTTTAACATTTAATCTTTTGACTGTAAATGACTGTTGGATGTGAATTATGACTTTGTCAACTAAAATAAGTGTGTTTAAAGTCATTTCTGTGCCTGAAACGGGTCAAAATTGAAGCTTTTGAGTAAGCAAAACTCTGTAAAAATGGCAATTTTGGTCACTCTGAGGGTTTAAAAAGTGGTTATTCAACATGAGGCACGATCCAATTGACATTTTGAATCAATTTTGGTACAGTCCAAAAAATCAATTTTCGGATGAAAAACGATGACTCCGGACATGTCGAACGATCCCAAAATGGTCAATATGGATGAAATTTTACCATTTAATCTTTTGACTGTAAATGACTGTTGGATGTGAATTATGACTTTGTCAACTAAAATAAGTGTGTTTAAAGTCATTTCTGTGCCTGAAACGGGTCAAAATTGAAGCTTTTGAGTAAGCAAAACTCTGTAAAATTGGCAATTTTGGTCACTCTGAGGGTTTAAAAAGTGGTTATTCAACATGAGGCACGATCCAATTGACATTTTGAATCATTTTTGGTACAGTCCAAAAAATCAATTTTCGGATGAAAAACGATGACTCCGGACCTGTCGAACGATCCCAAAATGGTCAATATGGATGAAATTTTAACATTTAATCTTTTGACTGTAAATGACTGTTGGATGTGAATTATGACTTTGTCAACTAAAATAAGTGTGTTTAAAGTCATTTCTGTGCCTGAAACGGGTCAAAATTGAAGCTTTTGAGTAAGCAAAACTCTGTAAAAATGGCAATTTTGGTCACTGTGAGGGTTTAAAAAGTGGTTATTCAACATGAGGCACGATCCAATTGACATTTTGAATCATTTTTGGTACAGTCCAAAAAATCAATTTTCGGATGAAAAACGATGACTCCGGACATGTCGAACTATCCCAAAATGGTCAATATGGATGAAATTTTACCATTTAATCTTTTGACTGTAAATGACTGTTGGATGTGAATTATGACTTTGTCAACTAAAATAAGTGTGTTTAAAGTCATTTCTGTGCCTGAAACGGGTCAAAATTGAAGCTTTTGAGTAAGCAAAACTCTGTAAAATTGGCAATTTTGGTCACTCTGAGGGTTTAAAAAGTGGTTATTCAACATGAGGCACGATCCAATTGACATTTTGAATCATTTTTGGTACAGTCCAAAAAATCAATTTTCGGATGAAAAACGATGACTCCGGACATGTCGAACGATCCCAAAATGGTCAATATGGATGAAATTTTAACATTTAATCTTTTGACTGTAAATGACTGTTGGATGTGAATTATGACTTTGTCAACTAAAATAAGTGTGTTTAAAGTCATTTCTGTGCCTGAAACGGGTCAAAATTGAAGCTTTTGAGTAAGCAAAACTCTGTAAAAATGGCAATTTTGGTCACTGTGAGGGTTTAAAAAGTGGTTATTCAACATGAGGCACGATCCAATTGACATTTTGAATCATTTTTGGTACAGTCCAAAAAATCAATTTTCGGATGAAAAACGATGACTCCGGACATGTCGAACTATCCCAAAATGGTCAATATGGATGAAATTTTACCATTTAATCTTTTGACTGTAAATGACTGTTGGATGTGAATTATGACTTTGTCAACTAAAATAAGTGTGTTTAAAGTCATTTCTGTGCCTGAAACGGGTCAAAATTGAAGCTTTTGAGTAAGCAAAACTCTGTAAAATTGGCAATTTTGGTCACTCTGAGGGTTTAAAAAGTGGTTATTCAACATGAGGCACGATCCAATTGACATTTTGAATCATTTTTGGTACAGTCCAAAAAATCAATTTTCCAATGAAAAACGATGACTCCGGACATGTCGAACGATCCCCAAAAGGTCAAAATGGATGAAATTTTAACATTTAATCTTTTGACTGTAAATGACTGTTGGATGTGAATTATGACTTTGTCAACTAAAATAAGTGTGTTTAAAGTCATTTCTGTGCCTGAAACGGGTCAAAATTGAAGCTTTTGAGTAAGCAAAACTCTGTAAAAATGGCAATTTTGGTCACTGTGAGGGTTTAAAAAGTGTTTATTCAACATGAGGCACGATCCAATTGACATTTTGAATCATTTTTGGTACAGTCCAAAAAATCAATTTTCGGATGAAAAACGATGACTCCGGACATGTCGAACTATCCCAAAATGGTCAATATGGATGAAATTTTAACATTTAATCTTTTGACTGTAAATGACTGTTGGATGTGAATTATGACTTTGTCAACTAAAATAAGTGTGTTTAAAGTCATTTCTGTGCCTGAAACGGGTCAAAATTGAAGCTTTTGAGTAAGCAAAACTCTGTAAAAATTGCAATTTTGGTCACTCTGAGGGTTTAAAAAGTGGTTATTCAACATGAGGCACGATCCAATTGACATTTTGAATCATTTTTGGTACAGTCCAAAAAATCAATTTTCGGATGAAAAACGATGACTCCGGACATGTCGAACGATCCCAAAATGGTCAATATGGATGAAATTTTAACATTTAATCTTTTGACTGTAAATGACTGTTGGATGTGAATTATGACTTTGTCAACTAAAATAAGTGTGTTTAAAGTCATTTCTGTGCCTGAAACGGGTCAAAATTGACGCTTTTGAGTAAGCAAAACTCTGTAAAATTGGCAATTTTGGTCACTCTGAGGGTTTAAAAAGTGGTTATTCAACATGAGGCACGATCCAATTGACATTTTGAATCATTTTTGGTACAGTCCAAAAAATCAATTTTCCAATGAAAAACGATGACTCCGGACATGTCGAACGATCCCCAAAAGGTCAAAATGGATGAAATTTTAACATTTAATCTTTTGACTGTAAATGACTGTTGGATGTGAATTATGACTTTGTCAACTAAAATAAGTGTGTTTAAAGTCATTTCTGTGCCTGAAACGGGTCAAAATTGAAGCTTTTGAGTAAGCAAAACTCTGTAAAAATGGCAATTTTGGTCACTGTGAGGGTTTAAAAAGTGGTTATTCAACATGAGGCACGATCCAATTGACATTTTGAATCATTTTTGGTACAGTCCAAAAAATCAATTTTCGGATGAAAAACGATGACTCCGGACATGTCGAACTATCCCAAAATGGTCAATATGGATGAAATTTTAACATTTAATCTTTTGACTGTAAATGACTGTTGGATGTGAATTATGACTTTGTCAACTAAAATAAGTGTGTTTAAAGTCATTTCTGTGCCTGAAACGGGTCAAAATTGAAGCTTTTGAGTAAGCAAAACTCTGTAAAAATGGCAATTTTGGTCACTGTGAGGGTTTAAAAAGTGGTTATTCAACATGAGGCACGATCCAATTGACATTTTGAATCATTTTTGGTACAGTCCAAAAAATCAATTTTCGGATGAAAAACGATGACTCCGGACATGTCGAACTATCCCAAAATGGTCAATATGGATGAAATTTTAACATTTAATCTTTTGACTGTAAATGACTGTTGGATGTGAATTATGACTTTGTCAACTAAAATAAGTGTGTTTAAAGTCATTTCTGTGCCTGAAACGGGTCAAAATTGAAGCTTTTGAGTAAGCAAAACTCTGTAAAAATGGCAATTTTGGTCACTCTGAGGGTTTAAAAAGTGGTTATTCAACATGAGGCACGATCCAATTGACATTTTGAATCAATTTTGGTACAGTCCAAAAAATCAATTTTCGGATGAAAAACGATGACTCCGGACATGTCGAACGATCCCAAAATGGTCAATATGGATGAAATTTTACCATTTAATCTTTTGACTGTAAATGACTGTTGGATGTGAATTATGACTTTGTCAACTAAAATAAGTGTGTTTAAAGTCATTTCTGTGCCTGAAACGGGTCAAAATTGAAGCTTTTGAGTAAGCAAAACTCTGTAAAATTGGCAATTTTGGTCACTCTGAGGGTTTAAAAAGTGGTTATTCAACATGAGGCACGATCCAATTGACATTTTGAATCATTTTTGGTACAGTCCAAAAAATCAATTTTCGGATGAAAAACGATGACTCCGGACCTGTCGAACGATCCCAAAATGGTCAATATGGATGAAATTTTAACATTTAATCTTTTGACTGTAAATGACTGTTGGATGTGAATTATGACTTTGTCAACTAAAATAAGTGTGTTTAAACTCATTTCTGTGCCTGAAACGGGTCAAAATTGAAGCTTTTGAGTAAGCAAAACTCTGTAAAAATGGCAATTTTGGTCACTCTGAGGGTTTAAAAAGTGGTTATTCAACATGAGGCACGATCCAATTGACATTTTGAATCATTTTTGGTACAGTCCAAAAAAATCAATTTTCGAATGAAAAACGATGACTCCGGACATGTCGAACGATCCCCAAAAGGTCAAAATGGATGAAATTTTAACATTTAATCTTTTGACTGTAAATGACTGTTGGATGTGAATTATGACTTTGTCAACTAAAATAAGTGTGTTTAAAGTCATTTCTGTGCCTGAAACGGGTCAAAATTGAAGCTTTTGAGTAAGCAAAACTCTGTAAAAATGGCAATTTTGGTCACTGTGAGGGTTTAAAAAGTGGTTATTCAACATGAGGCACGATCCAATTGACATTTTGAATCATTTTTGGTACAGTCCAAAAAATCAATTTTCGGATGAAAAACGATGACTCCGGACATGTCGAACTATCCCAAAATAGTCAATATGGATGAAATTTTAACATTTAATCTTTTGACTGTAAATGACTGTTGGATGTGAATTATGACTTTGTCAACTAAAATAAGTGTGTTTAAAGTCATTTCTGTGCCTGAAACGGGTCAAAATTGAAGCTTTTGAGTAAGCAAAACTCTGTAAAAATGGCAATTTTGGTCACTCTGAGGGTTTAAAAAGTGGTTATTCAACATGAGGCACGATCCAATTGACATTTTGAATCAATTTTGGTACAGTCCAAAAAATCAATTTTCGGATGAAAAACGATGACTCCGGACATGTCGAACGATCCCAAAATGGTCAATATGGATGAAATTTTACCATTTAATCTTTTGACTGTAAATGACTGTTGGATGTGAATTATGACTTTGTCAACTAAAATAAGTGTGTTTAAAGTCATTTCTGTGCCTGAAACGGGTCAAAATTGAAGCTTTTGAGTAAGCAAAACTCTGTAAAATTGGCAATTTTGGTCACTCTGAGGGTTTAAAAAGTGGTTATTCAACATGAGGCACGATCCAATTGACATTTTGAATCATTTTTGGTACAGTCCAAAAAATCAATTTTCGGATGAAAAACGATGACTCCGGACCTGTCGAACGATCCCAAAATGGTCAATATGGATGAAATTTTAACATTTAATCTTTTGACTGTAAATGACTGTTGGATGTGAATTATGACTTTGTCAACTAAAATAAGTGTGTTTAAAGTCATTTCTGTGCCTGAAACGGGTCAAAATTGAAGCTTTTGAGTAAGCAAAACTCTGTAAAAATGGCAATTTTGGTCACTGTGAGGGTTTAAAAAGTGGTTATTCAACATGAGGCACGATCCAATTGACATTTTGAATCATTTTTGGTACAGTCCAAAAAATCAATTTTCGGATGAAAAACGATGACTCCGGACATGTCGAACTATCCCAAAATGGTCAATATGGATGAAATTTTAACATTTAATCTTTTGACTGTAAATGACTGTTGGATGTGAATTATGACTTTGTCAACTAAAATAAGTGTGTTTAAAGTCATTTCTGTGCCTGAAACGGGTCAAAATTGAAGCTTTTGAGTAAGCAAAACTCTGTAAAAATGGCAATTTTGGTCACTCTGAGGGTTTAAAAAGTGGTTATTCAACATGAGGCACGATCCAATTGACATTTTGAATCAATTTTGGTACAGTCCAAAAAATCAATTTTCGGATGAAAAACGATGACTCCGGACATGTCGAACGATCCCAAAATGGTCAATATGGATGAAATTTTACCATTTAATCTTTTGACTGTAAATGACTGTTGGATGTGAATTATGACTTTGTCAACTAAAATAAGTGTGTTTAAAGTCATTTCTGTGCCTGAAACGGGTCAAAATTGAAGCTTTTGAGTAAGCAAAACTCTGTAAAATTGGCAATTTTGGTCACTCTGAGGGTTTAAAAAGTGGTTATTCAACATGAGGCACGATCCAATTGACATTTTGAATCATTTTTGGTACAGTCCAAAAAATCAATTTTCCAATGAAAAACGATGACTCCGGACATGTCGAACGATCCCCAAAAGGTCAAAATGGATGAAATTTTAACATTTAATCTTTTGACTGTAAATGACTGTTGGATGTGAATTATGACTTTGTCAACTAAAATAAGTGTGTTTAAAGTCATTTCTGTGCCTGAAACGGGTCAAAATTGAAGCTTTTGAGTAAGCAAAACTCTGTAAAAATGGCAATTTTGGTCACTGTGAGGGTTTAAAAAGTGTTTATTCAACATGAGGCACGATCCAATTGACATTTTGAATCATTTTTGGTACAGTCCAAAAAATCAATTTTCGGATGAAAAACGATGACTCCGGACATGTCGAACTATCCCAAAATGGTCAATATGGATGAAATTTTAACATTTAATCTTTTGACTGTAAATGACTGTTGGATGTGAATTATGACTTTGTCAACTAAAATAAGTGTGTTTAAAGTCATTTCTGTGCCTGAAACGGGTCAAAATTGAAGCTTTTGAGTAAGCAAAACTCTGTAAAAATTGCAATTTTGGTCACTCTGAGGGTTTAAAAAGTGGTTATTCAACATGAGGCACGATCCAATTGACATTTTGAATCATTTTTGGTACAGTCCAAAAAATCAATTTTCGGATGAAAAACGATGACTCCGGACATGTCGAACGATCCCAAAATGGTCAATATGGATGAAATTTTAACATTTAATCTTTTGACTGTAAATGACTGTTGGATGTGAATTATGACTTTGTCAACTAAAATAAGTGTGTTTAAAGTCATTTCTGTGCCTGAAACGGGTCAAAATTGACGCTTTTGAGTAAGCAAAACTCTGTAAAATTGGCAATTTTGGTCACTCTGAGGGTTTAAAAAGTGGTTATTCAACATGAGGCACGATCCAATTGACATTTTGAATCATTTTTGGTACAGTCCAAAAAATCAATTTTCCAATGAAAAACGATGACTCCGGACATGTCGAACGATCCCCAAAAGGTCAAAATGGATGAAATTTTAACATTTAATCTTTTGACTGTAAATGACTGTTGGATGTGAATTATGACTTTGTCAACTAAAATAAGTGTGTTTAAAGTCATTTCTGTGCCTGAAACGGGTCAAAATTGAAGCTTTTGAGTAAGCAAAACTCTGTAAAAATGGCAATTTTGGTCACTGTGAGGGTTTAAAAAGTGGTTATTCAACATGAGGCACGATCCAATTGACATTTTGAATCATTTTTGGTACAGTCCAAAAAATCAATTTTCGGATGAAAAACGATGACTCCGGACATGTCGAACTATCCCAAAATGGTCAATATGGATGAAATTTTAACATTTAATCTTTTGACTGTAAATGACTGTTGGATGTGAATTATGACTTTGTCAACTAAAATAAGTGTGTTTAAAGTCATTTCTGTGCCTGAAACGGGTCAAAATTGAAGCTTTTGAGTAAGCAAAACTCTGTAAAAATGGCAATTTTGGTCACTCTGAGGGTTTAAAAAGTGGTTATTCAACATGAGGCACGATCCAATTGACATTTTGAATCAATTTTGGTACAGTCCAAAAAATCAATTTTCGGATGAAAAACGATGACTCCGGACATGTCGAACGATCCCAAAATGGTCAATATGGATGAAATTTTACCATTTAATCTTTTGACTGTAAATGACTGTTGGATGTGAATTATGACTTTGTCAACTAAAATAAGTGTGTTTAAAGTCATTTCTGTGCCTGAAACGGGTCAAAATTGAAGCTTTTGAGTAAGCAAAACTCTGTAAAATTGGCAATTTTGGTCACTCTGAGGGTTTAAAAAGTGGTTATTCAACATGAGGCACGATCCAATTGACATTTTGAATCATTTTTGGTACAGTCCAAAAAATCAATTTTCCAATGAAAAACGATGACTCCGGACATGTCGAACGATCCCCAAAAGGTCAAAATGGATGAAATTTTAACATTTAATCTTTTGACTGTAAATGACTGTTGGATGTGAATTATGACTTTGTCAACTAAAATAAGTGTGTTTAAAGTCATTTCTGTGCCTGAAACGGGTCAAAATTGAAGCTTTTGAGTAAGCAAAACTCTGTAAAAATGGCAATTTTGGTCACTGTGAGGGTTTAAAAAGTGGTTATTCAACATGAGGCACGATCCAATTGACATTTTGAATCATTTTTGGTACAGTCCAAAAAATCAATTTTCGGATGAAAAACGATGACTCCGGACATGTCGAACTATCCCAAAATGGTCAATTGGGATGAAATTTTAACATTTAATCTTTTGACTGTAAATGACTGTTGGATGTGAATTATGACTTTGTCAACTAAAATAAGTGTGTTTAAAGTCATTTCTGTGCCTGAAACGGGTCAAAATTGAAGCTTTTGAGTAAGCAAAACTCTGTAAAAATTGCAATTTTGGTCACTCTGAGGGTTTAAAAAGTGGTTATTCAACATGAGGCACGATCCAATTGACATTTTGAATCATTTTTGGTACAGTCCAAAAAATCAATTTTCGGATGAAAAACGATGACTCCGGACATGTCGAACGATCCCAAAATGGTCAATATGGATGAAATTTTAACATTTAATCTTTTGACTGTAAATGACTGTTGGATGTGAATTATGACTTTGTCAACTAAAATACGTGTGTTTAAAGTCATTTCTGTGCCTGAAACGGGTCAAAATTGAAGCTTTTGAGTAAGCAAAACTCTGTAAAAATGGAAATTTTGGTCACTGTGAGGGTTTAAAAAGTGGTTATTCAACATGAGGCACGATCCAATTGACATTTTGAATCATTTTTGGTACAGTCCAAAAAATCAATTTTCGGATGAAAAACGATGACTCCGGACATGTTGAACGATCCCAAAAAGGTCAAAATGGATGACATTTTAACATTTAATCTTTTGACTGTAAATGACTGTTGGATGTGAATTATGACTTTGTCAACTAAAATAAGTGTGTTTAAAGTCATTTCTGTGCCTGAAACGGGTCAAAATTGAAGCTTTTGAGTAAGCAAAACTCTGTAAAAATGGCAATTTTGGTCACTGTGAGGGTTTAAAAAGTGGTTATTCAACATGAGGCACGATCCAATTGACATTTTGAATAATTTTTGGTACAGTCCAAAAAATCAATTTTCGGATGAAAAACGATGACTCCGGACATGTCGAACTATCCCAAAATGGTCAATATGGATGAAATTTTAACATTTAATCTTTTGATTCTAAATGACTGTTGGATGTGAATTATGACTTTGTCTACTAAAATAAGTGTGTTTAAAGTCATTTCTGTGCCTCAAAGGGGTCAAAATTGAAGCTTTTGAGTAAGCAAAACTCTGTAAAAATGGCAATTTTGGTCACTGTGAGGGTTTAAAAAGTGGTTATTCAACATGAGGCACGATCCAATTGACATTTTGAATCATTTTTGGTACAGTCCAAAAAATCAATTTTCGAATGAAAAACGATGACTCCGGACATGCCGAACGATCCCAAAAAGGTCAAAATGGATGACATTTTAACATTTAATCTTCTGACTGTAAATGACTGTTGGATGTGAATTATGGCTTTGTCAACTAAAATAAGTGTGTTTAAAGTCATTTCTGTGCCTGAAACGGGTCAAAATTGAAGCTTTTGAGTAAGCAAAACTCTGTAAAAATGGCAATTTTGGTCACTGTGAGGGTTTAAAAAGTGGTTATTCAACATGAGGCACGATCCAATTGACATTTTGAATCATTTTTGGTACAGTCCAAAAAATCAATTTTCGGATGAAAAACGATGACTCCGGACATGTCGAACTATCCCAAAATGGTCAATATGGATGAAATTTAAACATTTAATCTTTTGACTGTAAATGACTGTTGGATGTGAATTATGACTTTGTCAACTAAAATAAGTGTGTTTAAAGTCATTTCTGTGCCTGAAACTGGTCAAAATTGAAGCTTTTGAGTAAGCAAAACGCTGTAAAAATGGCAATTTTGGTCACTCTGAGGGTTTAAAAAGTGGTTATTCTACATGAGGCACGATCCAATTGACATTTTGAATCATTTTTGGTACAGTCCAAAAAATCAATTTTCGGATGAAAAACGATGACTCCGGACATGTCGAACTATCCCAAAATGGTCAATATGGATGAAATTTTAACATTTAATCTTTTGACTCTAAATGGCTGTTGGATGTGAATTATGACTTTGTCAACTAAAATAAGTGTGTTTAAAGTCATTTCTGTGCCTCAAAGGGGTCAAAATTGAAGCTTTTGAGTAAGCAAAACTCTGTAAAAATGGCAATTTTGGTCACTGTGAGGGTTTAAAAAGTGGTTATTCAACATGAGGCACGATCCAATTGAAATTTTGAATCATTTTTGGTACAGTCCAAAAAATCAATTTTCGAATGAAAAACGATGACTCCGGACATGTCGAACGATCCCAAAAAGGTCACAATGGATGAAATTTTAACATTTAATCTTTTGACTGTAAATGACTGTTGGATGTGAAATATGACTTTGTCAACTAAAATAAGTGTGTTTAAAGTCATTTCTGTGCCTGAAACGGGTCAAAATTGAAGCTTTTGAGTAAGCAAAACTCTGTAAAAATGGCAATTTTGGTCACTCTGAGGGTTTAAAAAGTGGTTATTCAACATGAGGCACGATCCAATTGACATTTTGAATCATTTTTGGTACAGTCCAAAAAATCAATTTTCGGATGAAAAACGATGACTCCGGACATGTCGAACGATCCCAAAAAGGTCAATATGGATGAAATTTTAACATTTAATCTTTTGACTGTAAATGACTGTTGGATGTGAATTATGACTTTGTCAACTAAAATAAGTGTGTTTAAAGTCATTTCTGTGCCTGAAACTGGTCAAAATTGAAGCTTTTGAGTAAGCAAAACTCTGTAAAAATGGCAATTTTGGTCACTGTGAGGGTTTAAAAAGTGGTTATTCAACATGAGGCACGATCCAATTGACATTTTGAATCATTTTTGGTACAGTCCAAAAAATCAATTTTCGGATGAAAAACGATGACTCCGGACATGTCGAACTATCCCAAAATGGTCAATATGGATGAAATTTTAACATTTAATCTTTTGACTCTAAATGGCTGTTGGATGTGAATTATGACTTTGTCAACTAAAATAAGTGTGTTTAAAGTCATTTCTGTGCCTCAAAGGGGTCAAAATTGAAGCTTTTGAGTAAGCAATCCTCTGTAAAAATGGCAATTTTGGTCACTGTGAGGGTTTAAAAAGTGGTTATTCAACATGAGGCACGATCCAATTGAAATTTTGAATCATTTTTGGTACAGTCCAAAAAATCAATTTTCGGATGAAAAACGATGACTCCGGACATGTCGAACGATCCCAAAAAGGTCAAAATGGATGAAATTTTAACATTTAATCTTTTGACTGTAAATGACTGTTGGATGTGAATTATGACTTTGTCAACTAAAATAAGTGTGTTTAAAGTCATTTCTGTGCCTGAAACGGGTCAAAATTGAAGCTTTTGAGTAAGCAAAACTCTGTAAAAATGGCAATTTTGGTCACTGTGAGGGTTTAAAAAGTGGTTATTCAACATGAGGCACGATCCAATTGACATTTTGAATCATTTTTGGTACAGTCCAAAAAATCAATTTTCGGATGAAAAACGATGACTCCGGACCTGTCGAACGATCCCAAAATGGTCAATATGGATGAAATTTTAACATTTAATCTTTTGACTGTAAATGACTGTTGGATGTGAATTATGACTTTGTCAACTAAAATAAGTGTGTTTAAAGTCATTTCTGTGCCTGAAACGGGTCAAAATTGAAGCTTTTGAGTAAGCAAAACTCTGTAAAAATGGCAATTTTGGTCACTCTGAGGGTTTAAAAAGTGGTTATTCAACATGAGGCACAATCCAATTGACATTTTGAATCATTTTTGGTACAGTCCAAAAAAATCAATTTTCGAATGAAAAACGATGACTCCGGACATGTCGAACGATCCCCAAAAGGTCAAAATGGATGAAATTTTAACATTTAATCTTTTGACTGTAAATGACTGTTGGATGTGAATTATGACTTTGTCAACTAAAATAAGTGTGTTTAAAGTCATTTCTGTGCCTGAAACGGGTCAAAATTGAAGCTTTTGAGTAAGCAAAACTCTGTAAAAATGGCAATTTTGGTCACTGTGAGGGTTTAAAAAGTGGTTATTCAACATGAGGCACGATCCAATTGACATTTTGAATCATTTTTGGTACAGTCCAAAAAATCAATTTTCGGATGAAAAACGATGACTCCGGACATGTCGAACTATCCCAAAATGGTCAATATGGATGAAATTTTAACATTTAATCTTTTGACTGTAAATGACTGTTGGATGTGAATTATGACTTTGTCAACTAAAATAAGTGTGTTTAAAGTCATTTCTGTGCCTGAAACGGGTCAAAATTGAAGCTTTTGAGTAAGCAAAACTCTGTAAAAATGGCAATTTTGGTCACTCTGAGGGTTTAAAAAGTGGTTATTCAACATGAGGCACGATCCAATTGACATTTTGAATCAATTTTGGTACAGTCCAAAAAAATCAATTTTCGGATGAAAAACGATGACTCCGGACATGTCGAACGATCCCAAAATGGTCAATATGGATGAAATTTTACCATTTAATCTTTTGACTGTAAATGACTGTTGGATGTGAATTATGACTTTGTCAACTAAAATAAGTGTGTTTAAAGTCATTTCTGTGCCTGAAACGGGTCAAAATTGAAGCTTTTGAGTAAGCAAAACTCTGTAAAATTGGCAATTTTGGTCACTCTGAGGGTTTAAAAAGTGGTTATTCAACATGAGGCACGATCCAATTGACATTTTGAATCATTTTTGGTACAGTCCAAAAAATCAATTTTCCAATGAAAAACGATGACTCCGGACATGTCGAACGATCCCCAAAAGGTCAAAATGGATGAAATTTTAACATTTAATCTTTTGACTGTAAATGACTGTTGGATGTGAATTATGACTTTGTCAACTAAAATAAGTGTGTTTAAAGTCATTTCTGTGCCTGAAACGGGTCAAAATTGAAGCTTTTGAGTAAGCAAAACTCTGTAAAAATGGCAATTTTGGTCACTGTGAGGGTTTAAAAAGTGTTTATTCAACATGAGGCACGATCCAATTGACATTTTGAATCATTTTTGGTACAGTCCAAAAAATCAATTTTCGGATGAAAAACGATGACTCCGGACATGTCGAACTATCCCAAAATGGTCAATATGGATGAAATTTTAACATTTAATCTTTTGACTGTAAATGACTGTTGGATGTGAATTATGACTTTGTCAACTAAAATAAGTGTGTTTAAAGTCATTTCTGTGCCTGAAACGGGTCAAAATTGAAGCTTTTGAGTAAGCAAAACTCTGTAAAAATTGCAATTTTGGTCACTCTGAGGGTTTAAAAAGTGGTTATTCAACATGAGGCACGATCCAATTGACATTTTGAATCATTTTTGGTACAGTCCAAAAAATCAATTTTCGGATGAAAAACGATGACTCCGGACATGTCGAACGATCCCAAAATGGTCAATATGGATGAAATTTTAACATTTAATCTTTTGACTGTAAATGACTGTTGGATGTGAATTATGACTTTGTCAACTAAAATAAGTGTGTTTAAAGTCATTTCTGTGCCTGAAACGGGTCAAAATTGAAGCTTTTGAGTAAGCAAAACTCTGTAAAATTGGCAATTTTGGTCACTCTGAGGGTTTAAAAAGTGGTTATTCAACATGAGGCACGATCCAATTGACATTTTGAATCATTTTTGGTACAGTCCAAAAAATCAATTTTCCAATGAAAAACGATGACTCCGGACATGTCGAACGATCCCCAAAAGGTCAAAATGGATGAAATTTTAACATTTAATCTTTTGACTGTAAATGACTGTTGGATGTGAATTATGACTTTGTCAACTAAAATAAGTGTGTTTAAAGTCATTTCTGTGCCTGAAACGGGTCAAAATTGAAGCTTTTGAGTAAGCAAAACTCTGTAAAAATGGCAATTTTGGTCACTGTGAGGGTTTAAAAAGTGTTTATTCAACATGAGGCACGATCCAATTGACATTTTGAATCATTTTTGGTACAGTCCAAAAAATCAATTTTCGGATGAAAAACGATGACTCCGGACATGTCGAACTATCCCAAAATGGTCAATATGGATGAAATTTTAACATTTAATCTTTTGACTGTAAATGACTGTTGGATGTGAATTATGACTTTGTCAACTAAAATAAGTGTGTTTAAAGTCATTTCTGTGCCTGAAACGGGTCAAAATTGAAGCTTTTGAGTAAGCAAAACTCTGTAAAAATTGCAATTTTGGTCACTCTGAGGGTTTAAAAAGTGGTTATTCAACATGAGGCACGATCCAATTGACATTTTGAATCATTTTTGGTACAGTCCAAAAAATCAATTTTCGGATGAAAAACGATGACTCCGGACATGTCGAACGATCCCAAAATGGTCAATATGGATGAAATTTTAACATTTAATCTTTTGACTGTAAATGACTGTTGGATGTGAATTATGACTTTGTCAACTAAAATAAGTGTGTTTAAAGTCATTTCTGTGCCTGAAACGGGTCAAAATTGAAGCTTTTGAGTAAGCAAAACTCTGTAAAATTGGCAATTTTGGTCACTCTGAGGGTTTAAAAAGTGGTTATTCAACATGAGGCACGATCCAATTGACATTTTGAATCATTTTTGGTACAGTCCAAAAAATCAATTTTCCAATGAAAAACGATGACTCCGGACATGTCGAACGATCCCCAAAAGGTCAAAATGGATGAAATTTTAACATTTAATCTTTTGACTGTAAATGACTGTTGGATGTGAATTATGACTTTGTCAACTAAAATAAGTGTGTTTAAAGTCATTTCTGTGCCTGAAACGGGTCAAAATTGAAGCTTTTGAGTAAGCAAAACTCTGTAAAAATGGCAATTTTGGTCACTGTGAGGGTTTAAAAAGTGGTTATTCAACATGAGGCACGATCCAATTGACATTTTGAATCATTTTTGGTACAGTCCAAAAAATCAATTTTCGGATGAAAAACGATGACTCCGGACATGTCGAACTATCCCAAAATGGTCAATATGGATGAAATTTTAACATTTAATCTTTTGACTGTAAATGACTGTTGGATGTGAATTATGACTTTGTCAACTAAAATAAGTGTGTTTAAAGTCATTTCTGTGCCTGAAACGGGTCAAAATTGAAGCTTTTGAGTAAGCAAAACTCTGTAAAAATGGCAATTTTGGTCACTCTGAGGGTTTAAAAAGTGGTTATTCAACATGAGGCACGATCCAATTGACATTTTGAATCAATTTTGGTACAGTCCAAAAAATCAATTTTCGGATGAAAAACGATGACTCCGGACATGTCGAACGATCCCAAAATGGTCAATATGGATGAAATTTTACCATTTAATCTTTTGACTGTAAATGACTGTTGGATGTGAATTATGACTTTGTCAACTAAAATAAGTGTGTTTAAAGTCATTTCTGTGCCTGAAACGGGTCAAAATTGAAGCTTTTGAGTAAGCAAAACTCTGTAAAATTGGCAATTTTGGTCACTCTGAGGGTTTAAAAAGTGGTTATTCAACATGAGGCACGATCCAATTGACATTTTGAATCATTTTTGGTACAGTCCAAAAAATCAATTTTCCAATGAAAAACGATGACTCCGGACATGTCGAACGATCCCCAAAAGGTCAAAATGGATGAAATTTTAACATTTAATCTTTTGACTGTAAATGACTGTTGGATGTGAATTATGACTTTGTCAACTAAAATAAGTGTGTTTAAAGTCATTTCTGTGCCTGAAACGGGTCAAAATTGAAGCTTTTGAGTAAGCAAAACTCTGTAAAAATGGCAATTTTGGTCACTGTGAGGGTTTAAAAAGTGGTTATTCAACATGAGGCACGATCCAATTGACATTTTGAATCATTTTTGGTACAGTCCAAAAAATCAATTTTCGGATGAAAAACGATGACTCCGGACATGTCGAACTATCCCAAAATGGTCAATATGGATGAAATTTTAACATTTAATCTTTTGACTGTAAATGACTGTTGGATGTGAATTATGACTTTGTCAACTAAAATAAGTGTGTTTAAAGTCATTTCTGTGCCTGAAACGGGTCAAAATTGAAGCTTTTGAGTAAGCAAAACTCTGTAAAAATTGCAATTTTGGTCACTCTGAGGGTTTAAAAAGTGGTTATTCAACATGAGGCACGATCCAATTGACATTTTGAATCATTTTTGGTACAGTCCAAAAAATCAATTTTCGGATGAAAAACGATGACTCCGGACATGTCGAACGATCCCAAAATGGTCAATATGGATGAAATTTTAACATTTAATCTTTTGACTGTAAATGACTGTTGGATGTGAATTATGACTTTGTCAACTAAAATACGTGTGTTTAAAGTCATTTCTGTGCCTGAAACGGGTCAAAATTGAAGCTTTTGAGTAAGCAAAACTCTGTAAAAATGGAAATTTTGGTCACTGTGAGGGTTTAAAAAGTGGTTATTCAACATGAGGCACGATCCAATTGACATTTTGAATCATTTTTGGTACAGTCCAAAAAATCAATTTTCGGATGAAAAACGATGACTCCGGACATGTTGAACGATCCCAAAAAGGTCAAAATGGATGACATTTTAACATTTAATCTTTTGACTGTAAATGACTGTTGGATGTGAATTATGACTTTGTCAACTAAAATAAGTGTGTTTAAAGTCATTTCTGTGCCTGAAACGGGTCAAAATTGAAGCTTTTGAGTAAGCAAAACTCTGTAAAAATGGCAATTTTGGTCACTGTGAGGGTTTAAAAAGTGGTTATTCAACATGAGGCACGATCCAATTGACATTTTGAATAATTTTTGGTACAGTCCAAAAAATCAATTTTCGGATGAAAAACGATGACTCCGGACATGTCGAACTATCCCAAAATGGTCAATATGGATGAAATTTTAACATTTAATCTTTTGATTCTAAATGACTGTTGGATGTGAATTATGACTTTGTCTACTAAAATAAGTGTGTTTAAAGTCATTTCTGTGCCTCAAAGGGGTCAAAATTGAAGCTTTTGAGTAAGCAAAACTCTGTAAAAATGGCAATTTTGGTCACTGTGAGGGTTTAAAAAGTGGTTATTCAACATGAGGCACGATCCAATTGACATTTTGAATCATTTTTGGTACAGTCCAAAAAATCAATTTTCGAATGAAAAACGATGACTCCGGACATGCCGAACGATCCCAAAAAGGTCAAAATGGATGACATTTTAACATTTAATCTTCTGACTGTAAATGACTGTTGGATGTGAATTATGGCTTTGTCAACTAAAATAAGTGTGTTTAAAGTCATTTCTGTGCCTGAAACGGGTCAAAATTGAAGCTTTTGAGTAAGCAAAACTCTGTAAAAATAGCAATTTTGGTCACTGTGAGGGTTTAAAAAGTGGTTATTCAACATGAGGCACGATCCAATTGAAATTTTGAATCATTTTTGGTACAGTCCAAAAAATCAATTTTCGAATGAAAAACGATGACTCCGGACATGTCGAACGATCCCAAAAAGGTCACAATGGATGAAATTTTAACATTTAATCTTTTGACTGTAAATGACTGTTGGATGTGAAATATGACTTTGTCAACTAAAATAAGTGTGTTTAAAGTCATTTCTGTGCCTGAAACGGGTCAAAATTGAAGCTTTTGAGTAAGCAAAACTCTGTAAAAATGGCAATTTTGGTCACTCTGAGGGTTTAAAAAGTGGTTATTCAACATGAGGCACGATCCAATTGACATTTTGAATCATTTTTGGTACAGTCCAAAAAATCAATTTTCGGATGAAAAACGATGACTCCGGACATGTCGAACGATCCCAAAAAGGTCAATATGGATGAAATTTTAACATTTAATCTTTTGACTGTAAATGACTGTTGGATGTGAATTATGACTTTGTCAACTAAAATAAGTGTGTTTAAAGTCATTTCTGTGCCTGAAACTGGTCAAAATTGAAGCTTTTGAGTAAGCAAAACTCTGTAAAAATGGCAATTTTGGTCACTGTGAGGGTTTAAAAAGTGGTTATTCAACATGAGGCACGATCCAATTGACATTTTGAATCATTTTTGGTACAGTCCAAAAAATCAATTTTCGGATGAAAAACGATGACTCCGGACATGTCGAACTATCCCAAAATGGTCAATATGGATGAAATTTTAACATTTAATCTTTTGACTCTAAATGGCTGTTGGATGTGAATTATGACTTTGTCAACTAAAATAAGTGTGTTTAAAGTCATTTCTGTGCCTCAAAGGGGTCAAAATTGAAGCTTTTGAGTAAGCAATCCTCTGTAAAAATGGCAATTTTGGTCACTGTGAGGGTTTAAAAAGTGGTTATTCAACATGAGGCACGATCCAATTGAAATTTTGAATCATTTTTGGTACAGTCCAAAAAATCAATTTTCGGATGAAAAACGATGACTCCGGACATGTCGAACGATCCCAAAAAGGTCAAAATGGATGAAATTTTAACATTTAATCTTTTGACTGTAAATGACTGTTGGATGTGAATTATGACTTTGTCAACTAAAATACGTGTGTTTAAAGTCATTTCTGTGCCTGAAACGGGTCAAAATTGAAGCTTTTGAGTAAGCAAAGCTCTGTAAAAATGGAAATTTTGGTCACTGTGAGGGTTTAAAAAGTGGTTATTCAACATGAGGCACGATCCAATTGACATTTTGAATCATTTTTGGTACAGTCCAAAAAATCAATTTTCGGATGAAAAACGATGACTCCGGACATGTTGAACGATCCCAAAAAGGTCAAAATGGATGACATTTTAACATTTAATCTTTTGACTGTAAATGACTGTTGGATGTGAATTATGACTTTGTCAACTAAAATAAGTGTGTTTAAAGTCATTTCTGTGCCTGAAACGGGTCAAAATTGAAGCTTTTGAGTAAGCAAAACTCTGTAAAAATGGCAATTTTGGTCACTGTGAGGGTTTAAAAAGTGGTTATTCAACATGAGGCACGATCCAATTGACATTTTGAATAATTTTTGGTACAGTCCAAAAAATCAATTTTCGGATGAAAAACGATGACTCCGGACATGTCGAACTATCCCAAAATGGTCAATATGGATGAAATTTTAACATTTAATCTTTTGATTCTAAATGACTGTTGGATGTGAATTATGACTTTGTCTACTAAAATAAGTGTGTTTAAAGTCATTTCTGTGCCTCAAAGGGGTCAAAATTGAATCTTTTGAGTAAGCAAAACTCTGTAAAAATGGCAATTTTGGTCACTGTGAGGGTTTAAAAAGTGGTTATTCAACATGAGGCACGATCCAATTGACATTTTGAATCATTTTTGGTATAGTCCAAAAAATCAATTTTCGAATGAAAAACGATGACTCCGGACATGCCGAACGATCCCAAAAAGGTCAAAATGGATGACATTTTAACATTTAATCTTCTGACTGTAAATGACTGTTGGATGTGAATTATGGCTTTGTCAACTAAAATAAGTGTGTTTAAAGTCATTTCTGTGCCTGAAACGGGTCAAAATTGAAGCTTTTGAGTAAGCAAAACTCTGTAAAAATGGCAATTTTGGTCACTGTGAGGGTTTAAAAAGTGGTTATTCAACATGAGGCACGATCCAATTGACATTTTGAATCATTTTTGGTACAGTCCAAAAAATCAATTTTCGGATGAAAAACGATGACTCCGGACATGTCGAACTATCCCAAAATGGTCAATATGGATGAAATTTAAACATTTAATCTTTTGACTGTAAATGACTGTTGGATGTGAATTATGACTTTGTCAACTAAAATAAGTGTGTTTAAAGTCATTTCTGTGCCTGAAACTGGTCAAAATTGAAGCTTTTGAGTAAGCAAAACGCTGTAAAAATGGCAATTTTGGTCACTCTGAGGGTTTAAAAAGTGGTTATTCTACATGAGGCACGACAATTGACATTTTGAATCATTTTTGGTACAGTCCAAAAAATCAATTTTCGGATGAAAAACGATGACTCCGGACATGTCGAACTATCCCAAAATGGTCAATATGGATGAAATTTTAACATTTAATCTTTTGACTCTAAATGGCTGTTGGATGTGAATTATGACTTTGTCAACTAAAATAAGTGTGTTTAAAGTCATTTCTGTGCCTCAAAGGGGTCAAAATTGAAGCTTTTGAGTAAGCAATCCTCTGTAAAAATGGCAATTTTGGTCACTGTGAGGGTTTAAAAAGTGGTTATTCAACATGAGGCACGATCCAATTGAAATTTTGAATCATTTTTGGTACAGTCCAAAAAATCAATTTTCGGATGAAAAACGATGACTCCGGACATGTCGAACGATCCCAAAAAGGTCAAAATGGATGAAATTTTAACATTTAATCTTTTGACTGTAAATGACTGTTGGATGTGAATTATGACTTTGTCAAATAAAATAAGTGTGTTTAAAGTCATTTCTGTGCCTGAAACGGGTCAAAATTGAAGCTTTTGAGTAAGCAAAACTCTTTAAAAATGGCAATTTTGGTCACTCTGAGGGTTTAAAAAGTGGTTATTCAACATGAGGCACGATCCAATTGACATTTTGAATCATTTTTGGTACAGTCCAAAAAATCAATTTTCGGATGAAAAACGATGACTCCGGACATGTCGAACGATCCCAAAAAGGTCAAAATGGATGAAATTTTAACATTTAATCTTTTGACTGTAAATGACTGTTGGATGTGAATTATGACTTTGTCAACTAAAATAAGTGTGTTTAAAGTCATTTCTGTGCCTGAAACGGGTAAAAATTGAAGCTTTTGAGTAAGCAAAACTCTGTAAAAATGGCAATTTTGGTCACTCTGAGGGTTTAAAAAGTGGTTATTCAACATGAGGCACGATCCAATTGACATTTTGAATCATTTTTGGTACAGTCCAAAAAATCAATTTTCGGATGAAAAACGATGACTCCGGACCTGTCGAACGATCCCAAAATGGTCAATATGGATGAAATTTTAACATTTAATCTTTTGACTGTAAATGACTGTTGGATGTGAATTATGACTTTGTCAACTAAAATAAGTGTGTTTAAAGTCATTTCTGTGCCTGAAACGGGTCAAAATTGAAGCTTTTGAGTACGCAAAACTCTGTAAAAATGCAATTTTTGGTCACTCTGAGGGTTTAAAAAGTGGTTATTCAACATGAGGCACGATCCAATTGACATTTTGAATCATTTTTGGTACAGTCCAAAAAAATCAATTTTCGAATGAAAAACGATGACTCCGGACATGTCGAACGATCCCCAAAAGGTCAAAATGGATGAAATTTTAACATTTAATCTTTTGACTGTAAATGACTGTTGGATGTGAATTATGACTTTGTCAACTAAAATAAGTGTGTTTAAAGTCATTTCTGTGCCTGAAACGGGTCAAAATTGAAGCTTTTGAGTAAGCAAAACTCTGTAAAAATGGCAATTTTGGTCACTGTGAGGGTTTAAAAAGTGGTTATTCAACATGAGGCACGATCCAATTGACATTTTGAATCATTTTTGGTACAGTCCAAAAAATCAATTTTCGGATGAAAAACGATGACTCCGGACATGTCGAACTATCCCAAAATGGTCAATATGGATGAAATTTTAACATTTAATCTTTTGACTGTAAATGACTGTTGGATGTGAATTATGACTTTGTCAACTAAAATAAGTGTGTTTAAAGTCATTTCTGTGCCTGAAACGGGTCAAAATTGAAGCTTTTGAGTAAGCAAAACTCTGTAAAAATGGCAATTTTGGTCACTCTGAGGGTTTAAAAAGTGGTTATTCAACATGAGGCACGATCCAATTGACATTTTGAATCAATTTTGGTACAGTCCAAAAAATCAATTTTCGGATGAAAAACGATGACTCCGGACATGTCGAACGATCCCAAAATGGTCAATATGGATGAAATTTTACCATTTAATCTTTTGACTGTAAATGACTGTTGGATGTGAATTATGACTTTGTCAACTAAAATAAGTGTGTTTAAAGTCATTTCTGTGCCTGAAACGGGTCAAAATTGAAGCTTTTGAGTAAGCAAAACTCTGTAAAATTGGCAATTTTGGTCACTCTGAGGGTTTAAAAAGTGGTTATTCAACATGAGGCACGATCCAATTGACATTTTGAATCATTTTTGGTACAGTCCAAAAAATCAATTTTCCAATGAAAAACGATGACTCCGGACATGTCGAACGATCCCCAAAAGGTCAAAATGGATGAAATTTTAACATTTAATCTTTTGACTGTAAATGACTGTTGGATGTGAATTATGACTTTGTCAACTAAAATAAGTGTGTTTAAAGTCATTTCTGTGCCTGAAACGGGTCAAAATTGAAGCTTTTGAGTAAGCAAAACTCTGTAAAAATGGCAATTTTGGTCACTGTGAGGGTTTAAAAAGTGTTTATTCAACATGAGGCACGATCCAATTGACATTTTGAATCATTTTTGGTACAGTCCAAAAAATCAATTTTCGGATGAAAAACGATGACTCCGGACATGTCGAACTATCCCAAAATGGTCAATATGGATGAAATTTTAACATTTAATCTTTTGACTGTAAATGACTGTTGGATGTGAATTATGACTTTGTCAACTAAAATAAGTGTGTTTAAAGTCATTTCTGTGCCTGAAACGGGTCAAAATTGAAGCTTTTGAGTAAGCAAAACTCTGTAAAAATTGCAATTTTGGTCACTCTGAGGGTTTAAAAAGTGGTTATTCAACATGAGGCACGATCCAATTGACATTTTGAATCATTTTTGGTACAGTCCAAAAAATCAATTTTCGGATGAAAAACGATGACTCCGGACATGTCGAACGATCCCAAAATGGTCAATATGGATGAAATTTTAACATTTAATCTTTTGACTGTAAATGACTGTTGGATGTGAATTATGACTTTGTCAACTAAAATAAGTGTGTTTAAAGTCATTTCTGTGCCTGAAACGGGTCAAAATTGAAGCTTTTGAGTAAGCAAAACTCTGTAAAATTGTCAATTTTGGTCACTCTGAGGGTTTAAAAAGTGGTTATTCAACATGAGGCACGATCCAATTGACATTTTGAATCATTTTTGGTACAGTCCGAAAAATCAATTTTCCAATGAAAAACGATGACTCCGGACATGTCGAACGATCCCCAAAAGGTCAAAATGGATGAAATTTTAACATTTAATCTTTTGACTGTAAATGACTGTTGGATGTGAATTATGACTTTGTCAACTAAAATAAGTGTGTTTAAAGTCATTTCTGTGCCTGAAACGGGTCAAAATTGAAGCTTTTGAGTAAGCAAAACTCTGTAAAAATGGCAATTTTGGTCACTGTGAGGGTTTAAAAAGTGGTTATTCAACATGAGGCACGATCCAATTGACATTTTGAATCATTTTTGGTACAGTCCAAAAAATCAATTTTCGGATGAAAAACGATGACTCCGGACATGTCGAACTATCCCAAAATGGTCAATATGGATGAAATTTTAACATTTAATCTTTTGACTGTAAATGACTGTTGGATGTGAATTATGACTTTGTCAACTAAAATAAGTGTGTTTAAAGTCATTTCTGTGCCTGAAACGGGTCAAAATTGAAGCTTTTGAGTAAGCAAAACTCTGTAAAAATGGCAATTTTGGTCACTCTGAGGGTTTAAAAAGTGGTTATTCAACATGAGGCACGATCCAATTGACATTTTGAATCAATTTTGGTACAGTCCAAAAAATCAATTTTCGGATGAAAAACGATGACTCCGGACATGTCGAACGATCCCAAAATGGTCAATATGGATGAAATTTTACCATTTAATCTTTTGACTGTAAATGACTGTTGGATGTGAATTATGACTTTGTCAACTAAAATAAGTGTGTTTAAAGTCATTTCTGTGCCTGAAACGGGTCAAAATTGAAGCTTTTGAGTAAGCAAAACTCTGTAAAATTGGCAATTTTGGTCACTCTGAGGGTTTAAAAAGTGGTTATTCAACATGAGGCACGATCCAATTGACATTTTGAATCATTTTTGGTACAGTCCAAAAAATCAATTTTCCAATGAAAAACGATGACTCCGGACATGTCGAACGATCCCCAAAAGGTCAAAATGGATGAAATTTTAACATTTAATCTTTTGACTGTAAATGACTGTTGGATGTGAATTATGACTTTGTCAACTAAAATAAGTGTGTTTAAAGTCATTTCTGTGCCTGAAACGGGTCAAAATTGAAGCTTTTGAGTAAGCAAAACTCTGTAAAAATGGCAATTTTGGTCACTGTGAGGGTTTAAAAAGTGGTTATTCAACATGAGGCACGATCCAATTGACATTTTGAATCATTTTTGGTACAGTCCAAAAAATCAATTTTCGGATGAAAAACGATGACTCCGGACATGTCGAACTATCCCAAAATGGTCAATATGGATGAAATTTTAACATTTAATCTTTTGACTGTAAATGACTGTTGGATGTGAATTATGACTTTGTCAACTAAAATAAGTGTGTTTAAAGTCATTTCTGTGCCTGAAACAGGTCAAAATTGAAGCTTTTGAGTAAGCAAAACTCTGTAAAAATGGCAATTTTGGTCACTCTGAGGGTTTAAAAAGTGGTTATTCAACATGAGGCACGATCCAATTGACATTTTGAATCAATTTTGGTACAGTCCAAAAAATCAATTTTCGGATGAAAAACGATGACTCCGGACATGTCGAACGATCCCAAAATGGTCAATATGGATGAAATTTTACCATTTAATCTTTTGACTGTAAATGACTGTTGGATGTGAATTATGACTTTGTCAACTAAAATAAGTGTGTTTAAAGTCATTTCTGTGCCTGAAACGGGTCAAAATTGAAGCTTTTGAGTAAGCAAAACTCTGTAAAATTGGCAATTTTGGTCACTCTGAGGGTTTAAAAAGTGGTTATTCAACATGAGGCACGATCCAATTGACATTTTGAATCATTTTAGGTACAGTCCAAAAAATCAATTTTCCAATGAAAAACGATGACTCCGGACATGTCGAACGATCCCCAAAAGGTCAAAATGGATGAAATTTTAACATTTAATCTTTTGACTGTAAATGACTGTTGGATGTGAATTATGACTTTGTCAACTAAAATAAGTGTGTTTAAAGTCATTTCTGTGCCTGAAACGGGTCAAAATTGAAGCTTTTGAGTAAGCAAAACTCTGTAAAAATGGCAATTTTGGTCACTGTGAGGGTTTAAAAAGTGGTTATTCAACATGAGGCACGATCCAATTGACATTTTGAATCATTTTTGGTACAGTCCAAAAAATCAATTTTCGGATGAAAAACGATGACTCCGGACATGTCGAACTATCCCAAAATGGTCAATATGGATGAAATTTTAACATTTAATCTTTTGACTGTAAATGACTGTTGGATGTGAATTATGACTTTGTCAACTAAAATAAGTGTGTTTAAAGTCATTTCTGTGCCTGAAACGGGTCAAAATTGAAGCTTTTGAGTAAGCAAAACTCTGTAAAAATGGCAATTTTGGTCACTCTGAGGGTTTAAAAAGTGGTTATTCAACATGAGGCACGATCCAATTGACATTTTGAATCAATTTTGGTACAGTCCAAAAAATCAATTTTCGGATGAAAAACGATGACTCCGGACATGTCGAACGATCCCAAAATGGTCAATATGGATGAAATTTTACCATTTAATCTTTTGACTGTAAATGACTGTTGGATGTGAATTATGACTTTGTCAACTAAAATAAGTGTGTTTAAAGTCATTTCTGTGCCTGAAACGGGTCAAAATTGAAGCTTTTGAGTAAGCAAAACTCTGTAAAATTGGCAATTTTGGTCACTCTGAGGGTTTAAAAAGTGGTTATTCAACATGAGGCACGATCCAATTGACATTTTGAATCATTTTTGGTACAGTCCAAAAAATCAATTTTCCAATGAAAAACGATGACTCCGGACATGTCGAACGATCCCCAAAAGGTCAAAATGGATGAAATTTTAACATTTAATCTTTTGACTGTAAATGACTGTTGGATGTGAATTATGACTTTGTCAACTAAAATAAGTGTGTTTAAAGTCATTTCTGTGCCTGAAACGGGTCAAAATTGAAGCTTTTGAGTAAGCAAAACTCTGTAAAAATGGCAATTTTGGTCACTGTGAGGGTTTAAAAAGTGGTTATTCAACATGAGGCACGATCCAATTGACATTTTGAATCATTTTTGGTACAGTCCAAAAAATCAATTTTCGGATGAAAAACGATGACTCCGGACATGTCGAACTATCCCAAAATGGTCAATATGGATGAAATTTTAACATTTAATCTTTTGACTGTAAATGACTGTTGGATGTGAATTATGACTTTGTCAACTAAAATAAGTGTGTTTAAAGTCATTTCTGTGCCTGAAACGGGTCAAAATTGAAGCTTTTGAGTAAGCAAAACTCTGTAAAAATTGCAATTTTGGTCACTCTGAGGGTTTAAAAAGTGGTTATTCAACATGAGGCACGATCCAATTGACATTTTGAATCATTTTTGGTACAGTCCAAAAAATCAATTTTCGGATGAAAAACGATGACTCCGGACATGTCGAACGATCCCAAAATGGTCAATATGGATGAAATTTTAACATTTAATCTTTTGACTGTAAATGACTGTTGGATGTGAATTATGACTTTGTCAACTAAAATACGTGTGTTTAAAGTCATTTCTGTGCCTGAAACGGGTCAAAATTGAAGCTTTTGAGTAAGCAAAACTCTGTAAAAATGGAAATTTTGGTCACTGTGAGGGTTTAAAAAGTGGTTATTCAACATGAGGCACGATCCAATTGACATTTTGAATCATTTTTGGTACAGTCCAAAAAATCAATTTTCGGATGAAAAACGATGACTCCGGACATGTTGAACGATCCCAAAAAGGTCAAAATGGATGACATTTTAACATTTAATCTTTTGACTGTAAATGACTGTTGGATGTGAATTATGACTTTGTCAACTAAAATAAGTGTGTTTAAAGTCATTTCTGTGCCTGAAACGGGTCAAAATTGAAGCTTTTGAGTAAGCAAAACTCTGTAAAAATGGCAATTTTGGTCACTGTGAGGGTTTAAAAAGTGGTTATTCAACATGAGGCACGATCCAATTGACATTTTGAATAATTTTTGGTACAGTCCAAAAAATCAATTTTCGGATGAAAAACGATGACTCCGGACATGTCGAACTATCCCAAAATGGTCAATATGGATGAAATTTTAACATTTAATCTTTTGATTCTAAATGACTGTTGGATGTGAATTATGACTTTGTCTACTAAAATAAGTGTGTTTAAAGTCATTTCTGTGCCTCAAAGGGGTCAAAATTGAATCTTTTGAGTAAGCAAAACTCTGTAAAAATCGCAATTTTGGTCACTGTGAGGGTTTAAAAAGTGGTTATTCAACATGAGGCACGATCCAATTGACATTTTGAATCATTTTTGGTACAGTCCAAAAAATCAATTTTCGAATGAAAAACGATGACTCCGGACATGCCGAACGATCCCAAAAAGGTCAAAATGGATGACATTTTAACATTTAATCTTCTGACTGTAAATGACTGTTGGATGTGAATTATGGCTTTGTCAACTAAAATAAGTGTGTTTAAAGTCATTTCTGTGCCTGAAACGGGTCAAAATTGAAGCTTTTGAGTAAGCAAAACTCTGTAAAAATGGCAATTTTGGTCACTGTGAGGGTTTAAAAAGTGGTTATTCAACATGAGGCACGATCCAATTGACATTTTGAATCATTTTTGGTACAGTCCAAAAAATCAATTTTCGGATGAAAAACGATGACTCCGGACATGTCGAACTATCCCAAAATGGTCAATATGGATGAAATTTAAACATTTAATCTTTTGACTGTAAATGACTGTTGGATGTGAATTATGACTTTGTCAACTAAAATAAGTGTGTTTAAAGTCATTTCTGTGCCTGAAACTGGTCAAAATTGAAGCTTTTGAGTAAGCAAAACGCTGTAAAAATGGCAATTTTGGTCACTCTGAGGGTTTAAAAAGTGGTTATTCTACATGAGGCACGACAATTGACATTTTGAATCATTTTTGGTACAGTCCAAAAAATCAATTTTCGGATGAAAAACGATGACTCCGGACATGTCGAACTATCCCAAAATGGTCAATATGGATGAAATTTTAACATTTAATCTTTTGACTCTAAATGGCTGTTGGATGTGAATTATGACTTTGTCAACTAAAATAAGTGTGTTTAAAGTCATTTCTGTGCCTCAAAGGGGTCAAAATTGAAGCTTTTGAGTAAGCAATCCTCTGTAAAAATGGCAATTTTGGTCACTGTGAGGGTTTAAAAAGTGGTTATTCAACATGAGGCACGATCCAATTGAAATTTTGAATCATTTTTGGTACAGTCCAAAAAATCAATTTTCGGATGAAAAACGATGACTCCGGACATGTCGAACGATCCCAAAAAGGTCAAAATGGATGAAATTTTAACATTTAATCTTTTGACTGTAAATGACTGTTGGATGTGAATTATGACTTTGTCAACTAAAATAAGTGTGTTTAAAGTCATTTCTGTGCCTGAAACGGGTCAAAATTGAAGCTTTTGAGTAAGCAAAACTCTTTAAAAATGGCAATTTTGGTCACTCTGAGGGTTTAAAAAGTGGTTATTCAACATGAGGCACGATCCAATTGACATTTTGAATCATTTTTGGTACAGTCCAAAAAATCAATTTTCGGATGAAAAACGATGACTCCGGACATGTCGAACGATCCCAAAAAGGTCAAAATGGATGAAATTTTAACATTTAATCTTTTGACTGTAAATGACTGTTGGATGTGAATTATGACTTTGTCAACTAAAATAAGTGTGTTTAAAGTCATTTCTGTGCCTGAAACGGGTAAAAATTGAAGCTTTTGAGTAAGCAAAACTCTGTAAAAATGGCAATTTTGGTCACTCTGAGGGTTTAAAAAGTGGTTATTCAACATGAGGCACGATCCAATTGACATTTTGAATCATTTTTGGTACAGTCCAAAAAATCAATTTTCGGATGAAAAACGATGACTCCGGACCTGTCGAACGATCCCAAAATGGTCAATATGGATGAAATTTTAACATTTAATCTTTTGACTGTAAATGACTGTTGGATGTGAATTATGACTTTGTCAACTAAAATAAGTGTGTTTAAAGTCATTTCTGTGCCTGAAACGGGTCAAAATTGAAGCTTTTGAGTAAGCAAAACTCTGTAAAAATGGCAATTTTGGTCACTCTGAGGGTTTAAAAAGTGGTTATTCAACATGAGGCACGATCCAATTGACATTTTGAATCATTTTTGGTACAGTCCAAAAAAATCAATTTTCGAATGAAAAACGACTCCGGACATGTCGAACGATCCCCAAAAGGTCAAAATGGATGAAATTTTAACATTTAATCTTTTGACTGTAAATGACTGTTGGATGTGAATTATGACTTTGTCAACTAAAATAAGTGTGTTTAAAGTCATTTCTGTGCCTGAAACGGGTCAAAATTGAAGCTTTTGAGTAAGCAAAACTCTGTAAAAATGGCAATTTTGGTCACTGTGAGGGTTTAAAAAGTGGTTATTCAACATGAGGCACGATCCAATTGACATTTTGAATCATTTTTGGTACAGTCCAAAAAATCAATTTTCGGATGAAAAACGATGACTCCGGACATGTCGAACTATCCCAAAATGGTCAATATGGATGAAATTTTAACATTTAATCTTTTGACTGTAAATGACTGTTGGATGTGAATTATGACTTTGTCAACTAAAATAAGTGTGTTTAAAGTCATTTCTGTGCCTGAAACGGGTCAAAATTGAAGCTTTTGAGTAAGCAAAACTCTGTAAAATTGGCAATTTTGGTCACTCTGAGGGTTTAAAAAGTGGTTATTCAACATGAGGCACGATCCAATTGACATTTTGAATCATTTTTGGTACAGTCCAAAAAATCAATTTTCCAATGAAAAACGATGACTCCGGACATGTCGAACGATCCCCAAAAGGTCAAAATGGATGAAATTTTAACATTTAATCTTTTGACTGTAAATGACTGTTGGATGTGAATTATGACTTTGTCAACTAAAATAAGTGTGTTTAAAGTCATTTCTGTGCCTGAAACGGGTCAAAATTGAAGCTTTTGAGTAAGCAAAACTCTGTAAAAATGGCAATTTTGGTCACTGTGAGGGTTTAAAAAGTGTTTATTCAACATGAGGCACGATCCAATTGACATTTTGAATCATTTTTGGTACAGTCCAAAAAATCAATTTTCGGATGAAAAACGATGACTCCGGACATGTCGAACTATCCCAAAATGGTCAATATGGATGAAATTTTAACATTTAATCTTTTGACTGTAAATGACTGTTGGATGTGAATTATGACTTTGTCAACTAAAATAAGTGTGTTTAAAGTCATTTCTGTGCCTGAAACGGGTCAAAATTGAAGCTTTTGAGTAAGCAAAACTCTGTAAAAATTGCAATTTTGGTCACTCTGAGGGTTTAAAAAGTGGTTATTCAACATGAGGCACGATCCAATTGACATTTTGAATCATTTTTGGTACAGTCCAAAAAATCAATTTTCGGATGAAAAACGATGACTCCGGACATGTCGAACGATCCCAAAATGGTCAATATGGATGAAATTTTAACATTTAATCTTTTGACTGTAAATGACTGTTGGATGTGAATTATGACTTTGTCAACTAAAATAAGTGTGTTTAAAGTCATTTCTGTGCCTGAAACGGGTCAAAATTGAAGCTTTTGAGTAAGCAAAACTCTGTAAAATTGTCAATTTTGGTCACTCTGAGGGTTTAAAAAGTGGTTATTCAACATGAGGCACGATCCAATTGACATTTTGAATCATTTTTGGTACAGTCCAAAAAATCAATTTTCCAATGAAAAACGATGACTCCGGACATGTCGAACGATCCCCAAAAGGTCAAAATGGATGAAATTTTAACATTTAATCTTTTGACTGTAAATGACTGTTGGATGTGAATTATGACTTTGTCAACTAAAATAAGTGTGTTTAAAGTCATTTCTGTGCCTGAAACGGGTCAAAATTGAAGCTTTTGAGTAAGCAAAACTCTGTAAAAATGGCAATTTTGGTCACTGTGAGGGTTTAAAAAGTGGTTATTCAACATGAGGCACGATCCAATTGACATTTTGAATCATTTTTGGTACAGTCCAAAAAATCAATTTTCGGATGAAAAACGATGACTCCGGACATGTCGAACTATCCCAAAATGGTCAATATGGATGAAATTTTAACATTTAATCTTTTGACTGTAAATGACTGTTGGATGTGAATTATGACTTTGTCAACTAAAATAAGTGTGTTTAAAGTCATTTCTGTGCCTGAAACGGGTCAAAATTGAAGCTTTTGAGTAAGCAAAACTCTGTAAAATTGGCAATTTTGGTCACTCTGAGGGTTTAAAAAGTGGTTATTCAACATGAGGCACGATCCAATTGACATTTTGAATCATTTTTGGTACAGTCCAAAAAATCAATTTTCCAATGAAAAACGATGACTCCGGACATGTCGAACGATCCCCAAAAGGTCAAAATGGATGAAATTTTAACATTTAATCTTTTGACTGTAAATGACTGTTGGATGTGAATTATGACTTTGTCAACTAAAATAAGTGTGTTTAAAGTCATTTCTGTGCCTGAAACGGGTCAAAATTGAAGCTTTTGAGTAAGCAAAACTCTGTAAAAATGGCAATTTTGGTCACTGTGAGGGTTTAAAAAGTGGTTATTCAACATGAGGCACGATCCAATTGACATTTTGAATCATTTTTGGTACAGTCCAAAAAATCAATTTTCGGATGAAAAACGATGACTCCGGACATGTCGAACTATCCCAAAATGGTCAATATGGATGAAATTTTAACATTTAATCTTTTGACTGTAAATGACTGTTGGATGTGAATTATGACTTTGTCAACTAAAATAAGTGTGTTTAAAGTCATTTCTGTGCCTGAAACGGGTCAAAATTGAAGCTTTTGAGTAAGCAAAACTCTGTAAAAATGGCAATTTTGGTCACTCTGAGGGTTTAAAAAGTGGTTATTCAACATGAGGCACGATCCAATTGACATTTTGAATCAATTTTGGTACAGTCCAAAAAATCAATTTTCGGATGAAAAACGATGACTCCGGACATGTCGAACGATCCCAAAATGGTCAATATGGATGAAATTTTACCATTTAATCTTTTGACTGTAAATGACTGTTGGATGTGAATTATGACTTTGTCAACTAAAATAAGTGTGTTTAAAGTCATTTCTGTGCCTGAAACGGGTCAAAATTGAAGCTTTTGAGTAAGCAAAACTCTGTAAAATTGGCAATTTTGGTCACTCTGAGGGTTTAAAAAGTGGTTATTCAACATGAGGCACGATCCAATTGACATTTTGAATCATTTTTGGTACAGTCCAAAAAATCAATTTTCCAATGAAAAACGATGACTCCGGACATGTCGAACGATCCCCAAAAGGTCAAAATGGATGAAATTTTAACATTTAATCTTTTGACTGTAAATGACTGTTGGATGTGAATTATGACTTTGTCAACTAAAATAAGTGTGTTTAAAGTCATTTCTGTGCCTGAAACGGGTCAAAATTGAAGCTTTTGAGTAAGCAAAACTCTGTAAAAATGGCAATTTTGGTCACTGTGAGGGTTTAAAAAGTGTTTATTCAACATGAGGCACGATCCAATTGACATTTTGAATCATTTTTGGTACAGTCCAAAAAATCAATTTTCGGATGAAAAACGATGACTCCGGACATGTCGAACTATCCCAAAATGGTCAATATGGATGAAATTTTAACATTTAATCTTTTGACTGTAAATGACTGTTGGATGTGAATTATGACTTTGTCAACTAAAATAAGTGTGTTTAAAGTCATTTCTGTGCCTGAAACGGGTCAAAATTGAAGCTTTTGAGTAAGCAAAACTCTGTAAAAATTGCAATTTTGGTCACTCTGAGGGTTTAAAAAGTGGTTATTCAACATGAGGCACGATCCAATTGACATTTTGAATCATTTTTGGTACAGTCCAAAAAATCAATTTTCGGATGAAAAACGATGACTCCGGACATGTCGAACGATCCCAAAATGGTCAATATGGATGAAATTTTAACATTTAATCTTTTGACTGTAAATGACTGTTGGATGTGAATTATGACTTTGTCAACTAAAATAAGTGTGTTTAAAGTCATTTCTGTGCCTGAAACGGGTCAAAATTGAAGCTTTTGAGTAAGCAAAACTCTGTAAAATTGTCAATTTTGGTCACTCTGAGGGTTTAAAAAGTGGTTATTCAACATGAGGCACGATCCAATTGACATTTTGAATCATTTTTGGTACAGTCCAAAAAATCAATTTTCCAATGAAAAACGATGACTCCGGACATGTCGAACGATCCCCAAAAGGTCAAAATGGATGAAATTTTAACATTTAATCTTTTGACTGTAAATGACTGTTGGATGTGAATTATGACTTTGTCAACTAAAATAAGTGTGTTTAAAGTCATTTCTGTGCCTGAAACGGGTCAAAATTGAAGCTTTTGAGTAAGCAAAACTCTGTAAAAATGGCAATTTTGGTCACTGTGAGGGTTTAAAAAGTGGTTATTCAACATGAGGCACGATCCAATTGACATTTTGAATCATTTTTGGTACAGTCCAAAAAATCAATTTTCAGATGAAAAACGATGACTCCGGACATGTCGAACTATCCCAAAATGGTCAATATGGATGAAATTTTAACATTTAATCTTTTGACTGTAAATGACTGTTGGATGTGAATTATGACTTTGTCAACTAAAATAAGTGTGTTTAAAGTCATTTCTGTGCCTGAAACGGGTCAAAATTGAAGCTTTTGAGTAAGCAAAACTCTGTAAAAATGGCAATTTTGGTCACTCTGAGGGTTTAAAAAGTGGTTATTCAACATGAGGCACGATCCAATTGACATTTTGAATCAATTTTGGTACAGTCCAAAAAATCAATTTTCGGATGAAAAACGATGACTCCGGACATGTCGAACGATCCCAAAATGGTCAATATGGATGAAATTTTACCATTTAATCTTTTGACTGTAAATGACTGTTGGATGTGAATTATGACTTTGTCAACTAAAATAAGTGTGTTTAAAGTCATTTCTGTGCCTGAAACGGGTCAAAATTGAAGCTTTTGAGTAAGCAAAACTCTGTAAAATTGGCAATTTTGGTCACTCTGAGGGTTTAAAAAGTGGTTATTCAACATGAGGCACGATCCAATTGACATTTTGAATCATTTTTGGTACAGTCCAAAAAATCAATTTTCCAATGAAAAACGATGACTCCGGACATGTCGAACGATCCCCAAAAGGTCAAAATGGATGAAATTTTAACATTTAATCTTTTGACTGTAAATGACTGTTGGATGTGAATTATGACTTTGTCAACTAAAATAAGTGTGTTTAAAGTCATTTCTGTGCCTGAAACGGGTCAAAATTGAAGCTTTTGAGTAAGCAAAACTCTGTAAAAATGGCAATTTTGGTCACTGTGAGGGTTTAAAAAGTGGTTATTCAACATGAGGCACGATCCAATTGACATTTTGAATCATTTTTGGTACAGTCCAAAAAATCAATTTTCGGATGAAAAACGATGACTCCGGACATGTCGAACTATCCCAAAATGGTCAATATGGATGAAATTTTAACATTTAATCTTTTGACTGTAAATGACTGTTGGATGTGAATTATGACTTTGTCAACTAAAATAAGTGTGTTTAAAGTCATTTCTGTGCCTGAAACGGGTCAAAATTGAAGCTTTTGAGTAAGCAAAACTCTGTAAAAATTGCAATTTTGGTCACTCTGAGGGTTTAAAAAGTGGTTATTCAACATGAGGCACGATCCAATTGACATTTTGAATCATTTTTGGTACAGTCCAAAAAATCAATTTTCGGATGAAAAACGATGACTCCGGACATGTCGAACGATCCCAAAATGGTCAATATGGATGAAATTTTAACATTTAATCTTTTGACTGTAAATGACTGTTGGATGTGAATTATGACTTTGTCAACTAAAATACGTGTGTTTAAAGTCATTTCTGTGCCTGAAACGGGTCAAAATTGAAGCTTTTGAGTAAGCAAAACTCTGTAAAAATGGAAATTTTGGTCACTGTGAGGGTTTAAAAAGTGGTTATTCAACATGAGGCACGATCCAATTGACATTTTGAATCATTTTTGGTACAGTCCAAAAAATCAATTTTCGGATGAAAAACGATGACTCCGGACATGTTGAACGATCCCAAAAAGGTCAAAATGGATGACATTTTAACATTTAATCTTTTGACTGTAAATGACTGTTGGATGTGAATTATGACTTTGTCAACTAAAATAAGTGTGTTTAAAGTCATTTCTGTGCCTGAAACGGGTCAAAATTGAAGCTTTTGAGTAAGCAAAACTCTGTAAAAATGGCAATTTTGGTCACTGTGAGGGTTTAAAAAGTGGTTATTCAACATGAGGCACGATCCAATTGACATTTTGAATAATTTTTGGTACAGTCCAAAAAATCAATTTTCGGATGAAAAACGATGACTCCGGACATGTCGAACTATCCCAAAATGGTCAATATGGATGAAATTTTAACATTTAATCTTTTGATTCTAAATGACTGTTGGATGTGAATTATGACTTTGTCTACTAAAATAAGTGTGTTTAAAGTCATTTCTGTGCCTCAAAGGGGTCAAAATTGAAGCTTTTGAGTAAGCAAAACTCTGTAAAAATGGCAATTTTGGTCACTGTGAGGGTTTAAAAAGTGGTTATTCAACATGAGGCACGATCCAATTGACATTTTGAATCATTTTTGGTACAGTCCAAAAAATCAATTTTCGAATGAAAAACGATGACTCCGGACATGCCGAACGATCCCAAAAAGGTCAAAATGGATGACATTTTAACATTTAATCTTCTGACTGTAAATGACTGTTGGATGTGAATTATGGCTTTGTCAACTAAAATAAGTGTGTTTAAAGTCATTTCTGTGCCTGAAACGGGTCAAAATTGAAGCTTTTGAGTAAGCAAAACTCTGTAAAAATGGCAATTTTGGTCACTGTGAGGGTTTAAAAAGTGGTTATTCAACATGAGGCACGATCCAATTGACATTTTGAATCATTTTTGGTACAGTCCAAAAAATCAATTTTCGGATGAAAAACGATGACTCCGGACATGTCGAACTATCCCAAAATGGTCAATATGGATGAAATTTAAACATTTAATCTTTTGACTGTAAATGACTGTTGGATGTGAATTATGACTTTGTCAACTAAAATAAGTGTGTTTAAAGTCATTTCTGTGCCTGAAACTGGTCAAAATTGAAGCTTTTGAGTAAGCAAAACGCTGTAAAAATGGCAATTTTGGTCACTCTGAGGGTTTAAAAAGTGGTTATTCTACATGAGGCACGACAATTGACATTTTGAATCATTTTTGGTACAGTCCAAAAAATCAATTTTCGGATGAAAAACGATGACTCCGGACATGTCGAACTATCCCAAAATGGTCAATATGGATGAAATTTTAACATTTAATCTTTTGACTCTAAATGGCTGTTGGATGTGAATTATGACTTTGTCAACTAAAATAAGTGTGTTTAAAGTCATTTCTGTGCCTCAAAGGGGTCAAAATTGAAGCTTTTGAGTAAGCAATCCTCTGTAAAAATGGCAATTTTGGTCACTGTGAGGGTTTAAAAAGTGGTTATTCAACATGAGGCACGATCCAATTGAAATTTTGAATCATTTTTGGTACAGTCCAAAAAATCAATTTTCGGATGAAAAACGATGACTCCGGACATGTCGAACGATCCCAAAAAGGTCAAAATGGATGAAATTTTAACATTTAATCTTTTGACTGTAAATGACTGTTGGATGTGAATTATGACTTTGTCAACTAAAATAAGTGTGTTTAAAGTCATTTCTGTGCCTGAAACGGGTCAAAATTGAAGCTTTTGAGTAAGCAAAACTCTTTAAAAATGGCAATTTTGGTCACTCTGAGGGTTTAAAAAGTGGTTATTCAACATGAGGCACGATCCAATTGACATTTTGAATCATTTTTGGTACAGTCCAAAAAATCAATTTTCGGATGAAAAACGATGACTCCGGACATGTCGAACGATCCCAAAAAGGTCAAAATGGATGAAATTTTAACATTTAATCTTTTGACTGTAAATGACTGTTGGATGTGAATTATGACTTTGTCAACTAAAATAAGTGTGTTTAAAGTCATTTCTGTGCCTGAAACGGGTAAAAATTGAAGCTTTTGAGTAAGCAAAACTCTGTAAAAATGGCAATTTTGGTCACTCTGAGGGTTTAAAAAGTGGTTATTCAACATGAGGCACGATCCAATTGACATTTTGAATCATTTTTGGTACAGTCCAAAAAATCAATTTTCGGATGAAAAACGATGACTCCGGACCTGTCGAACGATCCCAAAATGGTCAATATGGATGAAATTTTAACATTTAATCTTTTGACTGTAAATGACTGTTGGATGTGAATTATGACTTTGTCAACTAAAATAAGTGTGTTTAAAGTCATTTCTGTGCCTGAAACGGGTCAAAATTGAAGCTTTTGAGTAAGCAAAACTCTGTAAAAATGGCAATTTTGGTCACTCTGAGGGTTTAAAAAGTGGTTATTCAACATGAGGCACGATCCAATTGACATTTTGAATCATTTTTGGTACAGTCCAAAAAAATCAATTTTCGAATGAAAAACGATGACTCCGGACATGTCGAACGATCCCCAAAAGGTCAAAATGGATGAAATTTTAACATTTAATCTTTTGACTGTAAATGACTGTTGGATGTGAATTATGACTTTGTCAACTAAAATAAGTGTGTTTAAAGTCATTTCTGTGCCTGAAACGGGTCAAAATTGAAGCTTTTGAGTAAGCAAAACTCTGTAAAAATGGCAATTTTGGTCACTGTGAGGGTTTAAAAAGTGGTTATTCAACATGAGGCACGATCCAATTGACATTTTGAATCATTTTTGGTACAGTCCAAAAAATCAATTTTCGGATGAAAAACGATGACTCCGGACATGTCGAACTATCCCAAAATGGTCAATATGGATGAAATTTTAACATTTAATCTTTTGACTGTAAATGACTGTTGGATGTGAATTATGACTTTGTCAACTAAAATAAGTGTGTTTAAAGTCATTTCTGTGCCTGAAACGGGTCAAAATTGAAGCTTTTGAGTAAGCAAAACTCTGTAAAAATGGCAATTTTGGTCACTCTGAGGGTTTAAAAAGTGGTTATTCAACATGAGGCACGATCCAATTGACATTTTGAATCAATTTTGGTACAGTCCAAAAAATCAATTTTCGGATGAAAAACGATGACTCCGGACATGTCGAACGATCCCAAAATGGTCAATATGGATGAAATTTTACCATTTAATCTTTTGACTGTAAATGACTGTTGGATGTGAATTATGACTTTGTCAACTAAAATAAGTGTGTTTAAAGTCATTTCTGTGCCTGAAACGGGTCAAAATTGAAGCTTTTGAGTAAGCAAAACTCTGTAAAATTGGCAATTTTGGTCACTCTGAGGGTTTAAAAAGTGGTTATTCAACATGAGGCACGATCCAATTGACATTTTGAATCATTTTTGGTACAGTCCAAAAAATCAATTTTCCAATGAAAAACGATGACTCCGGACATGTCGAACGATCCCCAAAAGGTCAAAATGGATGAAATTTTAACATTTAATCTTTTGACTGTAAATGACTGTTGGATGTGAATTATGACTTTGTCAACTAAAATAAGTGTGTTTAAAGTCATTTCTGTGCCTGAAACGGGTCAAAATTGAAGCTTTTGAGTAAGCAAAACTCTGTAAAAATTGCAATTTTGGTCACTCTGAGGGTTTAAAAAGTGGTTATTCAACATGAGGCACGATCCAATTGACATTTTGAATCATTTTTGGTACAGTCCAAAAAATCAATTTTCGGATGAAAAACGATGACTCCGGACATGTCGAACGATCCCAAAATGGTCAATATGGATGAAATTTTAACATTTAATCTTTTGACTGTAAATGACTGTTGGATGTGAATTATGACTTTGTCAACTAAAATAAGTGTGTTTAAAGTCATTTCTGTGCCTGAAACGGGTCAAAATTGAAGCTTTTGAGTAAGCAAAACTCTGTAAAATTGTCAATTTTGGTCACTCTGAGGGTTTAAAAAGTGGTTATTCAACATGAGGCACGATCCAATTGACATTTTGAATCATTTTTGGTACAGTCCAAAAAATCAATTTTCGGATGAAAAACGATGACTCCGGACATGTCGAACTATCCCAAAATGGTCAATATGGATGAAATTTTAACATTTAATCTTTTGACTGTAAATGACTGTTGGATGTGAATTATGACTTTGTCAACTAAAATAAGTGTGTTTAAAGTCATTTCTGTGCCTGAAACGGGTCAAAATTGAAGCTTTTGAGTAAGCAAAACTCTGTAAAAATGGCAATTTTGGTCACTCTGAGGGTTTGAAAAGTGGTTATTCAACATGAGGCACGATCCAATTGACATTTTGAATCAATTTTGGTACAGTCCAAAAAATCAATTTTCGGATGAAAAACGATGACTCCGGACATGTCGAACGATCCCAAAATGGTCAATATGGATGAAATTTTACCATTTAATCTTTTGACTGTAAATGACTGTTGGATGTGAATTATGACTTTGTCAACTAAAATAAGTGTGTTTAAAGTCATTTCTGTGCCTGAAACGGGTCAAAATTGAAGCTTTTGAGTAAGCAAAACTCTGTAAAATTGGCAATTTTGGTCACTCTGAGGGTTTAAAAAGTGGTTATTCAACATGAGGCACGATCCAATTGACATTTTGAATCATTTTTGGTACAGTCCAAAAAATCAATTTTCCAATGAAAAACGATGACTCCGGACATGTCGAACGATCCCCAAAAGGTCAAAATGGATGAAATTTTAACATTTAATCTTTTGACTGTAAATGACTGTTGGATGTGAATTATGACTTTGTCAACTAAAATAAGTGTGTTTAAAGTCATTTCTGTGCCTGAAACGGGTCAAAATTGAAGCTTTTGAGTAAGCAAAACTCTGTAAAAATGGCAATTTTGGTCACTGTGAGGGTTTAAAAAGTGGTTATTCAACATGAGGCACGATCCAATTGACATTTTGAATCATTTTTGGTACAGTCCAAAAAATCAATTTTCGGATGAAAAACGATGACTCCGGACATGTCGAACTATCCCAAAATGGTCAATATGGATGAAATTTTAACATTTAATCTTTTGACTGTAAATGACTGTTGGATGTGAATTATGACTTTGTCAACTAAAATAAGTGTGTTTAAAGTCATTTCTGTGCCTGAAACGGGTCAAAATTGAAGCTTTTGAGTAAGCAAAACTCTGTAAAAATTGCAATTTTGGTCACTCTGAGGGTTTAAAAAGTGGTTATTCAACATGAGGCACGATCCAATTGACATTTTGAATCATTTTTGGTACAGTCCAAAAAATCAATTTTCGGATGAAAAACGATGACTCCGGACATGTCGAACGATCCCAAAATGGTCAATATGGATGAAATTTTAACATTTAATCTTTTGACTGTAAATGACTGTTGGATGTGAATTATGACTTTGTCAACTAAAATACGTGTGTTTAAAGTCATTTCTGTGCCTGAAACGGGTCAAAATTGAAGCTTTTGAGTAAGCAAAACTCTGTAAAAATGGAAATTTTGGTCACTGTGAGGGTTTAAAAAGTGGTTATTCAACATGAGGCACGATCCAATTGACATTTTGAATCATTTTTGGTACAGTCCAAAAAATCAATTTTCGGATGAAAAACGATGACTCCGGACATGTTGAACGATCCCAAAAAGGTCAAAATGGATGACATTTTAACATTTAATCTTTTGACTGTAAATGACTGTTGGATGTGAATTATGACTTTGTCAACTAAAATAAGTGTGTTTAAAGTCATTTCTGTGCCTGAAACGGGTCAAAATTGAAGCTTTTGAGTAAGCAAAACTCTGTAAAAATGGCAATTTTGGTCACTGTGAGGGTTTAAAAAGTGGTTATTCAACATGAGGCACGATCCAATTGACATTTTGAATAATTTTTGGTACAGTCCAAAAAATCAATTTTCGGATGAAAAACGATGACTCCGGACATGTCGAACTATCCCAAAATGGTCAATATGGATGAAATTTTAACATTTAATCTTTTGATTCTAAATGACTGTTGGATGTGAATTATGACTTTGTCTACTAAAATAAGTGTGTTTAAAGTCATTTCTGTGCCTCAAAGGGGTCAAAATTTAAGCTTTTGAGTAAGCAAAACTCTGTAAAAATGGCAATTTTGGTCACTGTGAGGGTTTAAAAAGTGGTTATTCAACATGAGGCACGATCCAATTGACATTTTGAATCATTTTTGGTACAGTCCAAAAAATCAATTTTCGAATGAAAAACGATGACTCCGGACATGCCGAACGATCCCAAAAAGGTCAAAATGGATGACATTTTAACATTTAATCTTCTGACTGTAAATGACTGTTGGATGTGAATTATGGCTTTGTCAACTAAAATAAGTGTGTTTAAAGTCATTTCTGTGCCTGAAACGGGTCAAAATTGAAGCTTTTGAGTAAGCAAAACTCTGTAAAAATGGCAATTTTGGTCACTGTGAGGGTTTAAAAAGTGGTTATTCAACATGAGGCACGATCCAATTGACATTTTGAATCATTTTTGGTACAGTCCAAAAAATCAATTTTCGGATGAAAAACGATGACTCCGGACATGTCGAACTATCCCAAAATGGTCAATATGGATGAAATTTAAACATTTAATCTTTTGACTGTAAATGACTGTTGGATGTGAATTATGACTTTGTCAACTAAAATAAGTGTGTTTAAAGTCATTTCTGTGCCTGAAACTGGTCAAAATTGAAGCTTTTGAGTAAGCAAAACGCTGTAAAAATGGCAATTTTGGTCACTCTGAGGGTTTAAAAAGTGGTTATTCTACATGAGGCACGATCCAATTGACATTTTGAATCATTTTTGGTACAGTCCAAAAAATCAATTTTCGGATGAAAAACGATGACTCCGGACATGTCGAACTATCCCAAAATGGTCAATATGGATGAAATTTTAACATTTAATCTTTTGACTCTAAATGGCTGTTGGATGTGAATTATGACTTTGTCAACTAAAATAAGTGTGTTTAAAGTCATTTCTGTGCCTCAAAGGGGTCAAAATTGAAGCTTTTGAGTAAGCAAAACTCTGTAAAAATGGCAATTTTGGTCACTGTGAGGGTTTAAAAAGTGGTTATTCAACATGAGGCACGATCCAATTGAAATTTTGATTCATTTTTGGTACAGTCCAAAAAATCAATTTTCGAATGAAAAACGATGACTCCGGACATGTCGAACGATCCCAAAAAGGTCACAATGGATGAAATTTTAACATTTAATCTTTTGACTGTAAATGACTGTTGGATGTGAAATATGACTTTGTCAACTTAAATAAGTGTGTTTAAAGTCATTTCTGTGCCTGAAACGGGTCAAAATTGAAGCTTTTGAGTAAGCAAAACTCTGTAAAAATGGCAATTTTGGTCACTCTGAGGGTTTAAAAAGTGGTTATTCAACATGAGGCACGATCCAATTGACATTTTGAATCATTTTTGGTACAGTCCAAAAAATCAATTTTCGGATGAAAAACGATGACTCCGGACATGTCGAACGATCCCAAAAAGGTCAATATGGATGAAATTTTAACATTTAATCTTTTGACTGTAAATTACTGTTGGATGTGAATTATGACTTTGTCAACTAAAATAAGTGTGTTTAAAGTCATTTCTGTGCCTGAAACTGGTCAAAATTGAAGCTTTTGAGTAAGCAAAACTCTGTAAAAATGGCAATTTTGGTCACTGTGAGGGTTTAAAAAGTGGTTATTCAACATGAGGCACGATCCAATTGACATTTTGAATCATTTTTGGTACAGTCCAAAAAATCAATTTTCGGATGAAAAACGATGACTCCGGACATGTCGAACTATCCCAAAATGGTCAATATGGATGAAATTTTAACATTTAATCTTTTGACTCTAAATGGCTGTTGGATGTGAATTATGACTTTGTCAACTAAAATAAGTGTGTTTAAAGTCATTTCTGTGCCTCAAAGGGGTCAAAATTGAAGCTTTTGAGTAAGCAATCCTCTGTAAAAATGGCAATTTTGGTCACTGTGAGGGTTTAAAAAGTGGTTATTCAACATGAGGCACGATCCAATTGAAATTTTGAATCATTTTTGGTACAGTCCAAAAAATCAATTTTCGGATGAAAAACGATGACTCAGGACATGTCGAACGATCCCAAAAAGGTCAAAATGGATGAAATTTTAACATTTAATCTTTTGACTGTAAATGACTGTTGGATGTGAATTATGACTTTGTCAACTAAAATAAGTGTGTTTAAAGTCATTTCTGTGCCTGAAACGGGTCAAAATTGAAGCTTTTGAGTAAGCAAAACTCTTTAAAAATGGCAATTTTGGTCACTCTGAGGGTTTAAAAAGTGGTTATTCAACATGAGGCACGATCCAATTGACATTTTGAATCATTTTTGGTACAGTCCAAAAAATCAATTTTCGGATGAAAAACGATGACTCCGGACATGTCGAACGATCCCAAAAAGGTCAAAATGGATGAAATTTTAACATTTAATCTTTTGACTGTAAATGACTGTTGGATGTGAATTATGACTTTGTCAACTAAAATAAGTGTGTTTAAAGTCATTTCTGTGCCTGAAACGGGTAAAAATTGAAGCTTTTGAGTAAGCAAAACTCTGTAAAAATGGCAATTTTGGTCACTCTGAGGGTTTAAAAAGTGGTTATTCAACATGAGGCACGATCCAATTGACATTTTGAATCATTTTTGGTACAGTCCAAAAAATCAATTTTCGGATGAAAAACGATGACTCCGGACCTGTCGAACGATCCCAAAATGGTCAATATGGATGAAATTTTAACATTTAATCTTTTGACTGTAAATGACTGTTGGATGTGAATTATGACTTTGTCAACTAAAATAAGTGTGTTTAAAGTCATTTCTGTGCCTGAAACGGGTCAAAATTGAAGCTTTTGAGTAAGCAAAACTCTGTAAAAATGGCAATTTTGGTCACTCTGAGGGTTTAAAAAGTGGTTATTCAACATGAGGCACGATCCAATTGACATTTTGAATCATTTTTGGTACAGTCCAAAAAAATCAATTTTCGAATGAAAAACGATGACTCCGGAAATGTCGAACGATCCCCAAAAGGTCAAAATGGATGAAATTTTAACATTTAATCTTTTGACTGTAAATGACTGTTGGATGTGAATTATGACTTTGTCAACTAAAATAAGTGTGTTTAAAGTCATTTCTGTGCCTGAAACGGGTCAAAATTGAAGCTTTTGAGTAAGCAAAACTCTGTAAAAATGGCAATTTTGGTCACTGTGAGGGTTTAAAAAGTGGTTATTCAACATGAGGCACGATCCAATTGACATTTTGAATCATTTTTGGTACAGTCCAAAAAATCAATTTTCGGATGAAAAACGATGACTCCGGACATGTCGAACTATCCCAAAATGGTCAATATGGATGAAATTTTAACATTTAATCTTTTGACTGTAAATGACTGTTGGATGTGAATTATGACTTTGTCAACTAAAATAAGTGTGTTTAAAGTCATTTCTGTGCCTGAAACGGGTCAAAATTGAAGCTTTTGAGTAAGCAAAACTCTGTAAAAATGGCAATTTTGGTCACTCTGAGGGTTTAAAAAGTGGTTATTCAACATGAGGCACGATCCAATTGACATTTTGAATCAATTTTGGTACAGTCCAAAAAATCAATTTTCGGATGAAAAACGATGACTCCGGACATGTCGAACGATCCCAAAATGGTCAATATGGATGAAATTTTACCATTTAATCTTTTGACTGTAAATGACTGTTGGATGTGAATTATGACTTTGTCAACTAAAATAAGTGTGTTTAAAGTCATTTCTGTGCCTGAAACGGGTCAAAATTGAAGCTTTTGAGTAAGCAAAACTCTGTAAAATTGGCAATTTTGGTCACTCTGAGGGTTTAAAAAGTGGTTATTCAACATGAGGCACGATCCAATTGACATTTTGAATCATTTTTGGTACAGTCCAAAAAATCAATTTTCCAATGAAAAACGATGACTCCGGACATGTCGAACTATCCCAAAATGGTCAATATGGATGAAATTTTAACATTTAATCTTTTGACTCTAAATGGCTGTTGGATGTGAATTATGACTTTGTCAACTAAAATAAGTGTGTTTAAAGTCATTTCTGTGCCTCAAAGGGGTCAAAATTGAAGCTTTTGAGTAAGCAAAACTCTGTAAAAATGGCAATTTTGGTCACTGTGAGGGTTTAAAAAGTGGTTATTCAACATGAGGCACGATCCAATTGAAATTTTGAATCATTTTTGGTACAGTCCAAAAAATCAATTTTCGAATGAAAAACGATGACTCCGGACATGTCGAACGATCCCAAAAAGGTCACAATGGATGAAATTTTAACATTTAATCTTTTGACTGTAAATGACTGTTGGATGTGAAATATGACTTTGTCAACTAAAATAAGTGTGTTTAAAGTCATTTCTGTGCCTGAAACGGGTCAAAATTGAAGCTTTTGAGTAAGCAAAACTCTGTAAAAATGGCAATTTTGGTCACTCTGAGGGTTTAAAAAGTGGTTATTCAACATGAGGCACGATCCAATTGACATTTTGAATCATTTTTGGTACAGTCCAAAAAATCAATTTTCGGATGAAAAACGATGACTCCGGACATGTCGAACGATCCCAAAAAGGTCAATATGGATGACATTTTAACATTTAATCTTTTGACTGTAAATGACTGTTGGATGTGAATTATGACTTTGTCAACTAAAATAAGTGTGTTTAAAGTCATTTCTGTGCCTGAAACTGGTCAAAATTGAAGCTTTTGAGTAAGCAAAACTCTGTAAAAATGGCAATTTTGGTCACTGTGAGGGTTTAAAAAGTGGTTATTCAACATGAGGCACGATCCAATTGACATTTTGAATCATTTTTGGTACAGTCCAAAAAATCAATTTTCGGATGAAAAACGATGACTCCGGACATGTCGAACTATCCCAAAATGGTCAATATGGATGAAATTTTAACATTTAATCTTTTGACTCTAAATGGCTGTTGGATGTGAATTATGACTTTGTCAACTAAAATAAGTGTGTTTAAAGTCATTTCTGTGCCTCAAAGGGGTCAAAATTGAAGCTTTTGAGTAAGCAATCCTCTGTAAAAATGGCAATTTTGGTCACTGTGAGGGTTTAAAAAGTGGTTATTCAACATGAGGCACGATCCAATTGAAATTTTGAATCATTTTTGGTACAGTCCAAAAAATCAATTTTCGGATGAAAAACGATGACTCCGGACATGTCGAACGATCCCAAAAAGGTCAAAATGGATGAAATTTTAACATTTAATCTTTTGACTGTAAATGACTGTTGGATGTGAATTATGACTTTGTCAACTAAAATAAGTGTGTTTAAAGTCATTTCTGTGCCTGAAACGGGTAAAAATTGAAGCTTTTGAGTAAGCAAAACTCTGTAAAAATGGCAATTTTGGTCACTCTGAGGGTTTAAAAAGTGGTTATTCAACATGAGGCACGATCCAATTGACATTTTGAATCATTTTTGGTACAGTCCAAAAAATCAATTTTCGGATGAAAAACGATGACTCCGGACCTGTCGAACGATCCCAAAATGGTCAATATGGATGAAATTTTAACATTTAATCTTTTGACTGTAAATGACTGTTGGATGTGAATTATGACTTTGTCAACTAAAATAAGTGTGTTTAAAGTCATTTCTGTGCCTGAAACGGGTCAAAATTGAAGCTTTTGAGTAAGCAAAACTCTGTAAAAATGGCAATTTTGGTCACTCTGAGGGTTTAAAAAGTGGTTATTCAACATGAGGCACGATCCAATTGACATTTTGAATCATTTTTGGTACAGTCCAAAAAAATCAATTTTCGAATGAAAAACGATGACTCCGGACATGTCGAACGATCCCCAAAAGGTCAAAATGGATGAAATTTTAACATTTAATCTTTTGACTGTAAATGACTGTTGGATGTGAATTATGACTTTGTCAACTAAAATAAGTGTGTTTAAAGTCATTTCTGTGCCTGAAACGGGTCAAAATTGTAGCTTTTGAGTAAGCAAAACTCTGTAAAAATGGCAATTTTGGTCACTGTGAGGGTTTAAAAAGTGGTTATTCAACATGAGGCACGATCCAATTGACATTTTGAATCATTTTTGGTACAGTCCAAAAAATCAATTTTCGGATGAAAAACGATGACTCCGGACATGTCGAACTATCCCAAAATGGTCAATATGGATGAAATTTTAACATTTAATCTTTTGACTGTAAATGACTGTTGGATGTGAATTATGACTTTGTCAACTAAAATAAGTGTGTTTAAAGTCATTTCTGTGCCTGAAACGGGTCAAAATTGAAGCTTTTGAGTAAGCAAAACTCTGTAAAAATGGCAATTTTGGTCACTCTGAGGGTTTAAAAAGTGGTTATTCAACATGAGGCACGATCCAATTGACATTTTGAATCAATTTTGGTACAGTCCAAAAAATCAATTTTCGGATGAAAAACGATGACTCCGGACATGTCGAACGATCCCAAAATGGTCAATATGGATGAAATTTTACCATTTAATCTTTTGACTGTAAATGACTGTTGGATGTGAATTATGACTTTGTCAACTAAAATAAGTGTGTTTAAAGTCATTTCTGTGCCTGAAACGGGTCAAAATTGAAGCTTTTTAGTAAGCAAAACTCTGTAAAATTGGCAATTTTGGTCACTCTGAGGGTTTAAAAAGTGGTTATTCAACATGAGGCACGATCCAATTGACATTTTGAATCATTTTTGGTACAGTCCAAAAAATCAATTTTCCAATGAAAAACGATGACTCCGGACATGTCGAACGATCCCCAAAAGGTCAAAATGGATGAAATTTTAACATTTAATCTTTTGACTGTAAATGACTGTTGGATGTGAATTATGACTTTGTCAACTAAAATAAGTGTGTTTAAAGTCATTTCTGTGCCTGAAACGGGTCAAAATTGAAGCTTTTGAGTAAGCAAAACTCTGTAAAAATGGCAATTTTGGTCACTGTGAGGGTTTAAAAAGTGTTTATTCAACATGAGGCACGATCCAATTGACATTTTGAATCATTTTTGGTACAGTCCAAAAAATCAATTTTCGGATGAAAAACGATGACTCCGGACATGTCGAACTATCCCAAAATGGTCAATATGGATGAAATTTTAACATTTAATCTTTTGACTGTAAATGACTGTTGGATGTGAATTATGACTTTGTCAACTAAAATAAGTGTGTTTAAAGTCATTTCTGTGCCTGAAACGGGTCAAAATTGAAGCTTTTGAGTAAGCAAAACTCTGTAAAAATTGCAATTTTGGTCACTCTGAGGGTTTAAAAAGTGGTTATTCAACATGAGGCACGATCCAATTGACATTTTGAATCATTTTTGGTACAGTCCAAAAAATCAATTTTCGGATGAAAAACGATGACTCCGGACATGTCGAACGATCCCAAAATGGTCAATATGGATGAAATTTTACCATTTAATCTTTTGACTGTAAATGACTGTTGGATGTGAATTATGACTTTGTCAACTAAAATAAGTGTGTTTAAAGTCATTTCTGTGCCTGAAACGGGTCAAAATTGAAGCTTTTGAGTAAGCAAAACGCTGTAAAATTGGCAATTTTGGTCACTCTGAGGGTTTAAAAAGTGGTTATTCAACATGAGGCACGATCCAATTGACATTTTGAATCATTTTTGGTACAGTCCAAAAAATCAATTTTCCAATGAAAAACGATGACTCCGGACATGTCGAAAGATCCCCAAAAGGTCAAAATGGATGAAATTTTAACATTTAATCTTTTGACTGTAAATGACTGTTGGATGTGAATTATGACTTTGTCAACTAAAATAAGTGTGTTTAAAGTCATTTCTGTGCCTGAAACGGGTCAAAATTGAAGCTTTTGAGTAAGCAAAACTCTGTAAAAATGGCAATTTTGGTCACTGTGAGGGTTTAAAAAGTGGTTATTCAACATGAGGCACGATCCAATTGACATTTTGAATCATTTTTGGTACAGTCCAAAAAATCAATTTTCGGATGAAAAACGATGACTCCGGACATGTCGAACTATCCCAAAATGGTCAATATGGATGAAATTTTAACATTTAATCTTTTGACTGTAAATGACTGTTGGATGTGAATTATGACTTTGTCAACTAAAATAAGTGTGTTTAAAGTCATTTCTGTGCCTGAAACGGGTCAAAATTGAAGCTTTTGAGTAAGCAAAACTCTGTAAAAATGGCAATTTTGGTCACTCTGAGGGTTTAAAAAGTGGTTATTCAACATGAGGCACGATCCAATTGACATTTTGAATCAATTTTGGTACAGTCCAAAAAATCAATTTTCGGATGAAAAACGATGACTCCGGACATGTCGAACGATCCCAAAATGGTCAATATGGATGAAATTTTACCATTTAATCTTTTGACTGTAAATGACTGTTGGATGTGAATTATGACTTTGTCAACTAAAATAAGTGTGTTTAAAGTCATTTCTGTGCCTGAAACGGGTCAAAATTGAAGCTTTTGAGTAAGCAAAACTCTGTAAAATTTGCAATTTTGGTCACTCTGAGGGTTTAAAAAGTGGTTATTCAACATGAGGCACGATCCAATTGACATTTTGAATCATTTTTGGTACAGTCCAAAAAATCAATTTTCCAATGAAAAACGATGACTCCGGACATGTCGAACGATCCCCAAAAGGTCAAAATGGATGAAATTTTAACATTTAATCTTTTGACTGTAAATGACTGTTGGATGTGAATTATGACTTTGTCAACTAAAATAAGTGTGTTTAAAGTCATTTCTGTGCCTGAAACGGGTCAAAATTGAAGCTTTTGAGTAAGCAAAACTCTGTAAAAATGGCAATTTTGGTCACTGTGAGGGTTTAAAAAGTGGTTATTCAACATGAGGCACGATCCAATTGACATTTTGAATCATTTTTGGTACAGTCCAAAAAATCAATTTTCGGATGAAAAACGATGACTCCGGACATGTCGAACTATCCCAAAATGGTCAATATGGATGAAATTTTAACATTTAATCTTTTGACTGTAAATGACTGTTGGATGTGAATTATGACTTTGTCAACTAAAATAAGTGTGTTTAAAGTCATTTCTGTGCCTGAAACGGGTCAAAATTGAAGCTTTTGAGTAAGCAAAACTCTGTAAAAATTGCAATTTTGGTCACTCTGAGGGTTTAAAAAGTGGTTATTCAACATGAGGCACGATCCAATTGACATTTTGAATCATTTTTGGTACAGTCCAAAAAATCAATTTTCGGATGAAAAACGATGACTCCGGACATGTCGAACGATCCCAAAATGGTCAATATGGATGAAATTTTAACATTTAATCTTTTGACTGTAAATGACTGTTAGATGTGAATTATGACTTTGTCAACTAAAATACGTGTGTTTAAAGTCATTTCTGTGCCTGAAACGGGTCAAAATTGAAGCTTTTGAGTAAGCAAAACTCTGTAAAAATGGAAATGTTGGTCACTGTGAGGGTTTAAAAAGTGGTTATTCAACATGAGGCACGATCCAATTGACATTTTGAATCATTTTTGGTACAGTCCAAAAAATCAATTTTCGGATGAAAAACGATGACTCCGGACATGTTGAACGATCCCAAAATGGTCAATATGGATGAAATTTAAACATTTAATCTTTTGACTGTAAATGACTGTTGGATGTGAATTATGACTTTGTCAACTAAAATAAGTGTGTTTAAAGTCATTTCTGTGCCTGAAACGGGTCAAAATTGAAGCTTTTGAGTAAGCAAAACTCTGTAAAAATGGCAATTTTGGTCACTGTGAGGGTTTAAAAAGTGGTTATTCAACATGAGGCACGATCCAATTGACATTTTGAATCATTTTTGGTACAGTCCAAAAAATCAATTTTCGGATGAAAAACGATGACTCCGGACATGTCGAACTATCCCAAAATGGTCAATATGGATGAAATTTTAACATTTAATCTTTTGACTGTAAATGACTGTTGGATGTGAATTATGACTTTGTCAACTAAAATAAGTGTGTTTAAAGTCATTTCTGTGCCTGAAACGGGTCAAAATTGAAGCTTTTGAGTAAGCAAAACTCTGTAAAAATGGCAATTTTGGTCACTCTGAGGGTTTAAAAAGTGGTTATTCAACATGAGGCACGATCCAATTGACATTTTGAATCAATTTTGGTACAGTCCAAAAAATCAATTTTCGGATGAAAAACGATGACTCCGGACATGTCGAACGATCCCAAAATGGTCAATATGGATGAAATTTTACCATTTAATCTTTTGACTGTAAATGACTGTTGGATGTGAATTATGACTTTGTCAACTAAAATAAGTGTGTTTAAAGTCATTTCTGTGCCTGAAACGGGTCAAAATTGAAGCTTTTGAGTAAGCAAAACTCTGTAAAATTGGCAATTTTGGTCACTCTGAGGGTTTAAAAAGTGGTTATTCAACATGAGGCACGATCCAATTGACATTTTGAATCATTTTTGGTACAGTCCAAAAAATCAATTTTCCAATGAAAAACGATGACTCCGGACATGTCGAACTATCCCAAAATGGTCAATATGGATGAAATTTTAACATTTAATCTTTTGACTCTAAATGGCTGTTGGATGTGAATTATGACTTTGTCAACTAAAATAAGTGTGTTTAAAGTCATTTCTGTGCCTCAAAGGGGTCAAAATTGAAGCTTTTGAGTAAGCAAAACTCTGTAAAAATGGCAATTTTGGTCACTGTGAGGGTTTAAAAAGTGGTTATTCAACATGAGGCACGATCCAATTGAAATTTTGAATCATTTTTGGTACAGTCCAAAAAATCAATTTTCGAATGAAAAACGATGACTCCGGACATGTCGAACGATCCCAAAAAGGTCACAATGGATGAAATTTTAACATTTAATCTTTTGACTGTAAATGACTGTTGGATGTGAAATATGACTTTGTCAACTAAAATAAGTGTGTTTAAAGTCATTTCTGTGCCTGAAACGGGTCAAAATTGAAGCTTTTGAGTAAGCAAAACTCTGTAAAAATGGCAATTTTGGTCACTCTGAGGGTTTAAAAAGTGGTTATTCAACATGAGGCACGATCCAATTGACATTTTGAATCATTTTTGGTACAGTCCAAAAAATCAATTTTCGGATGAAAAACGATGACTCCGGACATGTCGAACGATCCCAAAAAGGTCAATATGGATGACATTTTAACATTTAATCTTTTGACTGTAAATGACTGTTGGATGTGAATTATGACTTTGTCAACTAAAATAAGTGTGTTTAAAGTCATTTCTGTGCCTGAAACTGGTCAAAATTGAAGCTTTTGAGTAAGCAAAACTCTGTAAAAATGGCAATTTTGGTCACTGTGAGGGTTTAAAAAGTGGTTATTCAACATGAGGCACGATCCAATTGACATTTTGAATCATTTTTGGTACAGTCCAAAAAATCAATTTTCGGATGAAAAACGATGACTCCGGACATGTCGAACTATCCCAAAATGGTCAATATGGATGAAATTTTAACATTTAATCTTTTGACTCTAAATGGCTGTTGGATGTGAATTATGACTTTGTCAACTAAAATAAGTGTGTTTAAAGTCATTTCTGTGCCTCAAAGGGGTCAAAATTGAAGCTTTTGAGTAAGCAATCCTCTGTAAAAATGGCAATTTTGGTCACTGTGAGGGTTTAAAAAGTGGTTATTCAACATGAGGCACGATCCAATTGAAATTTTGAATCATTTTTGGTACAGTCCAAAAAATCAATTTTCGGATGAAAAACGATGACTCCGGACATGTCGAACGATCCCAAAAAGGTCAAAATGGATGAAATTTTAACATTTAATCTTTTGACTGTAAATGACTGTTGGATGTGAATTATGACTTTGTCAACTAAAATAAGTGTGTTTAAAGTCATTTCTGTGCCTGAAACGGGTAAAAATTGAAGCTTTTGAGTAAGCAAAACTCTGTAAAAATGGCAATTTTGGTCACTCTGAGGGTTTAAAAAGTGGTTATTCAACATGAGGCACGATCCAATTGACATTTTGAATCATTTTTGGTACAGTCCAAAAAATCAATTTTCGGATGAAAAACGATGACTCCGGACCTGTCGAACGATCCCAAAATGGTCAATATGGATGAAATTTTAACATTTAATCTTTTGACTGTAAATGACTGTTGGATGTGAATTATGACTTTGTCAACTAAAATAAGTGTGTTTAAAGTCATTTCTGTGCCTGAAACGGGTCAAAATTGAAGCTTTTGAGTAAGCAAAACTCTGTAAAAATGGCAATTTTGGTCACTCTGAGGGTTTAAAAAGTGGTTATTCAACATGAGGCACGATCCAATTGACATTTTGAATCATTTTTGGTACAGTCCAAAAAAATCAATTTTCGAATGAAAAACGATGACTCCGGACATGTCGAACGATCCCCAAAAGGTCAAAATGGATGAAATTTTAACATTTAATCTTTTGACTGTAAATGACTGTTGGATGTGAATTATGACTTTGTCAACTAAAATAAGTGTGTTTAAAGTCATTTCTGTGCCTGAAACGGGTCAAAATTGTAGCTTTTGAGTAAGCAAAACTCTGTAAAAATGGCAATTTTGGTCACTGTGAGGGTTTAAAAAGTGGTTATTCAACATGAGGCACGATCCAATTGACATTTTGAATCATTTTTGGTACAGTCCAAAAAATCAATTTTCGGATGAAAAACGATGACTCCGGACATGTCGAACTATCCCAAAATGGTCAATATGGATGAAATTTTAACATTTAATCTTTTGACTGTAAATGACTGTTGGATGTGAATTATGACTTTGTCAACTAAAATAAGTGTGTTTAAAGTCATTTCTGTGCCTGAAACGGGTCAAAATTGAAGCTTTTGAGTAAGCAAAACTCTGTAAAAATGGCAATTTTGGTCACTCTGAGGGTTTAAAAAGTGGTTATTCAACATGAGGCACGATCCAATTGACATTTTGAATCAATTTTGGTACAGTCCAAAAAATCAATTTTCGGATGAAAAACGATGACTCCGGACATGTCGAACGATCCCAAAATGGTCAATATGGATGAAATTTTACCATTTAATCTTTTGACTGTAAATGACTGTTGGATGTGAATTATGACTTTGTCAACTAAAATAAGTGTGTTTAAAGTCATTTCTGTGCCTGAAACGGGTCAAAATTGAAGCTTTTGAGTAAGCAAAACTCTGTAAAATTGGCAATTTTGGTCACTCTGAGGGTTTAAAAAGTGGTTATTCAACATGAGGCACGATCCAATTGACATTTTGAATCATTTTTGGTACAGTCCAAAAAATCAATTTTCCAATGAAAAACGATGACTCCGGACATGTCGAACGATCCCCAAAAGGTCAAAATGGATGAAATTTTAACATTTAATCTTTTGACTGTAAATGACTGTTGGATGTGAATTATGACTTTGTCAACTAAAATAAGTGTGTTTAAAGTCATTTCTGTGCCTGAAACGGGTCAAAATTGAAGCTTTTGAGTAAGCAAAACTCTGTAAAAATGGCAATTTTGGTCACTGTGAGGGTTTAAAAAGTGTTTATTCAACATGAGGCACGATCCAATTGACATTTTGAATCATTTTTGGTACAGTCCAAAAAATCAATTTTCGGATGAAAAACGATGACTCCGGACATGTCGAACTATCCCAAAATGGTCAATATGGATGAAATTTTAACATTTAATCTTTTGACTGTAAATGACTGTTGGATGTGAATTATGACTTTGTCAACTAAAATAAGTGTGTTTAAAGTCATTTCTGTGCCTGAAACGGGTCAAAATTGAAGCTTTTGAGTAAGCAAAACTCTGTAAAAATTGCAATTTTGGTCACTCTGAGGGTTTAAAAAGTGGTTATTCAACATGAGGCACGATCCAATTGACATTTTGAATCATTTTTGGTACAGTCCAAAAAATCAATTTTCGGATGAAAAACGATGACTCCGGACATGTCGAACGATCCCAAAATGGTCAATATGGATGAAATTTTACCATTTAATCTTTTGACTGTAAATGACTGTTGGATGTGAATTATGACTTTGTCAACTAAAATAAGTGTGTTTAAAGTCATTTCTGTGCCTGAAACGGGTCAAAATTGAAGCTTTTGAGTAAGCAAAACGCTGTAAAATTGGCAATTTTGGTCACTCTGAGGGTTTAAAAAGTGGTTATTCAACATGAGGCACGATCCAATTGACATTTTGAATCATTTTTGGTACAGTCCAAAAAATCAATTTTCCAATGAAAAACGATGACTCCGGACATGTCGAAAGATCCCCAAAAGGTCAAAATGGATGAAATTTTAACATTTAATCTTTTGACTGTAAATGACTGTTGGATGTGAATTATGACTTTGTCAACTAAAATAAGTGTGTTTAAAGTCATTTCTGTGCCTGAAACGGGTCAAAATTGAAGCTTTTGAGTAAGCAAAACTCTGTAAAAATGGCAATTTTGGTCACTGTGAGGGTTTAAAAAGTGGTTATTCAACATGAGGCACGATCCAATTGACATTTTGAATCATTTTTGGTACAGTCCAAAAAATCAATTTTCGGATGAAAAACGATGACTCCGGACATGTCGAACTATCCCAAAATGGTCAATATGGATGAAATTTTAACATTTAATCTTTTGACTGTAAATGACTGTTGGATGTGAATTATGACTTTGTCAACTAAAATAAGTGTGTTTAAAGTCATTTCTGTGCCTGAAACGGGTCAAAATTGAAGCTTTTGAGTAAGCAAAACTCTGTAAAAATGGCAATTTTGGTCACTCTGAGGGTTTAAAAAGTGGTTATTCAACATGAGGCACGATCCAATTGACATTTTGAATCAATTTTGGTACAGTCCAAAAAATCAATTTTCGGATGAAAAACGATGACTCCGGACATGTCGAACGATCCCAAAATGGTCAATATGGATGAAATTTTACCATTTAATCTTTTGACTGTAAATGACTGTTGGATGTGAATTATGACTTTGTCAACTAAAATAAGTGTGTTTAAAGTCATTTCTGTGCCTGAAACGGGTCAAAATTGAAGCTTTTGAGTAAGCAAAACTCTGTAAAATTGGCAATTTTGGTCACTCTGAGGGTTTAAAAAGTGGTTATTCAACATGAGGCACGATCCAATTGACATTTTGAATCATTTTTGGTACAGTCCAAAAAATCAATTTTCCAATGAAAAACGATGACTCCGGACATGTCGAACGATCCCCAAAAGGTCAAAATGGATGAAATTTTAACATTTAATCTTTTGACTGTAAATGACTGTTGGATGTGAATTATGACTTTGTCAACTAAAATAAGTGTGTTTAAAGTCATTTCTGTGCCTGAAACGGGTCAAAATTGAAGCTTTTGAGTAAGCAAAACTCTGTAAAAATGGCAATTTTGGTCACTGTGAGGGTTTAAAAAGTGGTTATTCAACATGAGGCACGATCCAATTGACATTTTGAATCATTTTTGGTACAGTCCAAAAAATCAATTTTCGGATGAAAAACGATGACTCCGGACATGTCGAACTATCCCAAAATGGTCAATATGGATGAAATTTTAACATTTAATCTTTTGACTGTAAATGACTGTTGGATGTGAATTATGACTTTGTCAACTAAAATAAGTGTGTTTAAAGTCATTTCTGTGCCTGAAACGGGTCAAAATTGAAGCTTTTGAGTAAGCAAAACTCTGTAAAAATTGCAATTTTGGTCACTCTGAGGGTTTAAAAAGTGGTTATTCAACATGAGGCACGATCCAATTGACATTTTGAATCATTTTTGGTACAGTCCAAAAAATCAATTTTCGGATGAAAAACGATGACTCCGGACATGTCGAACGATCCCAAAATGGTCAATATGGATGAAATTTTAACATTTAATCTTTTGACTGTAAATGACTGTTAGATGTGAATTATGACTTTGTCAACTAAAATACGTGTGTTTAAAGTCATTTCTGTGCCTGAAACGGGTCAAAATTGAAGCTTTTGAGTAAGCAAAACTCTGTAAAAATGGAAATGTTGGTCACTGTGAGGGTTTAAAAAGTGGTTATTCAACATGAGGCACGATCCAATTGACATTTTGAATCATTTTTGGTACAGTCCAAAAAATCAATTTTCGGATGAAAAACGATGACTCCGGACATGTTGAACGATCCCAAAATGGTCAATATGGATGAAATTTAAACATTTAATCTTTTGACTGTAAATGACTGTTGGATGTGAATTATGACTTTGTCAACTAAAATAAGTGTGTTTAAAGTCATTTCTGTGCCTGAAACTGGTCAAAATTGAAGCTTTTGAGTAAGCAAAACGCTGTAAAAATGGCAATTTTGGTCACTCTGAGGGTTTAAAAAGTGGTTATTCTACATGAGGCACGATCCAATTGACATTTTGAATCATTTTTGGTAAGTCCAAAAAATCAATTTTCGGATGAAAAACGATGACTCCGGACATGTCGAACTATCCCAAAATGGTCAATATGGATGAAATTTTAACATTTAATCTTTTGACTCTAAATGGCTGTTGGATGTGAATTATGACTTTGTCAACTAAAATAAGTGTGTTTAAAGTCATTTCTGTGCCTCAAAGGGGTCAAAATTGAAGCTTTTGAGTAAGCAAAACTCTGTAAAAATGGCAATTTTGGTCACTGTGAGGGTTTAAAAAGTGGTTATTCAACATGAGGCACGATCCAATTGAAATTTTGAATCATTTTTGGTACAGTCCAAAAAATCAATTTTCGAATGAAAAACGATGACTCCGGACATGTCGAACGATCCCAAAAAGGTCACAATGGATGAAATTTTAACATTTAATCTTTTGACTGTAAATGACTGTTGGATGTGAAATATGACTTTGTCAACTAAAATAAGTGTGTTTAAAGTCATTTCTGTGCCTGAAACGGGTCAAAATTGAAGCTTTTGAGTAAGCAAAACTCTGTAAAAATGGCAATTTTGGTCACTCTGAGGGTTTAAAAAGTGGTTATTCAACATGAGGCACGATCCAATTGACATTTTGAATCATTTTTGGTACAGTCCAAAAAATCAATTTTCGGATGAAAAACGATGACTCCGGACATGTCGAACGATCCCAAAAAGGTCAATATGGATGAAATTTTAACATTTAATCTTTTGACTGTAAATGACTGTTGGATGTGAATTATGACTTTGTCAACTAAAATAAGTGTGTTTAAAGTCATTTCTGTGCCTGAAACTGGTCAAAATTGAAGCTTTTGAGTAAGCAAAACTCTGTAAAAATGGCAATTTTGGTCACTGTGAGGGTTTAAAAAGTGGTTATTCAACATGAGGCACGATCCAATTGACATTTTGAATCATTTTTGGTACAGTCCAAAAAATCAATTTTCGGATGAAAAACGATGACTCCGGACATGTCGAACGATCCCAAAAAGGTCAAAATGGATGAAATTTTAACATTTAATCTTTTGACTGTAAATGACTGTTGGATGTGAATTATGACTTTGTCAACTAAAATAAGTGTGTTTAAAGTCATTTCTGTGCCTGAAACAGGTCAAAATTGAAGCTTTTGAGTAAGCAAAACTCTGTAAAAATGGCAATTTTGGTCTCTCTGAGGGTTTAAAAAGTGGTTATTCAACATGAGGCACGATCCAATTGACATTTTGAATCATTTTTGGTACAGTCCAAAAAATCAAATTTCGGATGAAAAACGATGACTCCGGACATGTCGAACGATCCCAAAATGGTCAATATGGATGAAATTTTAACATTTAATCTTTTGACTGTAAATGACTGTTGGATGTGAATTATGACTTTGTCAACTAAAATAAGTGTGTTTAAAGTCATTTCTGTGCCTGAAACGGGTCAAAATTGAAGCTTTTGAGTAAGCAAAACTCTGTAAAAATGGCAATTTTGGTCACTGTGAGGGTTTAAAAAGTGGTTATTCAACATGAGGCACGATCCAATTGACATTTTGAATCATTTTTGGTACAGTCCAAAAAATCAATTTTCGGATGAAAAACGATGACTCCGGACATGTCGAACTATCCCAAAATGGTCAATATGGATGAAATTTTAACATTTAATCTTTTGACTGTAAATGACTGTTGGATGTGAATTATGACTTTGTCAACTAAAATAAGTGTGTTTAAAGTCATTTCTGTGCCTCAAAGGGGTCAAAATTGAAGCTTTTGAGTAAGCAAAACTCTGTAAAAATTGCAATTTTGGTCACTCTGAGGGTTTAAAAAGTGGTTATTCAACATGAGGCACGATCCAATTGACATTTTGAATCATTTTTGGTACAGTCCAAAAAATCAATTTTCGGATTAAAAACGATGACTCCGGACATGTCGAACGATCCCAAAAAGGTCAAAATGGATGAAATTTTAACATTTAATCTTTTGACTGTAAATGACTGTTGGATGTGAATTATGACTTTGTCAACTAAAATAAGTGTGTTTAAAGTAATTTCTGTGCCTCAAAGGGGTCAAAATTGAAGCTTTTGAGTAAGCAAAACTCTGTAAAAATGGCAATTTTGGTCACTGTGAGGGTTTAAAAAGTGGTTATTCAACATAAGGAACGATCCAATTGAAATTTTGAATCATTTTTGGTACAGTCCAAAAAATCAATTTTCGGATGAAAAACGATGACTCCGGAAATGTCGAACGATCCCAAAAAGGTCAAAATGGATGACATTTTAACATTTAATCTTTTGACTGTAAATGACTGTTGGATGTGAATTGTGACTTTGTCAACTAAAATAAGTGTGTTTAAAGTCATTTCTGTGCCTGAAACGGGTCAAAATTGAAGCTTTTGAGTAAGCAAAACTCTGTAAAAATGGCAATTTTGGTCACTCTGAGGGTTTAAAAAGTGGTTATTCAACATGAGGCACGATCCAATTGACATTTTGAATCATTTTTGGTACAGTCCAAAAAATCAATTTTCGGATGAAAAACGATGACTCCGGACATGTCGAACGATCCCAAAATGGTCAATATGGATGAAATTTTAACATTTAATCTTTTGACTGTAAATGACTGTTGGATGTGAATTATGACTTTGTCAACTAAAATAAGTGTGTTTAAAGTCATTTCTGTGCCTGAAACGGGTCAAAATTGAAGCTTTTGAGTAAGCAAAACTCTTTAAAAATGGCAATTTTGGTCACTCTGAGGGTTTAAAAAGTGGTTATTCAACATGAGGCACGATCCAATTGACATTTTGAATCATTTTTGGTACAGTCCAAAAAATCAATTTTCGGATGAAAAACGATGACTCCGGACATGTCGAACGATCCCAAAAAGGTCAAAATGGATGAAATTTTAACATTTAATCTTTTGACTGTAAATGACTGTTGGATGTGAATTATGACTTTGTCAACTAAAATAAGTGTGTTTAAAGTCATTTCTGTGCCTGAAACGGGTAAAAATTGAAGCTTTTGAGTAAGCAAAACTCTGTAAAAATGGCAATTTTGGTCACTCTGAGGGTTTAAAAAGTGGTTATTCAACATGAGGCACGATCCAATTGACATTTTGAATCATTTTTGGTACAGTCCAAAAAATCAATTTTCGGATGAAAAACGATGACTCCGGACCTGTCGAACGATCCCAAAATGGTCAATATGGATGAAATTTTAACATTTAATCTTTTGACTGTAAATGACTGTTGGATGTGAATTATGACTTTGTCAACTAAAATAAGTGTGTTTAAAGTCATTTTTGTGCCTGAAACGGGTCAAAATTGAAGCTTTTGAGTAAGCAAAACTCTGTAAAAATGGCAATTTTGGTCACTCTGAGGGTTTAAAAAGTGGTTATTCAACATGAGGCACGATCCAATTGACATTTTGAATCATTTTTGGTACAGTCCAAAAAAATCAATTTTCGAATGAAAAACGATGACTCCGGACATGTCGAACGATCCCCAAAAGGTCAAAATGGATGAAATTTTAACATTTAATCTTTTGACTGTAAATGACTGTTGGATGTGAATTATGACTTTGTCAACTAAAATAAGTGTGTTTAAAGTCATTTCTGTGCCTGAAACGGGTCAAAATTGAAGCTTTTGAGTAAGCAAAACTCTGTAAAAATGGCAATTTTGGTCACTGTGAGGGTTTAAAAAGTGGTTATTCAACATGAGGCACGATCCAATTGACATTTTGAATCATTTTTGGTACAGTCCAAAAAATCAATTTTCGGATGAAAAACGATGACTCCGGACATGTCGAACGATCCCAAAATGGTCAATATGGATGAAATTTTACCATTTAATCTTTTGACTGTAAATGACTGTTGGATGTGAATTATGACTTTGTCAACTAAAATAAGTGTGTTTAAAGTCATTTCTGTGCCTGAAACGGGTCAAAATTGAAGCTTTTGAGTAAGCAAAACTCTGTAAAATTGGCAATTTTGGTCACTCTGAGGGTTTAAAAAGTGGTTATTCAACATGAGGCACGATCCAATTGACATTTTGAATCATTTTTGGTACAGTCCAAAAAATCAATTTTCCAATGAAAAACGATGACTCCGGACATGTCGAACGATCCCCAAAAGGTCAAAATGGATGAAATTTTAACATTTAATCTTTTGACTGTAAATGACTGTTGGATGTGAATTATGACTTTGTCAACTAAAATAAGTGTGTTTAAAGTCATTTCTGTGCCTGAAACGGGTCAAAATTGAAGCTTTTGAGTAAGCAAAACTCTGTAAAAATGGCAATTTTGGTCACTGTGAGGGTTTAAAAAGTGTTTATTCAACATGAGGCACGATCCAATTGACATTTTGAATCATTTTTGGTACAGTCCAAAAAATCAATTTTCGGATGAAAAACGATGACTCCGGACATGTCGAACTATCCCAAAATGGTCAATATGGATGAAATTTTAACATTTAATCTTTTGACTGTAAATGACTGTTGGATGTGAATTATGACTTTGTCAACTAAAATAAGTGTGTTTAAAGTCATTTCTGTGCCTGAAACGGGTCAAAATTGAAGCTTTTGAGTAAGCAAAACTCTGTAAAAATTGCAATTTTGGTCACTCTGAGGGTTTAAAAAGTGGTTATTCAACATGAGGCACGATCCAATTGACATTTTGAATCATTTTTGGTACAGTCCAAAAAATCAATTTTCGGATGAAAAACGATGACTCCGGACATGTCGAACGATCCCAAAATGGTCAATATGGATGAAATTTTACCATTTAATCTTTTGACTGTAAATGACTGTTGGATGTGAATTATGACTTTGTCAACTAAAATAAGTGTGTTTAAAGTCATTTCTGTGCCTGAAACGGGTCAAAATTGAAGCTTTTGAGTAAGCAAAACGCTGTAAAATTGGCAATTTTGGTCACTCTGAGGGTTTAAAAAGTGGTTATTCAACATGAGGCACGATCCAATTGACATTTTGAATCATTTTTGGTACAGTCCAAAAAATCAATTTTCCAATGAAAAACGATGACTCCGGACATGTCGAAAGATCCCCAAAAGGTCAAAATGGATGAAATTTTAACATTTAATCTTTTGACTGTAAATGACTGTTGGATGTGAATTATGACTTTGTCAACTAAAATAAGTGTGTTTAAAGTCATTTCTGTGCCTGAAACGGGTCAAAATTGAAGCTTTTGAGTAAGCAAAACTCTGTAAAAATGGCAATTTTGGTCACTGTGAGGGTTTAAAAAGTGGTTATTCAACATGAGGCACGATCCAATTGACATTTTGAATCATTTTTGGTACAGTCCAAAAAATCAATTTTCGGATGAAAAACGATGACTCCGGACATGTCGAACTATCCCAAAATGGTCAATATGGATGAAATTTTAACATTTAATCTTTTGACTGTAAATGACTGTTGGATGTGAATTATGACTTTGTCAACTAAAATAAGTGTGTTTAAAGTCATTTCTGTGCCTGAAACGGGTCAAAATTGAAGCTTTTGAGTAAGCAAAACTCTGTAAAAATGGCAATTTTGGTCACTCTGAGGGTTTAAAAAGTGGTTATTCAACATGAGGCACGATCCAATTGACATTTTGAATCAATTTTGGTACAGTCCAAAAAATCAATTTTCGGATGAAAAACGATGACTCCGGACATGTCGAACGATCCCAAAATGGTCAATATGGATGAAATTTTACCATTTAATCTTTTGACTGTAAATGACTGTTGGATGTGAATTATGACTTTGTCAACTAAAATAAGTGTGTTTAAAGTCATTTCTGTGCCTGAAACGGGTCAAAATTGAAGCTTTTGAGTAAGCAAAACTCTGTAAAATTGGCAATTTTGGTCACTCTGAGGGTTTAAAAAGTGGTTATTCAACATGAGGCACGATCCAATTGACATTTTGAATCATTTTTGGTACAGTCCAAAAAATCAATTTTCCAATGAAAAACGATGACTCCGGACATGTCGAACGATCCCCAAAAGGTCAAAATGGATGAAATTTTAACATTTAATCTTTTGACTGTAAATGACTGTTGGATGTGAATTATGACTTTGTCAACTAAAATAAGTGTGTTTAAAGTCATTTCTGTGCCTGAAACGGGTCAAAATTGAAGCTTTTGAGTAAGCAAAACTCTGTAAAAATGGCAATTTTGGTCACTGTGAGGGTTTAAAAAGTGGTTATTCAACATGAGGCACGATCCAATTGACATTTTGAATCATTTTTGGTACAGTCCAAAAAATCAATTTTCGGATGAAAAACGATGACTCCGGACATGTCGAACTATCCCAAAATGGTCAATATGGATGAAATTTTAACATTTAATCTTTTGACTGTAAATGACTGTTGGATGTGAATTATGACTTTGTCAACTAAAATAAGTGTGTTTAAAGTCATTTCTGTGCCTGAAACGGGTCAAAATTGAAGCTTTTGAGTAAGCAAAACTCTGTAAAAATTGCAATTTTGGTCACTCTGAGGGTTTAAAAAGTGGTTATTCAACATGAGGCACGATCCAATTGACATTTTGAATCATTTTTGGTACAGTCCAAAAAATCAATTTTCGGATGAAAAACGATGACTCCGGACATGTCGAACGATCCCAAAATGGTCAATATGGATGAAATTTTAACATTTAATCTTTTGACTGTAAATGACTGTTAGATGTGAATTATGACTTTGTCAACTAAAATACGTGTGTTTAAAGTCATTTCTGTGCCTGAAACGGGTCAAAATTGAAGCTTTTGAGTAAGCAAAACTCTGTAAAAATGGAAATGTTGGTCACTGTGAGGGTTTAAAAAGTGGTTATTCAACATGAGGCACGATCCAATTGACATTTTGAATCATTTTTGGTACAGTCCAAAAAATCAATTTTCGGATGAAAAACGATGACTCCGGACATGTTGAACGATCCCAAAATGGTCAATATGGATGAAATTTAAACATTTAATCTTTTGACTGTAAATGACTGTTGGATGTGAATTATGACTTTGTCAACTAAAATAAGTGTGTTTAAAGTCATTTCTGTGCCTGAAACTGGTCAAAATTGAAGCTTTTGAGTAAGCAAAACGCTGTAAAAATGGCAATTTTGGTCACTCTGAGGGTTTAAAAAGTGGTTATTCAACATGAGGCACGATCCAATTGACATTTTGAATCATTTTTGGTACAGTCCAAAAAATCAATTTTCGGATGAAAAACGATGACTCCGGACATGTCGAACGATCCCAAAAAGGTCAATATGGATGAAATTTTAACATTTAATCTTTTGACTGTAAATGACTGTTGGATGTGAATTATGACTTTGTCAACTAAAATAAGTGTGTTTAAAGTCATTTCTGTGCCTGAAACTGGTCAAAATTGAAGCTTTTGAGTAAGCAAAACTCTGTAAAAATGGCAATTTTGGTCACTGTGAGGGTTTAAAAAGTGGTTATTCAACATGAGGCACGATCCAATTGACATTTTGAATCATTTTTGGTACAGTCCAAAAAATCAATTTTCGGATGAAAAACGATGACTCCGGACATGTCGAACGATCCCAAAAAGGTCAAAATGGATGAAATTTTAACATTTAATCTTTTGACTGTAAATGACTGTTGGATGTGAATTATGACTTTGTCAACTAAAATAAGTGTGTTTAAAGTCATTTCTGTGCCTGAAACAGGTCAAAATTGAAGCTTTTGAGTAAGCAAAACTCTGTAAAAATGGCAATTTTGGTCTCTCTGAGGGTTTAAAAAGTGGTTATTCAACATGAGGCACGATCCAATTGACATTTTGAATCATTTTTGGTACAGTCCAAAAAATCAAATTTCGGATGAAAAACGATGACTCCGGACATGTCGAACGATCCCAAAATGGTCAATATGGATGAAATTTTAACATTTAATCTTTTGACTGTAAATGACTGTTGGATGTGAATTATGACTTTGTCAACTAAAATAAGTGTGTTTAAAGTCATTTCTGTGCCTGAAACGGGTCAAAATTGAAGCTTTTGAGTAAGCAAAACTCTGTAAAAATGGCAATTTTGGTCACTGTGAGGGTTTAAAAAGTGGTTATTCAACATGAGGCACGATCCAATTGACATTTTGAATCATTTTTGGTACAGTCCAAAAAATCAATTTTCGGATGAAAAACGATGACTCCGGACATGTCGAACTATCCCAAAATGGTCAATATGGATGAAATTTTAACATTTAATCTTTTGACTGTAAATGACTGTTGGATGTGAATTATGACTTTGTCAACTAAAATAAGTGTGTTTAAAGTCATTTCTGTGCCTCAAAGGGGTCAAAATTGAAGCTTTTGAGTAAGCAAAACTCTGTAAAAATTGCAATTTTGGTCACTCTGAGGGTTTAAAAAGTGGTTATTCAACATGAGGCACGATCCAATTGACATTTTGAATCATTTTTGGTACAGTCCAAAAAATCAATTTTCGGATTAAAAACGATGACTCCGGACATGTCGAACGATCCCAAAAAGGTCAAAATGGATGAAATTTTAACATTTAATCTTTTGACTGTAAATGACTGTTGGATGTGAATTATGACTTTGTCAACTAAAATAAGTGTGTTTAAAGTAATTTCTGTGCCTCAAAGGGGTCAAAATTGAAGCTTTTGAGTAAGCAAAACTCTGTAAAAATGGCAATTTTGGTCACTGTGAGGGTTTAAAAAGTGGTTATTCAACATAAGGAACGATCCAATTGAAATTTTGAATCATTTTTGGTACAGTCCAAAAAATCAATTTTCGGATGAAAAACGATGACTCCGGAAATGTCGAACGATCCCAAAAAGGTCAAAATGGATGACATTTTAACATTTAATCTTTTGACTGTAAATGACTGTTGGATGTGAATTGTGACTTTGTCAACTAAAATAAGTGTGTTTAAAGTCATTTCTGTGCCTGAAACGGGTCAAAATTGAAGCTTTTGAGTAAGCAAAACTCTGTAAAAATGGCAATTTTGGTCACTCTGAGGGTTTAAAAAGTGGTTATTCAACATGAGGCACGATCCAATTGACATTTTGAATCATTTTTGGTACAGTCCAAAAAATCAATTTTCGGATGAAAAACGATGACTCCGGACATGTCGAACGATCCCAAAATGGTCAATATGGATGAAATTTTAACATTTAATCTTTTGACTGTAAATGACTGTTGGATGTGAATTATGACTTTGTCAACTAAAATAAGTGTGTTTAAAGTCATTTCTGTGCCTGAAACGGGTCAAAATTGAAGCTTTTGAGTAAGCAAAACTCTTTAAAAATGGCAATTTTGGTCACTCTGAGGGTTTAAAAAGTGGTTATTCAACATGAGGCACGATCCAATTGACATTTTGAATCATTTTTGGTACAGTCCAAAAAATCAATTTTCGGATGAAAAACGATGACTCCGGACATGTCGAACGATCCCAAAAAGGTCAAAATGGATGAAATTTTAACATTTAATCTTTTGACTGTAAATGACTGTTGGATGTGAATTATGACTTTGTCAACTAAAATAAGTGTGTTTAAAGTCATTTCTGTGCCTGAAACGGGTAAAAATTGAAGCTTTTGAGTAAGCAAAACTCTGTAAAAATGGCAATTTTGGTCACTCTGAGGGTTTAAAAAGTGGTTATTCAACATGAGGCACGATCCAATTGACATTTTGAATCATTTTTGGTACAGTCCAAAAAATCAATTTTCGGATGAAAAACGATGACTCCGGACCTGTCGAACGATCCCAAAATGGTCAATATGGATGAAATTTTAACATTTAATCTTTTGACTGTAAATGACTGTTGGATGTGAATTATGACTTTGTCAACTAAAATAAGTGTGTTTAAAGTCATTTCTGTGCCTGAAACGGGTCAAAATTGAAGCTTTTGAGTAAGCAAAACTCTGTAAAAATGGCAATTTTGGTCACTCTGAGGGTTTAAAAAGTGGTTATTCAACATGAGGCACGATCCAATTGACATTTTGAATCATTTTTGGTACAGTCCAAAAAAATCAATTTTCGAATGAAAAACGATGACTCCGGACATGTCGAACGATCCCCAAAAGGTCAAAATGGATGAAATTTTAACATTTAATCTTTTGACTGTAAATGACTGTTGGATGTGAATTATGACTTTGTCAACTAAAATAAGTGTGTTTAAAGTCATTTCTGTGCCTGAAACGGGTCAAAATTGAAGCTTTTGAGTAAGCAAAACTCTGTAAAAATGGCAATTTTGGTCACTGTGAGGGTTTAAAAAGTGGTTATTCAACATGAGGCACGATCCAATTGACATTTTGAATCATTTTTGGTACAGTCCAAAAAATCAATTTTCGGATGAAAAACGATGACTCCGGACATGTCGAACTATCCCAAAATGGTCAATATGGATGAAATTTTAACATTTAATCTTTTGACTGTAAATGACTGTTGGATGTGAATTATGACTTTGTCAACTAAAATAAGTGTGTTTAAAGTCATTTCTGTGCCTGAAACGGGTCAAAATTGAAGCTTTTGAGTAAGCAAAACTCTGTAAAAATGGCAATTTTGGTCACTCTGAGGGTTTAAAAAGTGGTTATTCAACATGAGGCACGATCCAATTGACATTTTGAATCAATTTTGGTACAGTCCAAAAAATCAATTTTCGGATGAAAAACGATGACTCCGGACATGTCGAACGATCCCAAAATGGTCAATATGGATGAAATTTTACCATTTAATCTTTTGACTGTAAATGACTGTTGGATGTGAATTATGACTTTGTCAACTAAAATAAGTGTGTTTAAAGTCATTTCTGTGCCTGAAACGGGTCAAAATTGAAGCTTTTGAGTAAGCAAAACTCTGTAAAATTGGCAATTTTGGTCACTCTGAGGGTTTAAAAAGTGGTTATTCAACATGAGGCACGATCCAATTGACATTTTGAATCATTTTTGGTACAGTCCAAAAAATCAATTTTCCAATGAAAAACGATGACTCCGGACATGTCGAACGATCCCCAAAAGGTCAAAATGGATGAAATTTTAACATTTAATCTTTTGACTGTAAATGACTGTTGGATGTGAATTATGACTTTGTCAACTAAAATAAGTGTGTTTAAAGTCATTTCTGTGCCTGAAACGGGTCAAAATTGAAGCTTTTGAGTAAGCAAAACTCTGTAAAAATGGCAATTTTGGTCACTGTGAGGGTTTAAAAAGTGTTTATTCAACATGAGGCACGATCCAATTGACATTTTGAATCATTTTTGGTACAGTCCAAAAAATCAATTTTCGGATGAAAAACGATGACTCCGGACATGTCGAACTATCCCAAAATGGTCAATATGGATGAAATTTTAACATTTAATCTTTTGACTGTAAATGACTGTTGGATGTGAATTATGACTTTGTCAACTAAAATAAGTGTGTTTAAAGTCATTTCTGTGCCTGAAACGGGTCAAAATTGAAGCTTTTGAGTAAGCAAAACTCTGTAAAAATTGCAATTTTGGTCACTCTGAGGGTTTAAAAAGTGGTTATTCAACATGAGGCACGATCCAATTGACATTTTGAATCATTTTTGGTACAGTCCAAAAAATCAATTTTCGGATGAAAAACGATGACTCCGGACATGTCGAACGATCCCAAAATGGTCAATATGGATGAAATTTTAACATTTAATCTTTTGACTGTAAATGACTGTTGGATGTGAATTATGACTTTGTCAACTAAAATAAGTGTGTTTAAAGTCATTTCTGTGCCTGAAACGGGTCAAAATTGAAGCTTTTGAGTAAGCAAAACTCTGTAAAAATGGCAATTTTGGTCACTGTGAGGGTTTAAAAAGTGGTTATTCAACATGAGGCACGATCCAATTGACATTTTGAATCATTTTTGGTACAGTCCAAAAAATCAATTTTCGGATGAAAAACGATGACTCCGGACATGTCGAACTATCCCAAAATGGTCAATAGGGATGAAATTTTAACATTTAATCTTTTGACTCTAAATGACTGTTGGATGTGAATTATGACTTTGTCAACTAAAATAAGTGTGTTTAAAGTCATTTCTGTGCCTCAAAGGGGTCAAAATTGAAGCTTTTGAGTAAGCAAAACTCTGTAAAAATGGCAATTTTGGTCACTGTGAGGGTTTAAAAAGTGGTTATTCAACATGAGGCACGATCCAATTGACATTTTGAATCATTTTTGGTACAGTCCAAAAAATCAATTTTCGGATGAAAAACGATGACTCCGGACATGTCGAACGATCCCAAAAAGGTCAATATGGATGAAATTTTAACATTTAATCTTTTGACTGTAAATGACTGTTGGATGTGAATTATGACTTTGTCAACTAAAATAAGTGTGTTTAAAGTCATTTCTGTGCCTGAAACTGGTCAAAATTGAAGCTTTTGAGTAAGCAAAACTCTGTAAAAATGGCAATTTTGGTCACTGTGAGGGTTTAAAAAGTGGTTATTCAACATGAGGCACGATCCAATTGACATTTTGAATCATTTTTGGTACAGTCCAAAAAATCAATTTTCGGATGAAAAACGATGACTCCGGACATGTCGAACTATCCCAAAATGGTCAATATGGATGAAATTTTAACATTTAATCTTTTGACTCTAAATGGCTGTTGGATGTGAATTATGACTTTGTCAACTAAAATAAGTGTGTTTAAAGTCATTTCTGTGCCTCAAAGGGGTCAAAATTGAAGCTTTTGAGTAAGCAATCCTCTGTAAAAATGGCAATTTTGGTCACTGTGAGGGTTTAAAAAGTGGTTATTCAACATGAGGCACGATCCAATTGAAATTTTGAATCATTTTTGGTACAGTCCAAAAAATCAATTTTCGGATGAAAAACGATGACTCCGGACATGTCGAACGATCCCAAAAAGGTCAAAATGGATGAAATTTTAACATTTAATCTTTTGACTGTAAATGACTGTTGGATGTGAATTATGACTTTGTCAACTAAAATAAGTGTGTTTAAAGTCATTTCTGTGCCTGAAACGGGTAAAAATTGAAGCTTTTGAGTAAGCAAAACTCTGTAAAAATGGCAATTTTGGTCACTCTGAGGGTTTAAAAAGTGGTTATTCAACATGAGGCACGATCCAATTGACATTTTGAATCATTTTTGGTACAGTCCAAAAAATCAATTTTCGGATGAAAAACGATGACTCCGGACCTGTCGAACGATCCCAAAATGGTCAATATGGATGAAATTTTAACATTTAATCTTTTGACTGTAAATGACTGTTGGATGTGAATTATGACTTTGTCAACTAAAATAAGTGTGTTTAAAGTCATTTCTGTGCCTGAAACGGGTCAAAATTGAAGCTTTTGAGTAAGCAAAACTCTGTAAAAATGGCAATTTTGGTCACTCTGAGGGTTTAAAAAGTGGTTATTCAACATGAGGCACGATCCAATTGACATTTTGAATCATTTTTGGTACAGTCCAAAAAAATCAATTTTCGAATGAAAAACGATGACTCCGGACATGTCGAACGATCCCCAAAAGGTCAAAATGGATGAAATTTTAACATTTAATCTTTTGACTGTAAATGACTGTTGGATGTGAATTATGACTTTGTCAACTAAAATAAGTGTGTTTAAAGTCATTTCTGTGCCTGAAACGGGTCAAAATTGTAGCTTTTGAGTAAGCAAAACTCTGTAAAAATGGCAATTTTGGTCACTGTGAGGGTTTAAAAAGTGGTTATTCAACATGAGGCACGATCCAATTGACATTTTGAATCATTTTTGGTACAGTCCAAAAAATCAATTTTCGGATGAAAAACGATGACTCCGGACATGTCGAACTATCCCAAAATGGTCAATATGGATGAAATTTTAACATTTAATCTTTTGACTGTAAATGACTGTTGGATGTGAATTATGACTTTGTCAACTAAAATAAGTGTGTTTAAAGTCATTTCTGTGCCTGAAACGGGTCAAAATTGAAGCTTTTGAGTAAGCAAAACTCTGTAAAAATGGCAATTTTGGTCACTCTGAGGGTTTAAAAAGTGGTTATTCAACATGAGGCACGATCCAATTGACATTTTGAATCAATTTTGGTACAGTCCAAAAAATCAATTTTCGGATGAAAAACGATGACTCCGGACATGTCGAACGATCCCAAAATGGTCAATATGGATGAAATTTTACCATTTAATCTTTTGACTGTAAATGACTGTTGGATGTGAATTATGACTTTGTCAACTAAAATAAGTGTGTTTAAAGTCATTTCTGTGCCTGAAACGGGTCAAAATTGAAGCTTTTGAGTAAGCAAAACTCTGTAAAATTGGCAATTTTGGTCACTCTGAGGGTTTAAAAAGTGGTTATTCAACATGAGGCACGATCCAATTGACATTTTGAATCATTTTTGGTACAGTCCAAAAAATCAATTTTCCAATGAAAAACGATGACTCCGGACATGTCGAACGATCCCCAAAAGGTCAAAATGGATGAAATTTTAACATTTAATCTTTTGACTGTAAATGACTGTTGGATGTGAATTATGACTTTGTCAACTAAAATAAGTGTGTTTAAAGTCATTTCTGTGCCTGAAACGGGTCAAAATTGAAGCTTTTGAGTAAGCAAAACTCTGTAAAAATGGCAATTTTGGTCACTGTGAGGGTTTAAAAAGTGTTTATTCAACATGAGGCACGATCCAATTGACATTTTGAATCATTTTTGGTACAGTCCAAAAAATCAATTTTCGGATGAAAAACGATGACTCCGGACATGTCGAACTATCCCAAAATGGTCAATATGGATGAAATTTTAACATTTAATCTTTTGACTGTAAATGACTGTTGGATGTGAATTATGACTTTGTCAACTAAAATAAGTGTGTTTAAAGTCATTTCTGTGCCTGAAACGGGTCAAAATTGAAGCTTTTGAGTAAGCAAAACTCTGTAAAAATTGCAATTTTGGTCACTCTGAGGGTTTAAAAAGTGGTTATTCAACATGAGGCACGATCCAATTGACATTTTGAATCATTTTTGGTACAGTCCAAAAAATCAATTTTCGGATGAAAAACGATGACTCCGGACATGTCGAACGATCCCAAAATGGTCAATATGGATGAAATTTTACCATTTAATCTTTTGACTGTAAATGACTGTTGGATGTGAATTATGACTTTGTCAACTAAAATAAGTGTGTTTAAAGTCATTTCTGTGCCTGAAACGGGTCAAAATTGAAGCTTTTGAGTAAGCAAAACGCTGTAAAATTGGCAATTTTGGTCACTCTGAGGGTTTAAAAAGTGGTTATTCAACATGAGGCACGATCCAATTGACATTTTGAATCATTTTTGGTACAGTCCAAAAAATCAATTTTCCAATGAAAAACGATGACTCCGGACATGTCGAAAGATCCCCAAAAGGTCAAAATGGATGAAATTTTAACATTTAATCTTTTGACTGTAAATGACTGTTGGATGTGAATTATGACTTTGTCAACTAAAATAAGTGTGTTTAAAGTCATTTCTGTGCCTGAAACGGGTCAAAATTGAAGCTTTTGAGTAAGCAAAACTCTGTAAAAATGGCAATTTTGGTCACTGTGAGGGTTTAAAAAGTGGTTATTCAACATGAGGCACGATCCAATTGACATTTTGAATCATTTTTGGTACAGTCCAAAAAATCAATTTTCGGATGAAAAACGATGACTCCGGACATGTCGAACTATCCCAAAATGGTCAATATGGATGAAATTTTAACATTTAATCTTTTGACTGTAAATGACTGTTGGATGTGAATTATGACTTTGTCAACTAAAATAAGTGTGTTTAAAGTCATTTCTGTGCCTGAAACGGGTCAAAATTGAAGCTTTTGAGTAAGCAAAACTCTGTAAAAATGGCAATTTTGGTCACTCTGAGGGTTTAAAAAGTGGTTATTCAACATGAGGCACGATCCAATTGACATTTTGAATCAATTTTGGTACAGTCCAAAAAATCAATTTTCGGATGAAAAACGATGACTCCGGACATGTCGAACGATCCCAAAATGGTCAATATGGATGAAATTTTACCATTTAATCTTTTGACTGTAAATGACTGTTGGATGTGAATTATGACTTTGTCAACTAAAATAAGTGTGTTTAAAGTCATTTCTGTGCCTGAAACGGGTCAAAATTGAAGCTTTTGAGTAAGCAAAACTCTGTAAAATTGGCAATTTTGGTCACTCTGAGGGTTTAAAAAGTGGTTATTCAACATGAGGCACGATCCAATTGACATTTTGAATCATTTTTGGTACAGTCCAAAAAATCAATTTTCCAATGAAAAACGATGACTCCGGACATGTCGAACGATCCCCAAAAGGTCAAAATGGATGAAATTTTAACATTTAATCTTTTGACTGTAAATGACTGTTGGATGTGAATTATGACTTTGTCAACTAAAATAAGTGTGTTTAAAGTCATTTCTGTGCCTGAAACGGGTCAAAATTGAAGCTTTTGAGTAAGCAAAACTCTGTAAAAATGGCAATTTTGGTCACTGTGAGGGTTTAAAAAGTGGTTATTCAACATGAGGCACGATCCAATTGACATTTTGAATCATTTTTGGTACAGTCCAAAAAATCAATTTTCGGATGAAAAACGATGACTCCGGACATGTCGAACTATCCCAAAATGGTCAATATGGATGAAATTTTAACATTTAATCTTTTGACTGTAAATGACTGTTGGATGTGAATTATGACTTTGTCAACTAAAATAAGTGTGTTTAAAGTCATTTCTGTGCCTGAAACGGGTCAAAATTGAAGCTTTTGAGTAAGCAAAACTCTGTAAAAATTGCAATTTTGGTCACTCTGAGGGTTTAAAAAGTGGTTATTCAACATGAGGCACGATCCAATTGACATTTTGAATCATTTTTGGTACAGTCCAAAAAATCAATTTTCGGATGAAAAACGATGACTCCGGACATGTCGAACGATCCCAAAATGGTCAATATGGATGAAATTTTAACATTTAATCTTTTGACTGTAAATGACTGTTAGATGTGAATTATGACTTTGTCAACTAAAATACGTGTGTTTAAAGTCATTTCTGTGCCTGAAACGGGTCAAAATTGAAGCTTTTGAGTAAGCAAAACTCTGTAAAAATGGAAATGTTGGTCACTGTGAGGGTTTAAAAAGTGGTTATTCAACATGAGGCACGATCCAATTGACATTTTGAATCATTTTTGGTACAGTCCAAAAAATCAATTTTCGGATGAAAAACGATGACTCCGGACATGTTGAACGATCCCAAAATGGTCAATATGGATGAAATTTAAACATTTAATCTTTTGACTGTAAATGACTGTTGGATGTGAATTATGACTTTGTCAACTAAAATAAGTGTGTTTAAAGTCATTTCTGTGCCTGAAACTGGTCAAAATTGAAGCTTTTGAGTAAGCAAAACGCTGTAAAAATGGCAATTTTGGTCACTCTGAGGGTTTAAAAAGTGGTTATTCTACATGAGGCACGATCCAATTGACATTTTGAATCATTTTTGGTAAGTCCAAAAAATCAATTTTCGGATGAAAAACGATGACTCCGGACATGTCGAACTATCCCAAAATGGTCAATATGGATGAAATTTTAACATTTAATCTTTTGACTCTAAATGGCTGTTGGATGTGAATTATGACTTTGTCAACTAAAATAAGTGTGTTTAAAGTCATTTCTGTGCCTCAAAGGGGTCAAAATTGAAGCTTTTGAGTAAGCAAAACTCTGTAAAAATGGCAATTTTGGTCACTGTGAGGGTTTAAAAAGTGGTTATTCAACATGAGGCACGATCCAATTGAAATTTTGAATCATTTTTGGTACAGTCCAAAAAATCAATTTTCGAATGAAAAACGATGACTCCGGACATGTCGAACGATCCCAAAAAGGTCACAATGGATGAAATTTTAACATTTAATCTTTTGACTGTAAATGACTGTTGGATGTGAAATATGACTTTGTCAACTAAAATAAGTGTGTTTAAAGTCATTTCTGTGCCTGAAACGGGTCAAAATTGAAGCTTTTGAGTAAGCAAAACTCTGTAAAAATGGCAATTTTGGTCACTCTGAGGGTTTAAAAAGTGGTTATTCAACATGAGGCACGATCCAATTGACATTTTGAATCATTTTTGGTACAGTCCAAAAAATCAATTTTCGGATGAAAAACGATGACTCCGGACATGTCGAACGATCCCAAAAAGGTCAATATGGATGAAATTTTAACATTTAATCTTTTGACTGTAAATGACTGTTGGATGTGAATTATGACTTTGTCAACTAAAATAAGTGTGTTTAAAGTCATTTCTGTGCCTGAAACTGGTCAAAATTGAAGCTTTTGAGTAAGCAAAACTCTGTAAAAATGGCAATTTTGGTCACTGTGAGGGTTTAAAAAGTGGTTATTCAACATGAGGCACGATCCAATTGACATTTTGAATCATTTTTGGTACAGTCCAAAAAATCAATTTTCGGATGAAAAACGATGACTCCGGACATGTCGAACTATCCCAAAATGGTCAATATGGATGAAATTTTAACATTTAATCTTTTGACTCTAAATGGCTGTTGGATGTGAATTATGACTTTGTCAACTAAAATAAGTGTGTTTAAAGTCATTTCTGTGCCTCAAAGGGGTCAAAATTGAAGCTTTTGAGTAAGCAATCCTCTGTAAAAATGGCAATTTTGGTCACTGTGAGGGTTTAAAAAGTGGTTATTCAACATGAGGCACGATCCAATTGAAATTTTGAATCATTTTTGGTACAGTCCAAAAAATCAATTTTCGGATGAAAAACGATGACTCCGGACATGTCGAACGATCCCAAAAAGGTCAAAATGGATGAAATTTTAACATTTAATCTTTTGACTGTAAATGACTGTTGGATGTGAATTATGACTTTGTCAACTAAAATAAGTGTGTTTAAAGTCATTTCTGTGCCTGAAACGGGTCAAAATTGAAGCTTTTGAGTAAGCAAAACTCTGTAAAAATTGCAATTTTGGTCACTCTGAGGGTTTAAAAAGTGGTTATTCAACATGAGGCACGATCCAATTGACATTTTGAATCATTTTTGGTACAGTCCAAAAAATCAATTTTCGGATGAAAAACGATGACTCCGGACATGTCGAACGATCCCAAAATGGTCAATATGGATGAAATTTTACCATTTAATCTTTTGACTGTAAATGACTGTTGGATGTGAATTATGACTTTGTCAACTAAAATAAGTGTGTTTAAAGTCATTTCTGTGCCTGAAACGGGTCAAAATTGAAGCTTTTGAGTAAGCAAAACGCTGTAAAATTGGCAATTTTGGTCACTCTGAGGGTTTAAAAAGTGGTTATTCAACATGAGGCACGATCCAATTGACATTTTGAATCATTTTTGGTACAGTCCAAAAAATCAATTTTCCAATGAAAAACGATGACTCCGGACATGTCGAAAGATCCCCAAAAGGTCAAAATGGATGAAATTTTAACATTTAATCTTTTGACTGTAAATGACTGTTGGATGTGAATTATGACTTTGTCAACTAAAATAAGTGTGTTTAAAGTCATTTCTGTGCCTGAAACGGGTCAAAATTGAAGCTTTTGAGTAAGCAAAACTCTGTAAAAATGGCAATTTTGGTCACTGTGAGGGTTTAAAAAGTGGTTATTCAACATGAGGCACGATCCAATTGACATTTTGAATCATTTTTGGTACAGTCCAAAAAATCAATTTTCGGATGAAAAACGATGACTCCGGACATGTCGAACTATCCCAAAATGGTCAATATGGATGAAATTTTAACATTTAATCTTTTGACTGTAAATGACTGTTGGATGTGAATTATGACTTTGTCAACTAAAATAAGTGTGTTTAAAGTCATTTCTGTGCCTGAAACGGGTCAAAATTGAAGCTTTTGAGTAAGCAAAACTCTGTAAAAATGGCAATTTTGGTCACTCTGAGGGTTTAAAAAGTGGTTATTCAACATGAGGCACGATCCAATTGACATTTTGAATCAATTTTGGTACAGTCCAAAAAATCAATTTTCGGATGAAAAACGATGACTCCGGACATGTCGAACGATCCCAAAATGGTCAATATGGATGAAATTTTACCATTTAATCTTTTGACTGTAAATGACTGTTGGATGTGAATTATGACTTTGTCAACTAAAATAAGTGTGTTTAAAGTCATTTCTGTGCCTGAAACGGGTCAAAATTGAAGCTTTTGAGTAAGCAAAACTCTGTAAAATTGGCAATTTTGGTCACTCTGAGGGTTTAAAAAGTGGTTATTCAACATGAGGCACGATCCAATTGACATTTTGAATCATTTTTGGTACAGTCCAAAAAATCAATTTTCCAATGAAAAACGATGACTCCGGACATGTCGAACGATCCCCAAAAGGTCAAAATGGATGAAATTTTAACATTTAATCTTTTGACTGTAAATGACTGTTGGATGTGAATTATGACTTTGTCAACTAAAATAAGTGTGTTTAAAGTCATTTCTGTGCCTGAAACGGGTCAAAATTGAAGCTTTTGAGTAAGCAAAACTCTGTAAAAATGGCAATTTTGGTCACTGTGAGGGTTTAAAAAGTGGTTATTCAACATGAGGCACGATCCAATTGACATTTTGAATCATTTTTGGTACAGTCCAAAAAATCAATTTTCGGATGAAAAACGATGACTCCGGACATGTCGAACTATCCCAAAATGGTCAATATGGATGAAATTTTAACATTTAATCTTTTGACTGTAAATGACTGTTGGATGTGAATTATGACTTTGTCAACTAAAATAAGTGTGTTTAAAGTCATTTCTGTGCCTGAAACGGGTCAAAATTGAAGCTTTTGAGTAAGCAAAACTCTGTAAAAATTGCAATTTTGGTCACTCTGAGGGTTTAAAAAGTGGTTATTCAACATGAGGCACGATCCAATTGACATTTTGAATCATTTTTGGTACAGTCCAAAAAATCAATTTTCGGATGAAAAACGATGACTCCGGACATGTCGAACGATCCCAAAATGGTCAATATGGATGAAATTTTAACATTTAATCTTTTGACTGTAAATGACTGTTAGATGTGAATTATGACTTTGTCAACTAAAATACGTGTGTTTAAAGTCATTTCTGTGCCTGAAACGGGTCAAAATTGAAGCTTTTGAGTAAGCAAAACTCTGTAAAAATGGAAATGTTGGTCACTGTGAGGGTTTAAAAAGTGGTTATTCAACATGAGGCACGATCCAATTGACATTTTGAATCATTTTTGGTACAGTCCAAAAAATCAATTTTCGGATGAAAAACGATGACTCCGGACATGTTGAACGATCCCAAAATGGTCAATATGGATGAAATTTAAACATTTAATCTTTTGACTGTAAATGACTGTTGGATGTGAATTATGACTTTGTCAACTAAAATAAGTGTGTTTAAAGTCATTTCTGTGCCTGAAACTGGTCAAAATTGAAGCTTTTGAGTAAGCAAAACGCTGTAAAAATGGCAATTTTGGTCACTCTGAGGGTTTAAAAAGTGGTTATTCAACATGAGGCACGATCCAATTGACATTTTGAATCATTTTTGGTACAGTCCAAAAAATCAATTTTCGGATGAAAAACGATGACTCCGGACATGTCGAACGATCCCAAAAAGGTCAATATGGATGAAATTTTAACATTTAATCTTTTGACTGTAAATGACTGTTGGATGTGAATTATGACTTTGTCAACTAAAATAAGTGTGTTTAAAGTCATTTCTGTGCCTGAAACTGGTCAAAATTGAAGCTTTTGAGTAAGCAAAACTCTGTAAAAATGGCAATTTTGGTCACTGTGAGGGTTTAAAAAGTGGTTATTCAACATGAGGCACGATCCAATTGACATTTTGAATCATTTTTGGTACAGTCCAAAAAATCAATTTTCGGATGAAAAACGATGACTCCGGACATGTCGAACGATCCCAAAAAGGTCAAAATGGATGAAATTTTAACATTTAATCTTTTGACTGTAAATGACTGTTGGATGTGAATTATGACTTTGTCAACTAAAATAAGTGTGTTTAAAGTCATTTCTGTGCCTGAAACAGGTCAAAATTGAAGCTTTTGAGTAAGCAAAACTCTGTAAAAATGGCAATTTTGGTCTCTCTGAGGGTTTAAAAAGTGGTTATTCAACATGAGGCACGATCCAATTGACATTTTGAATCATTTTTGGTACAGTCCAAAAAATCAAATTTCGGATGAAAAACGATGACTCCGGACATGTCGAACGATCCCAAAATGGTCAATATGGATGAAATTTTAACATTTAATCTTTTGACTGTAAATGACTGTTGGATGTGAATTATGACTTTGTCAACTAAAATAAGTGTGTTTAAAGTCATTTCTGTGCCTGAAACGGGTCAAAATTGAAGCTTTTGAGTAAGCAAAACTCTGTAAAAATGGCAATTTTGGTCACTGTGAGGGTTTAAAAAGTGGTTATTCAACATGAGGCACGATCCAATTGACATTTTGAATCATTTTTGGTACAGTCCAAAAAATCAATTTTCGGATGAAAAACGATGACTCCGGACATGTCGAACTATCCCAAAATGGTCAATATGGATGAAATTTTAACATTTAATCTTTTGACTGTAAATGACTGTTGGATGTGAATTATGACTTTGTCAACTAAAATAAGTGTGTTTAAAGTCATTTCTGTGCCTCAAAGGGGTCAAAATTGAAGCTTTTGAGTAAGCAAAACTCTGTAAAAATTGCAATTTTGGTCACTCTGAGGGTTTAAAAAGTGGTTATTCAACATGAGGCACGATCCAATTGACATTTTGAATCATTTTTGGTACAGTCCAAAAAATCAATTTTCGGATTAAAAACGATGACTCCGGACATGTCGAACGATCCCAAAAAGGTCAAAATGGATGAAATTTTAACATTTAATCTTTTGACTGTAAATGACTGTTGGATGTGAATTATGACTTTGTCAACTAAAATAAGTGTGTTTAAAGTAATTTCTGTGCCTCAAAGGGGTCAAAATTGAAGCTTTTGAGTAAGCAAAACTCTGTAAAAATGGCAATTTTGGTCACTGTGAGGGTTTAAAAAGTGGTTATTCAACATAAGGAACGATCCAATTGAAATTTTGAATCATTTTTGGTACAGTCCAAAAAATCAATTTTCGGATGAAAAACGATGACTCCGGAAATGTCGAACGATCCCAAAAAGGTCAAAATGGATGACATTTTAACATTTAATCTTTTGACTGTAAATGACTGTTGGATGTGAATTGTGACTTTGTCAACTAAAATAAGTGTGTTTAAAGTCATTTCTGTGCCTGAAACGGGTCAAAATTGAAGCTTTTGAGTAAGCAAAACTCTGTAAAAATGGCAATTTTGGTCACTCTGAGGGTTTAAAAAGTGGTTATTCAACATGAGGCACGATCCAATTGACATTTTGAATCATTTTTGGTACAGTCCAAAAAATCAATTTTCGGATGAAAAACGATGACTCCGGACATGTCGAACGATCCCAAAATGGTCAATATGGATGAAATTTTAACATTTAATCTTTTGACTGTAAATGACTGTTGGATGTGAATTATGACTTTGTCAACTAAAATAAGTGTGTTTAAAGTCATTTCTGTGCCTGAAACGGGTCAAAATTGAAGCTTTTGAGTAAGCAAAACTCTTTAAAAATGGCAATTTTGGTCACTCTGAGGGTTTAAAAAGTGGTTATTCAACATGAGGCACGATCCAATTGACATTTTGAATCATTTTTGGTACAGTCCAAAAAATCAATTTTCGGATGAAAAACGATGACTCCGGACATGTCGAACGATCCCAAAAAGGTCAAAATGGATGAAATTTTAACATTTAATCTTTTGACTGTAAATGACTGTTGGATGTGAATTATGACTTTGTCAACTAAAATAAGTGTGTTTAAAGTCATTTCTGTGCCTGAAACGGGTAAAAATTGAAGCTTTTGAGTAAGCAAAACTCTGTAAAAATGGCAATTTTGGTCACTCTGAGGGTTTAAAAAGTGGTTATTCAACATGAGGCACGATCCAATTGACATTTTGAATCATTTTTGGTACAGTCCAAAAAATCAATTTTCGGATGAAAAACGATGACTCCGGACCTGTCGAACGATCCCAAAATGGTCAATATGGATGAAATTTTAACATTTAATCTTTTGACTGTAAATGACTGTTGGATGTGAATTATGACTTTGTCAACTAAAATAAGTGTGTTTAAAGTCATTTCTGTGCCTGAAACGGGTCAAAATTGAAGCTTTTGAGTAAGCAAAACTCTGTAAAAATGGCAATTTTGGTCACTCTGAGGGTTTAAAAAGTGGTTATTCAACATGAGGCACGATCCAATTGACATTTTGAATCATTTTTGGTACAGTCCAAAAAAATCAATTTTCGAATGAAAAACGATGACTCCGGACATGTCGAACGATCCCCAAAAGGTCAAAATGGATGAAATTTTAACATTTAATCTTTTGACTGTAAATGACTGTTGGATGTGAATTATGACTTTGTCAACTAAAATAAGTGTGTTTAAAGTCATTTCTGTGCCTGAAACGGGTCAAAATTGAAGCTTTTGAGTAAGCAAAACTCTGTAAAAATGGCAATTTTGGTCACTGTGAGGGTTTAAAAAGTGGTTATTCAACATGAGGCACGATCCAATTGACATTTTGAATCATTTTTGGTACAGTCCAAAAAATCAATTTTCGGATGAAAAACGATGACTCCGGACATGTCGAACTATCCCAAAATGGTCAATATGGATGAAATTTTAACATTTAATCTTTTGACTGTAAATGACTGTTGGATGTGAATTATGACTTTGTCAACTAAAATAAGTGTGTTTAAAGTCATTTCTGTGCCTGAAACGGGTCAAAATTGAAGCTTTTGAGTAAGCAAAACTCTGTAAAAATGGCAATTTTGGTCACTCTGAGGGTTTAAAAAGTGGTTATTCAACATGAGGCACGATCCAATTGACATTTTGAATCAATTTTGGTACAGTCCAAAAAATCAATTTTCGGATGAAAAACGATGACTCCGGACATGTCGAACGATCCCAAAATGGTCAATATGGATGAAATTTTACCATTTAATCTTTTGACTGTAAATGACTGTTGGATGTGAATTATGACTTTGTCAACTAAAATAAGTGTGTTTAAAGTCATTTCTGTGCCTGAAACGGGTCAAAATTGAAGCTTTTGAGTAAGCAAAACTCTGTAAAATTGGCAATTTTGGTCACTCTGAGGGTTTAAAAAGTGGTTATTCAACATGAGGCACGATCCAATTGACATTTTGAATCATTTTTGGTACAGTCCAAAAAATCAATTTTCCAATGAAAAACGATGACTCCGGACATGTCGAACGATCCCCAAAAGGTCAAAATGGATGAAATTTTAACATTTAATCTTTTGACTGTAAATGACTGTTGGATGTGAATTATGACTTTGTCAACTAAAATAAGTGTGTTTAAAGTCATTTCTGTGCCTGAAACGGGTCAAAATTGAAGCTTTTGAGTAAGCAAAACTCTGTAAAAATGGCAATTTTGGTCACTGTGAGGGTTTAAAAAGTGTTTATTCAACATGAGGCACGATCCAATTGACATTTTGAATCATTTTTGGTACAGTCCAAAAAATCAATTTTCGGATGAAAAACGATGACTCCGGACATGTCGAACTATCCCAAAATGGTCAATATGGATGAAATTTTAACATTTAATCTTTTGACTGTAAATGACTGTTGGATGTGAATTATGACTTTGTCAACTAAAATAAGTGTGTTTAAAGTCATTTCTGTGCCTGAAACGGGTCAAAATTGAAGCTTTTGAGTAAGCAAAACTCTGTAAAAATTGCAATTTTGGTCACTCTGAGGGTTTAAAAAGTGGTTATTCAACATGAGGCACGATCCAATTGACATTTTGAATCATTTTTGGTACAGTCCAAAAAATCAATTTTCGGATGAAAAACGATGACTCCGGACATGTCGAACGATCCCAAAATGGTCAATATGGATGAAATTTTAACATTTAATCTTTTGACTGTAAATGACTGTTGGATGTGAATTATGACTTTGTCAACTAAAATAAGTGTGTTTAAAGTCATTTCTGTGCCTGAAACGGGTCAAAATTGAAGCTTTTGAGTAAGCAAAACTCTGTAAAAATGGCAATTTTGGTCACTGTGAGGGTTTAAAAAGTGGTTATTCAACATGAGGCACGATCCAATTGACATTTTGAATCATTTTTGGTACAGTCCAAAAAATCAATTTTCGGATGAAAAACGATGACTCCGGACATGTCGAACTATCCCAAAATGGTCAATAGGGATGAAATTTTAACATTTAATCTTTTGACTCTAAATGACTGTTGGATGTGAATTATGACTTTGTCAACTAAAATAAGTGTGTTTAAAGTCATTTCTGTGCCTCAAAGGGGTCAAAATTGAAGCTTTTGAGTAAGCAAAACTCTGTAAAAATGGCAATTTTGGTCACTGTGAGGGTTTAAAAAGTGGTTATTCAACATGAGGCACGATCCAATTGACATTTTGAATCATTTTTGGTACAGTCCAAAAAATCAATTTTCGGATGAAAAACGATGACTCCGGACATGTCGAACGATCCCAAAAAGGTCAATATGGATGAAATTTTAACATTTAATCTTTTGACTGTAAATGACTGTTGGATGTGAATTATGACTTTGTCAACTAAAATAAGTGTGTTTAAAGTCATTTCTGTGCCTGAAACTGGTCAAAATTGAAGCTTTTGAGTAAGCAAAACTCTGTAAAAATGGCAATTTTGGTCACTGTGAGGGTTTAAAAAGTGGTTATTCAACATGAGGCACGATCCAATTGACATTTTGAATCATTTTTGGTACAGTCCAAAAAATCAATTTTCGGATGAAAAACGATGACTCCGGACATGTCGAACTATCCCAAAATGGTCAATATGGATGAAATTTTAACATTTAATCTTTTGACTCTAAATGGCTGTTGGATGTGAATTATGACTTTGTCAACTAAAATAAGTGTGTTTAAAGTCATTTCTGTGCCTCAAAGGGGTCAAAATTGAAGCTTTTGAGTAAGCAATCCTCTGTAAAAATGGCAATTTTGGTCACTGTGAGGGTTTAAAAAGTGGTTATTCAACATGAGGCACGATCCAATTGAAATTTTGAATCATTTTTGGTACAGTCCAAAAAATCAATTTTCGGATGAAAAACGATGACTCCGGACATGTCGAACGATCCCAAAAAGGTCAAAATGGATGAAATTTTAACATTTAATCTTTTGACTGTAAATGACTGTTGGATGTGAATTATGACTTTGTCAACTAAAATAAGTGTGTTTAAAGTCATTTCTGTGCCTGAAACGGGTAAAAATTGAAGCTTTTGAGTAAGCAAAACTCTGTAAAAATGGCAATTTTGGTCACTCTGAGGGTTTAAAAAGTGGTTATTCAACATGAGGCACGATCCAATTGACATTTTGAATCATTTTTGGTACAGTCCAAAAAATCAATTTTCGGATGAAAAACGATGACTCCGGACCTGTCGAACGATCCCAAAATGGTCAATATGGATGAAATTTTAACATTTAATCTTTTGACTGTAAATGACTGTTGGATGTGAATTATGACTTTGTCAACTAAAATAAGTGTGTTTAAAGTCATTTCTGTGCCTGAAACGGGTCAAAATTGAAGCTTTTGAGTAAGCAAAACTCTGTAAAAATGGCAATTTTGGTCACTCTGAGGGTTTAAAAAGTGGTTATTCAACATGAGGCACGATCCAATTGACATTTTGAATCATTTTTGGTACAGTCCAAAAAAATCAATTTTCGAATGAAAAACGATGACTCCGGACATGTCGAACGATCCCCAAAAGGTCAAAATGGATGAAATTTTAACATTTAATCTTTTGACTGTAAATGACTGTTGGATGTGAATTATGACTTTGTCAACTAAAATAAGTGTGTTTAAAGTCATTTCTGTGCCTGAAACGGGTCAAAATTGTAGCTTTTGAGTAAGCAAAACTCTGTAAAAATGGCAATTTTGGTCACTGTGAGGGTTTAAAAAGTGGTTATTCAACATGAGGCACGATCCAATTGACATTTTGAATCATTTTTGGTACAGTCCAAAAAATCAATTTTCGGATGAAAAACGATGACTCCGGACATGTCGAACTATCCCAAAATGGTCAATATGGATGAAATTTTAACATTTAATCTTTTGACTGTAAATGACTGTTGGATGTGAATTATGACTTTGTCAACTAAAATAAGTGTGTTTAAAGTCATTTCTGTGCCTGAAACGGGTCAAAATTGAAGCTTTTGAGTAAGCAAAACTCTGTAAAAATGGCAATTTTGGTCACTCTGAGGGTTTAAAAAGTGGTTATTCAACATGAGGCACGATCCAATTGACATTTTGAATCAATTTTGGTACAGTCCAAAAAATCAATTTTCGGATGAAAAACGATGACTCCGGACATGTCGAACGATCCCAAAATGGTCAATATGGATGAAATTTTACCATTTAATCTTTTGACTGTAAATGACTGTTGGATGTGAATTATGACTTTGTCAACTAAAATAAGTGTGTTTAAAGTCATTTCTGTGCCTGAAACGGGTCAAAATTGAAGCTTTTGAGTAAGCAAAACTCTGTAAAATTGGCAATTTTGGTCACTCTGAGGGTTTAAAAAGTGGTTATTCAACATGAGGCACGATCCAATTGACATTTTGAATCATTTTTGGTACAGTCCAAAAAATCAATTTTCCAATGAAAAACGATGACTCCGGACATGTCGAACGATCCCCAAAAGGTCAAAATGGATGAAATTTTAACATTTAATCTTTTGACTGTAAATGACTGTTGGATGTGAATTATGACTTTGTCAACTAAAATAAGTGTGTTTAAAGTCATTTCTGTGCCTGAAACGGGTCAAAATTGAAGCTTTTGAGTAAGCAAAACTCTGTAAAAATGGCAATTTTGGTCACTGTGAGGGTTTAAAAAGTGTTTATTCAACATGAGGCACGATCCAATTGACATTTTGAATCATTTTTGGTACAGTCCAAAAAATCAATTTTCGGATGAAAAACGATGACTCCGGACATGTCGAACTATCCCAAAATGGTCAATATGGATGAAATTTTAACATTTAATCTTTTGACTGTAAATGACTGTTGGATGTGAATTATGACTTTGTCAACTAAAATAAGTGTGTTTAAAGTCATTTCTGTGCCTGAAACGGGTCAAAATTGAAGCTTTTGAGTAAGCAAAACTCTGTAAAAATTGCAATTTTGGTCACTCTGAGGGTTTAAAAAGTGGTTATTCAACATGAGGCACGATCCAATTGACATTTTGAATCATTTTTGGTACAGTCCAAAAAATCAATTTTCGGATGAAAAACGATGACTCCGGACATGTCGAACGATCCCAAAATGGTCAATATGGATGAAATTTTACCATTTAATCTTTTGACTGTAAATGACTGTTGGATGTGAATTATGACTTTGTCAACTAAAATAAGTGTGTTTAAAGTCATTTCTGTGCCTGAAACGGGTCAAAATTGAAGCTTTTGAGTAAGCAAAACGCTGTAAAATTGGCAATTTTGGTCACTCTGAGGGTTTAAAAAGTGGTTATTCAACATGAGGCACGATCCAATTGACATTTTGAATCATTTTTGGTACAGTCCAAAAAATCAATTTTCCAATGAAAAACGATGACTCCGGACATGTCGAAAGATCCCCAAAAGGTCAAAATGGATGAAATTTTAACATTTAATCTTTTGACTGTAAATGACTGTTGGATGTGAATTATGACTTTGTCAACTAAAATAAGTGTGTTTAAAGTCATTTCTGTGCCTGAAACGGGTCAAAATTGAAGCTTTTGAGTAAGCAAAACTCTGTAAAAATGGCAATTTTGGTCACTGTGAGGGTTTAAAAAGTGGTTATTCAACATGAGGCACGATCCAATTGACATTTTGAATCATTTTTGGTACAGTCCAAAAAATCAATTTTCGGATGAAAAACGATGACTCCGGACATGTCGAACTATCCCAAAATGGTCAATATGGATGAAATTTTAACATTTAATCTTTTGACTGTAAATGACTGTTGGATGTGAATTATGACTTTGTCAACTAAAATAAGTGTGTTTAAAGTCATTTCTGTGCCTGAAACGGGTCAAAATTGAAGCTTTTGAGTAAGCAAAACTCTGTAAAAATGGCAATTTTGGTCACTCTGAGGGTTTAAAAAGTGGTTATTCAACATGAGGCACGATCCAATTGACATTTTGAATCAATTTTGGTACAGTCCAAAAAATCAATTTTCGGATGAAAAACGATGACTCCGGACATGTCGAACGATCCCAAAATGGTCAATATGGATGAAATTTTACCATTTAATCTTTTGACTGTAAATGACTGTTGGATGTGAATTATGACTTTGTCAACTAAAATAAGTGTGTTTAAAGTCATTTCTGTGCCTGAAACGGGTCAAAATTGAAGCTTTTGAGTAAGCAAAACTCTGTAAAATTGGCAATTTTGGTCACTCTGAGGGTTTAAAAAGTGGTTATTCAACATGAGGCACGATCCAATTGACATTTTGAATCATTTTTGGTACAGTCCAAAAAATCAATTTTCCAATGAAAAACGATGACTCCGGACATGTCGAACGATCCCCAAAAGGTCAAAATGGATGAAATTTTAACATTTAATCTTTTGACTGTAAATGACTGTTGGATGTGAATTATGACTTTGTCAACTAAAATAAGTGTGTTTAAAGTCATTTCTGTGCCTGAAACGGGTCAAAATTGAAGCTTTTGAGTAAGCAAAACTCTGTAAAAATGGCAATTTTGGTCACTGTGAGGGTTTAAAAAGTGGTTATTCAACATGAGGCACGATCCAATTGACATTTTGAATCATTTTTGGTACAGTCCAAAAAATCAATTTTCGGATGAAAAACGATGACTCCGGACATGTCGAACTATCCCAAAATGGTCAATATGGATGAAATTTTAACATTTAATCTTTTGACTGTAAATGACTGTTGGATGTGAATTATGACTTTGTCAACTAAAATAAGTGTGTTTAAAGTCATTTCTGTGCCTGAAACGGGTCAAAATTGAAGCTTTTGAGTAAGCAAAACTCTGTAAAAATTGCAATTTTGGTCACTCTGAGGGTTTAAAAAGTGGTTATTCAACATGAGGCACGATCCAATTGACATTTTGAATCATTTTTGGTACAGTCCAAAAAATCAATTTTCGGATGAAAAACGATGACTCCGGACATGTCGAACGATCCCAAAATGGTCAATATGGATGAAATTTTAACATTTAATCTTTTGACTGTAAATGACTGTTAGATGTGAATTATGACTTTGTCAACTAAAATACGTGTGTTTAAAGTCATTTCTGTGCCTGAAACGGGTCAAAATTGAAGCTTTTGAGTAAGCAAAACTCTGTAAAAATGGAAATGTTGGTCACTGTGAGGGTTTAAAAAGTGGTTATTCAACATGAGGCACGATCCAATTGACATTTTGAATCATTTTTGGTACAGTCCAAAAAATCAATTTTCGGATGAAAAACGATGACTCCGGACATGTTGAACGATCCCAAAATGGTCAATATGGATGAAATTTAAACATTTAATCTTTTGACTGTAAATGACTGTTGGATGTGAATTATGACTTTGTCAACTAAAATAAGTGTGTTTAAAGTCATTTCTGTGCCTGAAACTGGTCAAAATTGAAGCTTTTGAGTAAGCAAAACGCTGTAAAAATGGCAATTTTGGTCACTCTGAGGGTTTAAAAAGTGGTTATTCTACATGAGGCACGATCCAATTGACATTTTGAATCATTTTTGGTAAGTCCAAAAAATCAATTTTCGGATGAAAAACGATGACTCCGGACATGTCGAACTATCCCAAAATGGTCAATATGGATGAAATTTTAACATTTAATCTTTTGACTCTAAATGGCTGTTGGATGTGAATTATGACTTTGTCAACTAAAATAAGTGTGTTTAAAGTCATTTCTGTGCCTCAAAGGGGTCAAAATTGAAGCTTTTGAGTAAGCAAAACTCTGTAAAAATGGCAATTTTGGTCACTGTGAGGGTTTAAAAAGTGGTTATTCAACATGAGGCACGATCCAATTGAAATTTTGAATCATTTTTGGTACAGTCCAAAAAATCAATTTTCGAATGAAAAACGATGACTCCGGACATGTCGAACGATCCCAAAAAGGTCACAATGGATGAAATTTTAACATTTAATCTTTTGACTGTAAATGACTGTTGGATGTGAAATATGACTTTGTCAACTAAAATAAGTGTGTTTAAAGTCATTTCTGTGCCTGAAACGGGTCAAAATTGAAGCTTTTGAGTA